>NW_028123440.1:0-379832 GCF_965194805.1 Balaenoptera borealis
CTTTGCTTTCATTCCTTAGGTGGCACGTTGGCTCAGGACTGCCCTACCCGAAGGACTCACGGTGTGCAGCCCTACTGGTTGAGATCAGCCCCTCTGGCTCTTTCTCGGATGACACCAACTGGAAAAGAGCCGTTCATATGCTGGGGACCCAGGGAGCTTTCCCTAGTCTACACCAGAACAGCACTCTGAGGGAGAGGAGCTGCTGACGTTTGGTAGCAAAATCTCCTATTCTGAAGAGAAACATTTCGCTGTGAGCGGGTTCCATCAGCCTTGCCATCTTTTCTCAGCTGGCTAGGATGGAGGGCAGGCAGTCAGTTGGCAGACTCACCTGAGGCCCTGCTTGCCAGACTGTGACACAGACCTCCCGCCTGCTTCAGCCCAAAGGGACGGCTTATGGTAAGGTACAAACCCTGTGTTGGAAAGTTCCTGCCTAACCCTCGCACCAGCACAAGCATATTGGTCATTGGTCAAAGACTCTCCCCACAAGTTTAACATGTTTGCTCCCATCTAGCCAACGAAGCCGAGTTTACCTAGCTAGGAATCTCACTTCAGGAAAGGTACTCAGGCTGCTGGTGACTGCACGTTGTTTCACCAGGCAGCCCAAATCGAGTACACCCACTTGCATTTTCCAGGGGGCAGAGCAAATGGTGTCAACTTACAGGCCTCCAGCCTGGGAGGGGCAACGTACACTTTGTGAATGGGAAAGAAGCCCATGCCTTCAGTGTGAAAGGCCGCTAGGCCTCTTTGCTTTGGCAGCCCAGGGATAGCGTCAGCTCTGAAATGCTTCCAAAGGAGCAGAGTCAGAGAACCTGGGAACCACAGAGCAGGTGCAGCCCAGAACACGGACTGCTCTTGGCCTGAGAACACCCACTGCCCAGCGCCTCTTTGGGGTACACACGTGTAGAGGGAGGGTGTTGAATTCTGCTGCGTCATAACTTCTCCGGGCCACGTAGTGTGAGGGCAAGGAGAGTGGCCCTCCACCTCATCCCAGTTTCATGTGTCAGTTGTCTAAGGCAAACTCCCTGCTTGAATCCCTCCGTGGGCTACGTAACCTCCAGAGAAAGGTGGATGATTGGGACCCAGGGCTGGTATCTAGGTTAATGTTCTGTGCATCAACTTCGCAGCTGTTCTCTCTAAGCGGGTCCCAAAGGCTTTCTGGAAGAGTTTCCTTAGAGGGTCAGAAACAGGAAATTAACCGACAGGCCCACGGGGACGCCAGTTCTCTCCAGCAACAACGCTACCAGCCTCAGACATTTGGGTCCTCTTTGGCAAATGGAAGAACACTATGCTCGGAAGCTTCTTCCATCCAGTTTGAGAGTCGCACTTCCACTGCATCTTAGGATACCAAGTGTTGCCATGCCGTCACAATTTCCAATTCTTAGGCCTATGACGGCAGAGTGTCTGGCAGTTCTGAAAGAGAACTTAGGAATGCAGGCGTTTTGGCTCCTTCCACCGAGAAACCAGCTCCTCCAGCTCCTCTGTCGTTAGCTATTTCATGTTAGACTATCTCTAGGGGCCCTCTTTTCCTCCTCCACGAGGTAAGACACAAACGGAATTGCCCTAAAGGGAAGAAGCCTTCTGAGTCCGGCAGAGAGGCAGCCTCTCCCACTCAGCATTCCCCCAACGCTGAGCCCCGGGTATGGGACAGAGAGAGGGAGAAAGGCAGCCGTAACCCCGAGCTCTTCCACAATGTAGTATAGGCCTCACCCTCAAGCTCACGTCAATTTCATAGAGAAAACACCAGGCCTCGGTGTGCTTTCCTGTGGCAAGGAAACTTTGCTTTCATTCCTTAGGTGGCACGTTGGCTCAGGACTGCCCTACCCGAAGGACTCACGGTGTGCAGCCCTATTGGTTGAGATCAGCCCCTCTGGCTCTTTCTCGGATGACACCAACTGGGCAAAGAGCCGTTCATATGCTGGGGACCCAGGGAGCTTTCCCTAGTCTACACCAGAACAGCACTCTGAAGGAGAGGAGCTGCTGACGTTTGGTAGCAAAATCTCCTATTCTGAAGAGAAACATTTCGCTGTAAGCGGGTTCCATCAGCCTTGCCATCTTTTCTCAGCTGGCTAGGATGGAGGGCAGGCAGTCAGTTGGCAGACTCACCTGAGGCCCTGCTTGCCAGACTGTGACACAGACCTCCCGCCTGCTTCAGCCCAAAGGGACGGCTTATGGTAAGGTACAAACCCTGTGTTGGAAAGTTCCTGCCTAACCCTCGCACCAGCACAAGCATATTGGTCATTGGTCAAAGACTCTCCCCACAAGTTTAACATGTTTGCTCCCATCTAGCCTCCGAAGCCGAGTTTACCTAGCTAGGAATCTCACTTCAGGAAAGGTACTCAGGCTGCTGGTGACTGCACGTTGTCTCACCAGGCAGCCCAAATCGAGTACACCCACTTGCATTTTCCAGGGGGCAGAGCAAATGGTGTCAACTTACAGGCCTCCAGCCTGGGAGGGGCAACGTACACTTTGTGAATGGGAAAGAAGCCCATGCCTTCAGTGTGAAAGGCCGCTAGGCCTCTTTGCTTTGGCAGCCCAGGGATAGCGTCAGCTCTGAAATGCTTCCAAAGGAGCAGAGTCAGAGAACCTGGGAACCACAGAGCAGGTGCAGCCCAGAACACGGACTGCTCTTGGCCTGAGAACACCCACTGCCCAGCGCCTCTTTGGGGTACACACGTGTAGAGGGAGGGTGTTGAATTCTGCTGCGTCATAACTTCTCCGGGCCACGTAGTGTGAGGGCAAGGAGAGTGGCCCTCCACCTCATCCCAGTTTCATGTGTCAGTTGTCTAAGGCAAACTCCCTGCTTGAATCCCTCCGTGGGCTACGTAACCTCCAGAGAAAGGTGGATGATTGGGACCCAGGGCTGGTATCTAGGTTAATGTTCTGTGCATCAACTTCGCAGCTGTTCTCTCTAAGCGGGTCCCAAAGGCTTTCTGGAAGAGTTTCCTTAGAGGGTCAGAAACAGGAAATTAACCGACAGGCCCACGGGGACGCCAGTTCTCTCCAGCAACAACGCTACCAGCCTCAGACACTTGGGTTCTCTTTGGTAAATGGAAGAACACTATGCTCGGAAGCTTCTTCCATCCAGTTTGAGAGTCGCACTTCCACTGCATCTTGGGATACCAAGTGTTGCCATGCCGTCACAATTTCCAATTCTTAGGCCTATGACGGCAGAGTGTCTGGCAGTTCTGAAAGAGAACTTAGGAATGCAGGCGTTTTGGCTCCTTCCACCGAGAAACCAGCTCCTCCAGCTCCTCTGTCGTTAGCTATTTCATGTTAGACTATCTCTAGGGGCCCTCTTTTCCTCCTCCACGAGGTAAGACACAAACGGAATTGCCCTAAAGGGAAGAAGCCTTCTGAGTCCGGCAGAGAGGCAGCCTCTCCCACTCAGCATTCCCCCAACGCTGAGCCCCGGGTATGGGACAGGGAGAGGGAGAAAGGCAGCCGTAACCCCGAGCTCTTCCACAATGTAGTATAGGCCTCACCCTCAAGCTCACGTCAATTTCACAGAGAAAACACCAGGCCTCGGTGTGCTTTCCTGTGGCAAGGAAACTTTGCTTTCATTCCTTAGGTGGCACGTTGGCTCAGGACTGCCCTACCCGAAGGACTCACGGTGTGCAGCCCTACTGGTTGAGATCAGCCCCTCTGGCTCTTTCTCGGATGACACCAACTGGAAAAGAGCCGTTCATATGCTGGGGACCCAGGGAGCTTTCCCTAGTCTACACCAGAACAGCACTCTGAGGGAGAGGAGCTGCTGACGTTTGGTAGCAAAATCTCCTATTCTGAAGAGAAACATTTCGCTGTGAGCGGGTTCCATCAGCCTTGCCATCTTTTCTCAGCTGGCTAGGATGGAGGGCAGGCAGTCAGTTGGCAGACTCACCTGAGGCCCTGCTTGCCAGACTGTGACACAGACCTCCCGCCTGCTTCAGCCCAAAGGGACGGCTTATGGTAAGGTACAAACCCTGTGTTGGAAAGTTCCTGCCTAACCCTCGCACCAGCACAAGCATATTGGTCATTGGTCAAAGACTTTCCCCACAAGTTTAACATGTTTGCTCCCATCTAGCCAACGAAGCCGAGTTTACCTAGCTAGGAATCTCACTTCAGGAAAGGTACTCAGGCTGCTGGTGACTGCACGTTGTCTCACCAGGCAGCCCAAATCGAGTACACCCACTTGCATTTTCCAGGGGGCAGAGCAAATGGTGTCAACTTACAGGCCTCCAGCCTGGGAGGGGTAACGTACACTTTGTGAATGGGAAAGAAGCCCATGCCTTCAGTGTGAAAGGCCGCTAGGCCTCTTTGCTTTGGCAGCCCAGGGATAGCGTCAGCTCTGAAATGCTTCCAAAGGAGCAGAGTCAGAGAACCTTGGAACCACAGAGCAGGTGCAGCCCAGAACACGGACTGCTCTTGGCCTGAGAACACCCACTGCCCAGCGCCTCTTTGGGGTACACAAGTGTAGAGGGAGGGTGTTGAATTCTGCTGCGTCATAACTTCTCCGGGCCACGTAGTGTGAGGGCAAGGAGAGTGGCCCTCCACCTCATCCCAGTTTCATGTGTCAGTTGTCTAAGGCAAACTCCCTGCTTGAATCCCTCCGTGGGCTACGTAACCTCCAGAGAAAGGTGGATGATTGGGACCCAGGGCTGGTATCTAGGTTAATGTTCTGTGCATCAACTTCGCAGCTGTTCTCTCTAAGCGGGTCCCAAAGGCTTTCTGGAAGAGTTTCCTTAGAGGGTCAGAAACAGGAAATTAACCGACAGGCCCACGGGGACGCCAGTTCTCTCCAGCAACAACGCTACCAGCCTCAGACACTTGGGTTCTCTTTGGTAAATGGAAGAACACTATGCTCGGAAGCTTCTTCCATCCAGTTTGAGAGTCGCGCTTCCACTGCATCTTAGGATACCAAGTGTTGCCATGCCGTCACAATTTCCAATTCTTAGGCCTATGACGGCAGAGTGTCTGGCAGTTCTGAAAGAGAACTTAGGAATGCAGGCGTTTTGGCTCCTTCCACCGAGAAACCAGCTCCTCCAGCTCCTCTGTCGTTAGCTATTTCATGTTAGAAAATCTCTAGGGGCCCTCTTTTCCTCCTCCACGAGGTAAGACACAAACGGAATTGCCCTAAAGGGAAGAAGCCTTCTGAGTCCGGCAGAGAGGCAGCCTCTCCCACTCAGCCTTCCCCCAACGCTGAGCCCCGGGTATGGGACAGAGAGAGGGAGAAAGGCAGCCGTAACCCCGAGCTCTTCCACAATGTAGTATAGGCCTCACCCTCAAGCTCACGTCAATTTCATAGAGAAAACACCAGGCCTCGGTGTGCTTTCCTGTGGCAAGGAAACTTTGCTTTCATTCCTTAGGTGGCACGTTGGCTCAGGACTGCCCTACCCGAAGGACTCACGGTGTGCAGCCCTATTGGTTGAGATCAGCCCCTCTGGCTCTTTCTCGGATGACACCAACTGGGCAAAGAGCCGTTCATATGCTGGGGACCCAGGGAGCTTTCCCTAGTCTACACCAGAACAGCACTCTGAGGGAGAGGAGCTGCTGACGTTTGGTAGCAAAATCTCCTATTCTGAAGAGAAACATTTCGCTGTAAGCGGGTTCCATCAGCCTTGCCATCTTTTCTCAGCTGGCTAGGATGGAGGGCAGGCAGTCAGTTGGCAGACTCACCTGAGGCCCTGCTTGCCAGACTGTGACACAGACCTCCCGCCTGCTTCAGCCCAAAGGGACGGCTTATGGTAAGGTACAAACCCTGTGTTGGAAAGCTCCTGCCTAACCCTCGCACCAGCACAAGCATATTGGTCATTGGTCAAAGACTTTCCCCACAAGTTTAACATGTTTGCTCCCATCTAGCCTCCGAAGCCGAGTTTACCTAGCTAGGAATCTCACTTCAGGAAAGGTACTCAGGCTGCTGGTGACTGCACGTTGTCTCACCAGGCAGCCCAAATCGAGTACACCCACTTGCATTTTCCAGGGGGCAGAGCAAATGGTGTCAACTTACAGGCCTCCAGCCTGGGAGGGGCAACGTACACTTTGTGAATGGGAAAGAAGCCCATGCCTTCAGTGTGAAAGGCCGCTAGGCCTCTTTGCTTTGGCAGCCCAGGGATAGCGTCAGCTCTGAAATGCTTCCAAAGGAGCAGAGTCAGAGAACCTTGGAACCACAGAGCAGGTGCAGCCCAGAACACGGACTGCTCTTGGCCTGAGAACACCCACTGCCCAGCGCCTCTTTGGGGTACACAAGTGTAGAGGGAGGGTGTTGAATTCTGCTGCGTCATAACTTCTCCGGGCCACGTAGTGTGAGGGCAAGGAGAGTGGCCCTCCACCTCATCCCAGTTTCATGTGTCAGTTGTCTAAGGCAAACTCCCTGCTTGAATCCCTCCGTGGGCTACGTAACCTCCAGAGAAAGGTGGATGATTGGGACCCAGGGCTGGTATCTAGGTTAATGTTCTGTGCATCAACTTCGCAGCTGTTCTCTCTAAGCGGGTCCCAAAGGCTTTCTGGAAGAGTTTCCTTAGAGGGTCAGAAACAGGAAATTAACCGACAGGCCCACGGGGACGCCAGTTCTCTCCAGCAACAACGCTACCAGCCTCAGACACTTGGGTTCTCTTTGGTAAATGGAAGAACACTATGCTCGGAAGCTTCTTCCATCCAGTTTGAGAGTCGCGCTTCCACTGCATCTTAGGATACCAAGTGTTGCCATGCCGTCACAATTTCCAATTCTTAGGCCTATGACGGCAGAGTGTCTGGCAGTTCTGAAAGAGAACTTAGGAATGCAGGCGTTTTGGCTCCTTCCACCGAGAAACCAGCTCCTCCAGCTCCTCTGTCGTTAGCTATTTCATGTTAGACTATCTCTAGGGGCCCTCTTTTCCTCCTCCACGAGGTAAGACACAAACGGAATTGCCCTAAAGGGAAGAAGCCTTCTGAGTCCGGCAGAGAGGCAGCCTCTCCCACTCAGCATTCCCCCAACGCTGAGCCCCGGGTATGGGACAGGGAGAGGGAGAAAGGCAGCCGTAACCCCGAGCTCTTCCACAATGTAGTATAGGCCTCACCCTCAAGCTCACGTCAATTTCACAGAGAAAACACCAGGCCTCGGTGTGCTTTCCTGTGGCAAGGAAACTTTGCTTTCATTCCTTAGGTGGCACGTTGGCTCAGGACTGCCCTACCCGAAGGACTCACGGTGTGCAGCCCTATTGGTTGAGATCAGCCCCTCTGGCTCTTTCTCGGATGACACCAACTGGGCAAAGAGCCGTTCATATGCTGGGGACCCAGGGAGCTTTCCCTAGTCTACACCAGAACAGCACTCTGAAGGAGAGGAGCTGCTGACGTTTCGTAGCAAAATCTCCTATTCTGAAGAGAAACATTTCGCTGTAAGCGGGTTCCATCAGCCTTGCCATCTTTTCTCAGCTGGCTAGGATGGAGGGCAGGCAGTCAGTTGGCAGACTCACCTGAGGCCCTGCTTGCCAGACTGTGACACAGACCTCCCGCCTGCTTCAGCCCAAAGGGACGGCTTATGGTAAGGTACAAACCCTGTGTTGGAAAGTTCCTGCCTAACCCTCGCACCAGCACAAGCATATTGGTCATTGGTCAAAGACTTTCCCCACAAGTTTAACATGTTTGCTCCCATCTAGCCTCCGAAGCCGAGTTTACCTAGCTAGGAATCTCACTTCAGGAAAGGTACTCAGGCTGCTGGTGACTGCACGTTGTCTCACCAGGCAGCCCAAATCGAGTACACCCACTTGCATTTTCCAGGGGGCAGAGCAAATGGTGTCAACTTACAGGCCTCCAGCCTGGGAGGGGCAACGTACACTTTGTGAATGGGAAAGAAGCCCATGCCTTCAGTGTGAAAGGCCGCTAGGCCTCTTTGCTTTGGCAGCCCAGGGATAGCGTCAGCTCTGAAATGCTTCCAAAGGAGCAGAGTCAGAGAACCTTGGAACCACAGAGCAGGTGCAGCCCAGAACACGGACTGCTCTTGGCCTGAGAACACCCACTGCCCAGCGCCTCTTTGGGGTACACACGTGTAGAGGGAGGGTGTTGAATTCTGCTGCGTCATAACTTCTCCGGGCCACGTAGTGTGAGGGCAAGGAGAGTGGCCCTCCACCTCATCCCAGTTTCATGTGTCAGTTGTCTAAGGCAAACTCCCTGCTTGAATCCCTCCGTGGGCTACGTAACCTCCAGAGAAAGGTGGATGATTGGGACCCAGGGCTGGTATCTAGGTTAATGTTCTGTGCATCAACTTCGCAGCTGTTCTCTCTAAGCGGGTCCCAAAGGCTTTCTGGAAGAGTTTCCTTAGAGGGTCAGAAACAGGAAATTAACCGACAGGCCCACGGGGACGCCAGTTCTCTCCAGCAACAACGCTACCAGCCTCAGACACTTGGGTTCTCTTTGGTAAATGGAAGAACACTATGCTTGGAAGCTTCTTCCATCCAGTTTGAGAGTCGCACTTCCACTGCATCTTGGGATACCAAGTGTTGCCATGCCGTCACAATTTCCAATTCTTAGGCCTATGACGGCAGAGTGTCTGGCAGTTCTGAAAGAGAACTTAGGAATGCAGGCGTTTTGGCTCCTTCCACCGAGAAACCAGCTCCTCCAGCTCCTCTGTCGTTAGCTATTTCATGTTAGACTATCTCTAGGGGCCCTCTTTTCCTCCTCCACGAGGTAAGACACAAACGGAATTGCCCTAAAGGGAAGAAGCCTTCTGAGTCCGGCAGAGAGGCAGCCTCTCCCACTCAGCATTCCCCCAACGCTGAGCCCCGGGTATGGGACAGGGAGAGGGAGAAAGGCAGCCGTAACCCCGAGCTCTTCCACAATGTAGTATAGGCCTCACCCTCAAGCTCACGTCAATTTCACAGAGAAAACACCAGGCCTCGGTGTGCTTTCCTGTGGCAAGGAAACTTTGCTTTCATTCCTTAGGTGGCACGTTGGCTCAGGACTGCCCTACCCGAAGGACTCACGGTGTGCAGCCCTATTGGTTGAGATCAGCCCCTCTGGCTCTTTCTCGGATGACACCAACTGGGCAAAGAGCCGTTCATATGCTGGGGACCCAGGGAGCTTTCCCTAGTCTACACCAGAACAGCACTCTGAAGGAGAGGAGCTGCTGACGTTTCGTAGCAAAATCTCCTATTCTGAAGAGAAACATTTCGCTGTAAGCGGGTTCCATCAGCCTTGCCATCTTTTCTCAGCTGGCTAGGATGGAGGGCAGGCAGTCAGTTGGCAGACTCACCTGAGGCCCTGCTTGCCAGACTGTGACACAGACCTCCCGCCTGCTTCAGCCCAAAGGGACGGCTTATGGTAAGGTACAAACCCTGTGTTGGAAAGTTCCTGCCTAACCCTCGCACCAGCACAAGCATATTGGTCATTGGTCAAAGACTTTCCCCACAAGTTTAACATGTTTGCTCCCATCTAGCCTCCGAAGCCGAGTTTACCTAGCTAGGAATCTCACTTCAGGAAAGGTACTCAGGCTGCTGGTGACTGCACGTTGTCTCACCAGGCAGCCCAAATCGAGTACACCCACTTGCATTTTCCAGGGGGCAGAGCAAATGGTGTCAACTTACAGGCCTCCAGCCTGGGAGGGGCAACGTACACTTTGTGAATGGGAAAGAAGCCCATGCCTTCAGTGTGAAAGGCCGCTAGGCCTCTTTGCTTTGGCAGCCCAGGGATAGCGTCAGCTCTGAAATGCTTCCAAAGGAGCAGAGTCAGAGAACCTTGGAACCACAGAGCAGGTGCAGCCCAGAACACGGACTGCTCTTGGCCTGAGAACACCCACTGCCCAGCGCCTCTTTGGGGTACACACGTGTAGAGGGAGGGTGTTGAATTCTGCTGCGTCATAACTTCTCCGGGCCACGTAGTGTGAGGGCAAGGAGAGTGGCCCTCCACCTCATCCCAGTTTCATGTGTCAGTTGTCTAAGGCAAACTCCCTGCTTGAATCCCTCCGTGGGCTACGTAACCTCCAGAGAAAGGTGGATGATTGGGACCCAGGGCTGGTATCTAGGTTAATGTTCTGTGCATCAACTTCGCAGCTGTTCTCTCTAAGCGGGTCCCAAAGGCTTTCTGGAAGAGTTTCCTTAGAGGGTCAGAAACAGGAAATTAACCGACAGGCCCACGGGGACGCCAGTTCTCTCCAGCAACAACGCTACCAGCCTCAGACACTTGGGTCCTCTTTGGCAAATGGAAGAACACTATGCTCGGAAGCTTCTTCCATCCAGTTTGAGAGTCGCACTTCCACTGCATCTTGGGATACCAAGTGTTGCCATGCCGTCACAATATCCAATTCTTAGGCCTATGACGGCAGAGTGTCTGGCAGTTCTGAAAGAGAACTTAGGAATGCAGGCGTTTTGGCTCCTTCCACCGAGAAACCAGCTCCTCCAGCTCCTCTGTCGTTAGCTATTTCATGTTAGAATATCTCTAGGGGCCCTCTTTTCCTCCTCCACGAGGTAAGACACAAACGGAATTGCCCTAAAGGGAAGAAGCCTTCTGAGTCCGGCAGAGAGGCAGCCTCTCCCACTCAGCATTCCCCCAACGCTGAGCCCCGGGTATGGGACAGGGAGAGGGAGAAAGGCAGCCGTAACCCCGAGCTCTTCCACAATGTAGTATAGGCCTCACCCTCAAGCTCACGTCAATTTCATAGAGAAAACACCAGGCCTCGGTGTGCTTTCCTGTGGCAAGGAAACTTTGCTTTCATTCCTTAGGTGGCACGTTGGCTCAGGACTGCCCTACCCGAAGGACTCACGGTGTGCAGCCCTATTGGTTGAGATCAGCCCCTCTGGCTCTTTCTCGGATGACACCAACTGGGCAAAGAGCCGTTCATATGCTGGGGACCCAGGGAGCTTTCCCTAGTCTACACCAGAACAGCACTCTGAAGGAGAGGAGCTGCTGACGTTTCGTAGCAAAATCTCCTATTCTGAAGAGAAACATTTCGCTGTAAGCGGGTTCCATCAGCCTTGCCATCTTTTCTCAGCTGGCTAGGATGGAGGGCAGGCAGTCAGTTGGCAGACTCACCTGAGGCCCTGCTTGCCAGACTGTGACACAGACCTCCCGCCTGCTTCAGCCCAAAGGGACGGCTTATGGTAAGGTAAAAACCCTGTGTTGGAAAGTTCCTGCCTAACCCTCGCACCAGCACAAGCATATTGGTCATTGGTCAAAGACTCTCCCCACAAGTTTAACATGTTTGCTCCCATCTAGCCTCCGAAGCCGAGTTTACCTAGCTAGGAATCTCACTTCAGGAAAGGTACTCAGGCTGCTGGTGACTGCACGTTGTCTCACCAGGCAGCCCAAATCGAGTACACCCACTTGCATTTTCCAGGGGGCAGAGCAAATGGTGTCAACTTACAGGCCTCCAGCCTGGGAGGGGCAACGTACACTTTGTGAATGGGAAAGAAGCCCATGCCTTCAGTGTGAAAGGCCGCTAGGCCTCTTTGCTTTGGCAGCCCAGGGATAGCGTCAGCTCTGAAATGCTTCCAAAGGAGCAGAGTCAGAGAACCTTGGAACCACAGAGCAGGTGCAGCCCAGAACACGGACTGCTCTTGGCCTGAGAACACCCACTGCCCAGCGCCTCTTTGGGGTACACACGTGTAGAGGGAGGGTGTTGAATTCTGCTGCGTCATAACTTCTCCGGGCCACGTAGTGTGAGGGCAAGGAGAGTGGCCCTCCACCTCATCCCAGTTTCATGTGTCAGTTGTCTAAGGCAAACTCCCTGCTTGAATCCCTCCGTGGGCTACGTAACCTCCAGAGAAAGGTGGATGATTGGGACCCAGGGCTGGTATCTAGGTTAATGTTCTGTGCATCAACTTCGCAGCTGTTCTCTCTAAGCGGGTCCCAAAGGCTTTCTGGAAGAGTTTCCTTAGAGGGTCAGAAACAGGAAATTAACCGACAGGCCCACGGGGACGCCAGTTCTCTCCAGCAACAACGCTACCAGCCTCAGACACTTGGGTTCTCTTTGGTAAATGGAAGAACACTATGCTCGGAAGCTTCTTCCATCCAGTTTGAGAGTCGCACTTCCACTGCATCTTGGGATACCAAGTGTTGCCATGCCGTCACAATTTCCAATTCTTAGGCCTATGACGGCAGAGTGTCTGGCAGTTCTGAAAGAGAACTTAGGAATGCAGGCGTTTTGGCTCCTTCCACCGAGAAACCAGCTCCTCCAGCTCCTCTGTCGTTAGCTATTTCATGTTAGACTATCTCTAGGGGCCCTCTTTTCCTCCTCCACGAGGTAAGACACAAACGGAATTGCCCTAAAGGGAAGAAGCCTTCTGAGTCCGGCAGAGAGGCAGCCTCTCCCACTCAGCATTCCCCCAACGCTGAGCCCCGGGTATGGGACAGGGAGAGGGAGAAAGGCAGCCGTAACCCCGAGCTCTTCCACAATGTAGTATAGGCCTCACCCTCAAGCTCACGTCAATTTCATAGAGAAAACACCAGGCCTCGGTGTGCTTTCCTGTGGCAAGGAAACTTTGCTTTCATTCCTTAGGTGGCACGTTGGCTCAGGACTGCCCTACCCGAAGGACTCACGGTGTGCAGCCCTATTGGTTGAGATCAGCCCCTCTGGCTCTTTCTCGGATGACACCAACTGGGCAAAGAGCCGTTCATATGCTGGGGACCCAGGGAGCTTTCCCTAGTCTACACCAGAACAGCACTCTGAAGGAGAGGAGCTGCTGACGTTTCGTAGCAAAATCTCCTATTCTGAAGAGAAACATTTCGCTGTAAGCGGGTTCCATCAGCCTTGCCATCTTTTCTCAGCTGGCTAGGATGGAGGGCAGGCAGTCAGTTGGCAGACTCACCTGAGGCCCTGCTTGCCAGACTGTGACACAGACCTCCCGCCTGCTTCAGCCCAAAGGGACGGCTTATGGTAAGGTAAAAACCCTGTGTTGGAAAGTTCCTGCCTAACCCTCGCACCAGCACAAGCATATTGGTCATTGGTCAAAGACTCTCCCCACAAGTTTAACATGTTTGCTCCCATCTAGCCTCCGAAGCCGAGTTTACCTAGCTAGGAATCTCACTTCAGGAAAGGTACTCAGGCTGCTGGTGACTGCACGTTGTCTCACCAGGCAGCCCAAATCGAGTACACCCACTTGCATTTTCCAGGGGGCAGAGCAAATGGTGTCAACTTACAGGCCTCCAGCCTGGGAGGGGCAACGTACACTTTGTGAATGGGAAAGAAGCCCATGCCTTCAGTGTGAAAGGCCGCTAGGCCTCTTTGCTTTGGCAGCCCAGGGATAGCGTCAGCTCTGAAATGCTTCCAAAGGAGCAGAGTCAGAGAACCTTGGAACCACAGAGCAGGTGCAGCCCAGAACACGGACTGCTCTTGGCCTGAGAACACCCACTGCCCAGCGCCTCTTTGGGGTACACACGTGTAGAGGGAGGGTGTTGAATTCTGCTGCGTCATAACTTCTCCGGGCCACGTAGTGTGAGGGCAAGGAGAGTGGCCCTCCACCTCATCCCAGTTTCATGTGTCAGTTGTCTAAGGCAAACTCCCTGCTTGAATCCCTCCGTGGGCTACGTAACCTCCAGAGAAAGGTGGATGATTGGGACCCAGGGCTGGTATCTAGGTTAATGTTCTGTGCATCAACTTCGCAGCTGTTCTCTCTAAGCGGGTCCCAAAGGCTTTCTGGAAGAGTTTCCTTAGAGGGTCAGAAACAGGAAATTAACCGACAGGCCCACGGGGACGCCAGTTCTCTCCAGCAACAACGCTACCAGCCTCAGACACTTGGGTTCTCTTTGGTAAATGGAAGAACACTATGCTCGGAAGCTTCTTCCATCCAGTTTGAGAGTCGCACTTCCACTGCATCTTGGGATACCAAGTGTTGCCATGCCGTCACAATTTCCAATTCTTAGGCCTATGACGGCAGAGTGTCTGGCAGTTCTGAAAGAGAACTTAGGAATGCAGGCGTTTTGGCTCCTTCCACCGAGAAACCAGCTCCTCCAGCTCCTCTGTCGTTAGCTATTTCATGTTAGACTATCTCTAGGGGCCCTCTTTTCCTCCTCCACGAGGTAAGACACAAACGGAATTGCCCTAAAGGGAAGAAGCCTTCTGAGTCCGGCAGAGAGGCAGCCTCTCCCACTCAGCATTCCCCCAACGCTGAGCCCCGGGTATGGGACAGGGAGAGGGAGAAAGGCAGCCGTAACCCCGAGCTCTTCCACAATGTAGTATAGGCCTCACCCTCAAGCTCACGTCAATTTCACAGAGAAAACACCAGGCCTCGGTGTGCTTTCCTGTGGCAAGGAAACTTTGCTTTCATTCCTTAGGTGGCACGTTGGCTCAGGACTGCCCTACCCGAAGGACTCACGGTGTGCAGCCCTACTGGTTGAGATCAGCCCCTCTGGCTCTTTCTCGGATGACACCAACTGGAAAAGAGCCGTTCATATGCTGGGGACCCAGGGAGCTTTCCCTAGTCTACACCAGAACAGCACTCTGAGCGAGAGGAGCTGCTGACGTTTGGTAGCAAAATCTCCTATTCTGAAGAGAAACATTTCGCTGTAAGCGGGTTCCATCAGCCTTGCCATCTTTTCTCAGCTGGCTAGGATGGAGGGCAGGCAGTCAGTTGGCAGACTCACCTGAGGCCCTGCTTGCCAGACTGTGACACAGACCTCCCGCCTGCTTCAGCCCAAAGGGACGGCTTATGGTAAGGTAAAAACCCTGTGTTGGAAAGTTCCTGCCTAACCCTCGCACCAGCACAAGCATATTGGTCATTGGTCAAAGACTCTCCCCACAAGTTTAACATGTTTGCTCCCATCTAGCCTCCGAAGCCGAGTTTACCTAGCTAGGAATCTCACTTCAGGAAAGGTACTCAGGCTGCTGGTGACTGCACGTTGTCTCACCAGGCAGCCCAAATCGAGTACACCCACTTGCATTTTCCAGGGGGCAGAGCAAATGGTGTCAACTTACAGGCCTCCAGCCTGGGAGGGGCAACGTACACTTTGTGAATGGGAAAGAAGCCCATGCCTTCAGTGTGAAAGGCCGCTAGGCCTCTTTGCTTTGGCAGCCCAGGGATAGCGTCAGCTCTGAAATGCTTCCAAAGGAGCAGAGTCAGAGAACCTTGGAACCACAGAGCAGGTGCAGCCCAGAACACGGACTGCTCTTGGCCTGAGAACACCCACTGCCCAGCGCCTCTTTGGGGTACACACGTGTAGAGGGAGGGTGTTGAATTCTGCTGCGTCATAACTTCTCCGGGCCACGTAGTGTGAGGGCAAGGAGAGTGGCCCTCCACCTCATCCCAGTTTCATGTGTCAGTTGTCTAAGGCAAACTCCCTGCTTGAATCCCTCCGTGGGCTACGTAACCTCCAGAGAAAGGTGGATGATTGGGACCCAGGGCTGGTATCTAGGTTAATGTTCTGTGCATCAACTTCGCAGCTGTTCTCTCTAAGCGGGTCCCAAAGGCTTTCTGGAAGAGTTTCCTTAGAGGGTCAGAAACAGGAAATTAACCGACAGGCCCACGGGGACGCCAGTTCTCTCCAGCAACAACGCTACCAGCCTCAGACACTTGGGTTCTCTTTGGTAAATGGAAGAACACTATGCTCGGAAGCTTCTTCCATCCAGTTTGAGAGTCGCGCTTCCACTGCATCTTGGGATACCAAGTGTTGCCATGCCGTCACAATTTCCAATTCTTAGGCCTATGACGGCAGAGTGTCTGGCAGTTCTGAAAGAGAACTTAGGAATGCAGGCGTTTTGGCTCCTTCCACCGAGAAACCAGCTCCTCCAGCTCCTCTGTCGTTAGCTATTTCATGTTAGAATATCTCTAGGGGCCCTCTTTTCCTCCTCCACGAGGTAAGACACAAACGGAATTGCCCTAAAGGGAAGAAGCCTTCTGAGTCCGGCAGAGAGGCAGCCTCTCCCACTCAGCATTCCCCCAACGCTGAGCCCCGGGTATGGGACAGAGAGAGGGAGAAAGGCAGCCGTAACCCCGAGCTCTTCCACAATGTAGTATAGGCCTCACCCTCAAGCTCACGTCAATTTCACAGAGAAAACACCAGGCCTCGGTGTGCTTTCCTGTGGCAAGGAAACTTTGCTTTCATTCCTTAGGTGGCACGTTGGCTCAGGACTGCCCTACCCGAAGGACTCACGGTGTGCAGCCCTATTGGTTGAGATCAGCCCCTCTGGCTCTTTCTCGGATGACACCAACTGGAAAAGAGCCGTTCATATGCTGGGGACCCAGGGAGCTTTCCCTAGTCTACACCAGAACAGCACTCTGAGGGAGAGGAGCTGCTGACGTTTGGTAGCAAAATCTCCTATTCTGAAGAGAAACATTTCGCTGTAAGCGGGTTCCATCAGCCTTGCCATCTTTTCTCAGCTGGCTAGGATGGAGGGCAGGCAGTCAGTTGGCAGACTCACCTAAGGCCCTGCTTGCCAGACTGTGACACAGACCTCCCGCCTGCTTCAGCCCAAAGGGACGGCTTATGGTAAGGTACAAACCCTGTGTTGGAAAGTTCCTGCCTAACCCTCGCACCAGCACAAGCATATTGGTCATTGGTCAAAGACTCTCCCCACAAGTTTAACATGTTTGCTCCCATCTAGCCTCCGAAGCCGAGTTTACCTAGCTAGGAATCTCACTTCAGGAAAGGTACTCAGGCTGCTGGTGACTGCACGTTGTCTCACCAGGCAGCCCAAATCGAGTACACCCACTTGCATTTTCCAGGGGGCAGAGCAAATGGTGTCAACTTACAGGCCTCCAGCCTGGGAGGGGCAACGTACACTTTGTGAATGGGAAAGAAGCCCATGCCTTCAGTGTGAAAGGCCGCTAGGCCTCTTTGCTTTGGCAGCCCAGGGATAGCGTCAGCTCTGAAATGCTTCCAAAGGAGCAGAGTCAGAGAACCTTGGAACCACAGAGCAGGTGCAGCCCAGAACACGGACTGCTCTTGGCCTGAGAACACCCACTGCCCAGCGCCTCTTTGGGGTACACACGTGTAGAGGGAGGGTGTTGAATTCTGCTGCGTCATAACTTCTCCGGGCCACGTAGTGTGAGGGCAAGGAGAGTGGCCCTCCACCTCATCCCAGTTTCATGTGTCAGTTGTCTAAGGCAAACTCCCTGCTTGAATCCCTCCGTGGGCTACGTAACCTCCAGAGAAAGGTGGATGATTGGGACCCAGGGCTGGTATCTAGGTTAATGTTCTGTGCATCAACTTCGCAGCTGTTCTCTCTAAGCGGGTCCCAAAGGCTTTCTGGAAGAGTTTCCTTAGAGGGTCAGAAACAGGAAATTAACCGACAGGCCCACGGGGACGCCAGTTCTCTCCAGCAACAACGCTACCAGCCTCAGACACTTGGGTTCTCTTTGGTAAATGGAAGAACACTATGCTCGGAAGCTTCTTCCATCCAGTTTGAGAGTCGCGCTTCCACTGCATCTTGGGATACCAAGTGTTGCCATGCCGTCACAATTTCCAATTCTTAGGCCTATGACGGCAGAGTGTCTGGCAGTTCTGAAAGAGAACTTAGGAATGCAGGCGTTTTGGCTCCTTCCACCGAGAAACCAGCTCCTCCAGCTCCTCTGTCGTTAGCTATTTCATGTTAGAATATCTCTAGGGGCCCTCTTTTCCTCCTCCACGAGGTAAGACACAAACGGAATTGCCCTAAAGGGAAGAAGCCTTCTGAGTCCGGCAGAGAGGCAGCCTCTCCCACTCAGCATTCCCCCAACGCTGAGCCCCGGGTATGGGACAGAGAGAGGGAGAAAGGCAGCCGTAACCCCGAGCTCTTCCACAATGTAGTATAGGCCTCACCCTCAAGCTCACGTCAATTTCACAGAGAAAACACCAGGCCTCGGTGTGCTTTCCTGTGGCAAGGAAACTTTGCTTTCATTCCTTAGGTGGCACGTTGGCTCAGGACTGCCCTACCCGAAGGACTCACGGTGTGCAGCCCTATTGGTTGAGATCAGCCCCTCTGGCTCTTTCTCGGATGACACCAACTGGAAAAGAGCCGTTCATATGCTGGGGACCCAGGGAGCTTTCCCTAGTCTACACCAGAACAGCACTCTGAGGGAGAGGAGCTGCTGACGTTTGGTAGCAAAATCTCCTATTCTGAAGAGAAACATTTCGCTGTAAGCGGGTTCCATCAGCCTTGCCATCTTTTCTCAGCTGGCTAGGATGGAGGGCAGGCAGTCAGTTGGCAGACTCACCTAAGGCCCTGCTTGCCAGACTGTGACACAGACCTCCCGCCTGCTTCAGCCCAAAGGGACGGCTTATGGTAAGGTACAAACCCTGTGTTGGAAAGTTCCTGCCTAACCCTCGCACCAGCACAAGCATATTGGTCATTGGTCAAAGACTCTCCCCACAAGTTTAACATGTTTGCTCCCATCTAGCCTCCGAAGCCGAGTTTACCTAGCTAGGAATCTCACTTCAGGAAAGGTACTCAGGCTGCTGGTGACTGCACGTTGTCTCACCAGGCAGCCCAAATCGAGTACACCCACTTGCATTTTCCAGGGGGCAGAGCAAATGGTGTCAACTTACAGGCCTCCAGCCTGGGAGGGGCAACGTACACTTTGTGAATGGGAAAGAAGCCCATGCCTTCAGTGTGAAAGGCCGCTAGGCCTCTTTGCTTTGGCAGCCCAGGGATAGCGTCAGCTCTGAAATGCTTCCAAAGGAGCAGAGTCAGAGAACCTTGGAACCACAGAGCAGGTGCAGCCCAGAACACGGACTGCTCTTGGCCTGAGAACACCCACTGCCCAGCGCCTCTTTGGGGTACACACGTGTAGAGGGAGGGTGCTGAATTCTGCTGCGTCATAACTTCTCCGGGCCACGTAGTGTGAGGGCAAGGAGAGTGGCCCTCCACCTCATCCCAGTTTCATGTGTCAGTTGTCTAAGGCAAACTCCCTGCTTGAATCCCTCCGTGGGCTACGTAACCTCCAGAGAAAGGTGGATGATTGGGACCCAGGGCTGGTATCTAGGTTAATGTTCTGTGCATCAACTTCGCAGCTGTTCTCTCTAAGCGGGTCCCAAAGGCTTTCTGGAAGAGTTTCCTTAGAGGGTCAGAAACAGGAAATTAACCGACAGGCCCACGGGGACGCCAGTTCTCTCCAGCAACAACGCTACCAGCCTCAGACACTTGGGTTCTCTTTGGTAAATGGAAGAACACTATGCTCGGAAGCTTCTTCCATCCAGTTTGAGAGTCGCACTTCCACTGCATCTTGGGATACCAAGTGTTGCCATGCCGTCACAATTTCCAATTCTTAGGCCTATGACGGCAGAGTGTCTGGCAGTTCTGAAAGAGAACTTAGGAATGCAGGCGTTTTGGCTCCTTCCACCGAGAAACCAGCTCCTCCAGCTCCTCTGTCGTTAGCTATTTCATGTTAGACTATCTCTAGGGGCCCTCTTTTCCTCCTCCACGAGGTAAGACACAAACGGAATTGCCCTAAAGGGAAGAAGCCTTCTGAGTCCGGCAGAGAGGCAGCCTCTCCCACTCAGCATTCCCCCAACGCTGAGCCCCGGGTATGGGACAGGGAGAGGGAGAAAGGCAGCCGTAACCCCGAGCTCTTCCACAATGTAGTATAGGCCTCACCCTCAAGCTCACGTCAATTTCACAGAGAAAACACCAGGCCTCGGTGTGCTTTCCTGTGGCAAGGAAACTTTGCTTTCATTCCTTAGGTGGCACGTTGGCTCAGGACTGCCCTACCCGAAGGACTCACGGTGTGCAGCCCTACTGGTTGAGATCAGCCCCTCTGGCTCTTTCTCGGATGACACCAACTGGAAAAGAGCCGTTCATATGCTGGGGACCCAGGGAGCTTTCCCTAGTCTACACCAGAACAGCACTCTGAGGGAGAGGAGCTGCTGACGTTTGGTAGCAAAATCTCCTATTCTGAAGAGAAACATTTCGCTGTGAGCGGGTTCCATCAGCCTTGCCATCTTTTCTCAGCTGGCTAGGATGGAGGGCAGGCAGTCAGTTGGCAGACTCACCTGAGGCCCTGCTTGCCAGACTGTGACACAGACCTCCCGCCTGCTTCAGCCCAAAGGGACGGCTTATGGTAAGGTAAAAACCCTGTGTTGGAAAGTTCCTGCCTAACCCTCGCACCAGCACAAGCATATTGGTCATTGGTCAAAGACTTTCCCCACAAGTTTAACATGTTTGCTCCCATCTAGCCTCCGAAGCCGAGTTTACCTAGCTAGGAATCTCACTTCAGGAAAGGTACTCAGGCTGCTGGTGACTGCACGTTGTTTCACCAGGCAGCCCAAATCGAGTACACCCACTTGCATTTTCCAGGGGGCAGAGCAAATGGTGTCAACTTACAGGCCTCCAGCCTGGGAGGGGCAACGTACACTTTGTGAATGGGAAAGAAGCCCATGCCTTCAGTGTGAAAGGCCGCTAGGCCTCTTTGCTTTGGCAGCCCAGGGATAGCGTCAGCTCTGAAATGCTTCCAAAGGAGCAGAGTCAGAGAACCTTGGAACCACAGAGCAGGTGCAGCCCAGAACACGGACTGCTCTTGGCCTGAGAACACCCACTGCCCAGCGCCTCTTTGGGGTACACACGTGTAGAGGGAGGGTGTTGAATTCTGCTGCGTCATAACTTCTCCGGGCCACGTAGTGTGAGGGCAAGGAGAGTGGCCCTCCACCTCATCCCAGTTTCATGTGTCAGTTGTCTAAGGCAAACTCCCTGCTTGAATCCCTCCGTGGGCTACGTAACCTCCAGAGAAAGGTGGATGATTGGGACCCAGGGCTGGTATCTAGGTTAATGTTCTGTGCATCAACTTCGCAGCTGTTCTCTCTAAGCGGGTCCCAAAGGCTTTCTGGAAGAGTTTCCTTAGAGGGTCAGAAACAGGAAATTAACCGACAGGCCCACGGGGACGCCAGTTCTCTCCAGCAACAACGCTACCAGCCTCAGACACTTGGGTCCTCTTTGGTAAATGGAAGAACACTATGCTCGGAAGCTTCTTCCATCCAGTTTGAGAGTCGCACTTCCACTGCATCTTAGGATACCAAGTGTTGCCATGCCGTCACAATTTCCAATTCTTAGGCCTATGACGGCAGAGTGTCTGGCAGTTCTGAAAGAGAACTTAGGAATGCAGGCGTTTTGGCTCCTTCCACCGAGAAACCAGCTCCTCCAGCTCCTCTGTCGTTAGCTATTTCATGTTAGACTATCTCTAGGGGCCCTCTTTTCCTCCTCCACGAGGTAAGACACAAACGGAATTGCCCTAAAGGGAAGAAGCCTTCTGAGTCCGGCAGAGAGGCAGCCTCTCCCACTCAGCATTCCCCCAACGCTGAGCCCCGGGTATGGGACAGGGAGAGGGAGAAAGGCAGCCGTAACCCCGAGCTCTTCCACAATGTAGTATAGGCCTCACCCTCAAGCTCACGTCAATTTCACAGAGAAAACACCAGGCCTCGGTGTGCTTTCCTGTGGCAAGGAAACTTTGCTTTCATTCCTTAGGTGGCACGTTGGCTCAGGACTGCCCTACCCGAAGGACTCACGGTGTGCAGCCCTACTGGTTGAGATCAGCCCCTCTGGCTCTTTCTCGGATGACACCAACTGGAAAAGAGCCGTTCATATGCTGGGGACCCAGGGAGCTTTCCCTAGTCTACACCAGAACAGCACTCTGAGCGAGAGGAGCTGCTGACGTTTGGTAGCAAAATCTCCTATTCTGAAGAGAAACATTTCGCTGTGAGCGGGTTCCATCAGCCTTGCCATCTTTTCTCAGCTGGCTAGGATGGAGGGCAGGCAGTCAGTTGGCAGACTCACCTGAGGCCCTGCTTGCCAGACTGTGACACAGACCTCCCGCCTGCTTCAGCCCAAAGGGACGGCTTATGGTAAGGTAAAAACCCTGTGTTGGAAAGTTCCTGCCTAACCCTCGCACCAGCACAAGCATATTGGTCATTGGTCAAAGACTTTCCCCACAAGTTTAACATGTTTGCTCCCATCTAGCCTCCGAAGCCGAGTTTACCTAGCTAGGAATCTCACTTCAGGAAAGGTACTCAGGCTGCTGGTGACTGCACGTTGTCTCACCAGGCAGCCCAAATCGAGTACACCCACTTGCATTTTCCAGGGGGCAGAGCAAATGGTGTCAACTTACAGGCCTCCAGCCTGGGAGGGGCAACGTACACTTTGTGAATGGGAAAGAAGCCCATGCCTTCAGTGTGAAAGGCCGCTAGGCCTCTTTGCTTTGGCAGCCCAGGGATAGCGTCAGCTCTGAAATGCTTCCAAAGGAGCAGAGTCAGAGAACCTTGGAACCACAGAGCAGGTGCAGCCCAGAACACGGACTGCTCTTGGCCTGAGAACACCCACTGCCCAGCGCCTCTTTGGGGTACACACGTGTAGAGGGAGGGT
The DNA here is from genome assembly GCF_965194805.1 of Balaenoptera borealis. Lineage (NCBI taxonomy): Eukaryota > Metazoa > Chordata > Mammalia > Artiodactyla > Balaenopteridae > Balaenoptera > Balaenoptera borealis. The sequence continues at coordinate 22,208 of NW_028123440.1, forward strand.
GTTGAATTCTGCTGCGTCCTAACTTCTCCGGGCCACGTAGTGTGAGGGCAAGGAGAGTGGCCCTCCACCTCATCCCAGTTTCATGTGTCAGTTGTCTAAGGCAAACTCCCTGCTTGAATCCCTCCGTGGGCTACGTAACCTCCAGAGAAAGGTGGATGATTGGGACCCAGGGCTGGTATCTAGGTTAATGTTCTGTGCATCAACTTCGCAGCTGTTCTCTCTAAGCGGGTCCCAAAGGCTTTCTGGAAGAGTTTCCTTAGAGGGTCAGAAACAGGAAATTAACCGACAGGCCCACGGGGACGCCAGTTCTCTCCAGCAACAACGCTACCAGCCTCAGACACTTGGGTCCTCTTTGGTAAATGGAAGAACACTATGCTCGGAAGCTTCTTCCATCCAGTTTGAGAGTCGCACTTCCACTGCATCTTAGGATACCAAGTGTTGCCATGCCGTCACAATTTCCAATTCTTAGGCCTATGACGGCAGAGTGTCTGGCAGTTCTGAAAGAGAACTTAGGAATGCAGGCGTTTTGGCTCCTTCCACCGAGAAACCAGCTCCTCCAGCTCCTCTGTCGTTAGCTATTTCATGTTAGACTATCTCTAGGGGCCCTCTTTTCCTCCTCCACGAGGTAAGACACAAACGGAATTGCCCTAAAGGGAAGAAGCCTTCTGAGTCCGGCAGAGAGGCAGCCTCTCCCACTCAGCATTCCCCCAACGCTGAGCCCCGGGTATGGGACAGGGAGAGGGAGAAAGGCAGCCGTAACCCCGAGCTCTTCCACAATGTAGTATAGGCCTCACCCTCAAGCTCACGTCAATTTCACAGAGAAAACACCAGGCCTCGGTGTGCTTTCCTGTGGCAAGGAAACTTTGCTTTCATTCCTTAGGTGGCACGTTGGCTCAGGACTGCCCTACCCGAAGGACTCACGGTGTGCAGCCCTACTGGTTGAGATCAGCCCCTCTGGCTCTTTCTCGGATGACACCAACTGGAAAAGAGCCGTTCATATGCTGGGGACCCAGGGAGCTTTCCCTAGTCTACACCAGAACAGCACTCTGAGCGAGAGGAGCTGCTGACGTTTGGTAGCAAAATCTCCTATTCTGAAGAGAAACATTTCGCTGTGAGCGGGTTCCATCAGCCTTGCCATCTTTTCTCAGCTGGCTAGGATGGAGGGCAGGCAGTCAGTTGGCAGACTCACCTGAGGCCCTGCTTGCCAGACTGTGACACAGACCTCCCGCCTGCTTCAGCCCAAAGGGACGGCTTATGGTAAGGTAAAAACCCTGTGTTGGAAAGTTCCTGCCTAACCCTCGCACCAGCACAAGCATATTGGTCATTGGTCAAAGACTTTCCCCACAAGTTTAACATGTTTGCTCCCATCTAGCCTCCGAAGCCGAGTTTACCTAGCTAGGAATCTCACTTCAGGAAAGGTACTCAGGCTGCTGGTGACTGCACGTTGTCTCACCAGGCAGCCCAAATCGAGTACACCCACTTGCATTTTCCAGGGGGCAGAGCAAATGGTGTCAACTTACAGGCCTCCAGCCTGGGAGGGGCAACGTACACTTTGTGAATGGGAAAGAAGCCCATGCCTTCAGTGTGAAAGGCCGCTAGGCCTCTTTGCTTTGGCAGCCCAGGGATAGCGTCAGCTCTGAAATGCTTCCAAAGGAGCAGAGTCAGAGAACCTTGGAACCACAGAGCAGGTGCAGCCCAGAACACGGACTGCTCTTGGCCTGAGAACACCCACTGCCCAGCGCCTCTTTGGGGTACACACGTGTAGAGGGAGGGTGTTGAATTCTGCTGCGTCCTAACTTCTCCGGGCCACGTAGTGTGAGGGCAAGGAGAGTGGCCCTCCACCTCATCCCAGTTTCATGTGTCAGTTGTCTAAGGCAAACTCCCTGCTTGAATCCCTCCGTGGGCTACGTAACCTCCAGAGAAAGGTGGATGATTGGGACCCAGGGCTGGTATCTAGGTTAATGTTCTGTGCATCAACTTCGCAGCTGTTCTCTCTAAGCGGGTCCCAAAGGCTTTCTGGAAGAGTTTCCTTAGAGGGTCAGAAACAGGAAATTAACCGACAGGCCCACGGGGACGCCAGTTCTCTCCAGCAACAACGCTACCAGCCTCAGACACTTGGGTCCTCTTTGGTAAATGGAAGAACACTATGCTCGGAAGCTTCTTCCATCCAGTTTGAGAGTCGCACTTCCACTGCATCTTAGGATACCAAGTGTTGCCATGCCGTCACAATTTCCAATTCTTAGGCCTATGACGGCAGAGTGTCTGGCAGTTCTGAAAGAGAACTTAGGAATGCAGGCGTTTTGGCTCCTTCCACCGAGAAACCAGCTCCTCCAGCTCCTCTGTCGTTAGCTATTTCATGTTAGACTATCTCTAGGGGCCCTCTTTTCCTCCTCCACGAGGTAAGACACAAACGGAATTGCCCTAAAGGGAAGAAGCCTTCTGAGTCCGGCAGAGAGGCAGCCTCTCCCACTCAGCATTCCCCCAACGCTGAGCCCCGGGTATGGGACAGGGAGAGGGAGAAAGGCAGCCGTAACCCCGAGCTCTTCCACAATGTAGTATAGGCCTCACCCTCAAGCTCACGTCAATTTCACAGAGAAAACACCAGGCCTCGGTGTGCTTTCCTGTGGCAAGGAAACTTTGCTTTCATTCCTTAGGTGGCACGTTGGCTCAGGACTGCCCTACCCGAAGGACTCACGGTGTGCAGCCCTACTGGTTGAGATCAGCCCCTCTGGCTCTTTCTCGGATGACACCAACTGGAAAAGAGCCGTTCATATGCTGGGGACCCAGGGAGCTTTCCCTAGTCTACACCAGAACAGCACTCTGAGCGAGAGGAGCTGCTGACGTTTGGTAGCAAAATCTCCTATTCTGAAGAGAAACATTTCGCTGTGAGCGGGTTCCATCAGCCTTGCCATCTTTTCTCAGCTGGCTAGGATGGAGGGCAGGCAGTCAGTTGGCAGACTCACCTGAGGCCCTGCTTGCCAGACTGTGACACAGACCTCCCGCCTGCTTCAGCCCAAAGGGACGGCTTATGGTAAGGTAAAAACCCTGTGTTGGAAAGTTCCTGCCTAACCCTCGCACCAGCACAAGCATATTGGTCATTGGTCAAAGACTTTCCCCACAAGTTTAACATGTTTGCTCCCATCTAGCCTCCGAAGCCGAGTTTACCTAGCTAGGAATCTCACTTCAGGAAAGGTACTCAGGCTGCTGGTGACTGCACGTTGTCTCACCAGGCAGCCCAAATCGAGTACACCCACTTGCATTTTCCAGGGGGCAGAGCAAATGGTGTCAACTTACAGGCCTCCAGCCTGGGAGGGGCAACGTACACTTTGTGAATGGGAAAGAAGCCCATGCCTTCAGTGTGAAAGGCCGCTAGGCCTCTTTGCTTTGGCAGCCCAGGGATAGCGTCAGCTCTGAAATGCTTCCAAAGGAGCAGAGTCAGAGAACCTTGGAACCACAGAGCAGGTGCAGCCCAGAACACGGACTGCTCTTGGCCTGAGAACACCCACTGCCCAGCGCCTCTTTGGGGTACACACGTGTAGAGGGAGGGTGTTGAATTCTGCTGCGTCATAACTTCTCCGGGCCACGTAGTGTGAGGGCAAGGAGAGTGGCCCTCCACCTCATCCCAGTTTCATGTGTCAGTTGTCTAAGGCAAACTCCCTGCTTGAATCCCTCCGTGGGCTACGTAACCTCCAGAGAAAGGTGGATGATTGGGACCCAGGGCTGGTATCTAGGTTAATGTTCTGTGCATCAACTTCGCAGCTGTTCTCTCTAAGCGGGTCCCAAAGGCTTTCTGGAAGAGTTTCCTTAGAGGGTCAGAAACAGGAAATTAACCGACAGGCCCACGGGGACGCCAGTTCTCTCCAGCAACAACGCTACCAGCCTCAGACACTTGGGTCCTCTTTGGTAAATGGAAGAACACTATGCTCGGAAGCTTCTTCCATCCAGTTTGAGAGTCGCACTTCCACTGCATCTTAGGATACCAAGTGTTGCCATGCCGTCACAATTTCCAATTCTTAGGCCTATGACGGCAGAGTGTCTGGCAGTTCTGAAAGAGAACTTAGGAATGCAGGCGTTTTGGCTCCTTCCACCGAGAAACCAGCTCCTCCAGCTCCTCTGTCGTTAGCTATTTCATGTTAGACTATCTCTAGGGGCCCTCTTTTCCTCCTCCACGAGGTAAGACACAAACGGAATTGCCCTAAAGGGAAGAAGCCTTCTGAGTCCGGCAGAGAGGCAGCCTCTCCCACTCAGCATTCCCCCAACGCTGAGCCCCGGGTATGGGACAGGGAGAGGGAGAAAGGCAGCCGTAACCCCGAGCTCTTCCACAATGTAGTATAGGCCTCACCCTCAAGCTCACGTCAATTTCACAGAGAAAACACCAGGCCTCGGTGTGCTTTCCTGTGGCAAGGAAACTTTGCTTTCATTCCTTAGGTGGCACGTTGGCTCAGGACTGCCCTACCCGAAGGACTCACGGTGTGCAGCCCTACTGGTTGAGATCAGCCCCTCTGGCTCTTTCTCGGATGACACCAACTGGAAAAGAGCCGTTCATATGCTGGGGACCCAGGGAGCTTTCCCTAGTCTACACCAGAACAGCACTCTGAGCGAGAGGAGCTGCTGACGTTTGGTAGCAAAATCTCCTATTCTGAAGAGAAACATTTCGCTGTGAGCGGGTTCCATCAGCCTTGCCATCTTTTCTCAGCTGGCTAGGATGGAGGGCAGGCAGTCAGTTGGCAGACTCACCTGAGGCCCTGCTTGCCAGACTGTGACACAGACCTCCCGCCTGCTTCAGCCCAAAGGGACGGCTTATGGTAAGGTAAAAACCCTGTGTTGGAAAGTTCCTGCCTAACCCTCGCACCAGCACAAGCATATTGGTCATTGGTCAAAGACTTTCCCCACAAGTTTAACATGTTTGCTCCCATCTAGCCTCCGAAGCCGAGTTTACCTAGCTAGGAATCTCACTTCAGGAAAGGTACTCAGGCTGCTGGTGACTGCACGTTGTTTCACCAGGCAGCCCAAATCGAGTACACCCACTTGCATTTTCCAGGGGGCAGAGCAAATGGTGTCAACTTACAGGCCTCCAGCCTGGGAGGGGCAACGTACACTTTGTGAATGGGAAAGAAGCCCATGCCTTCAGTGTGAAAGGCCGCTAGGCCTCTTTGCTTTGGCAGCCCAGGGATAGCGTCAGCTCTGAAATGCTTCCAAAGGAGCAGAGTCAGAGAACCTTGGAACCACAGAGCAGGTGCAGCCCAGAACACGGACTGCTCTTGGCCTGAGAACACCCACTGCCCAGCGCCTCTTTGGGGTACACACGTGTAGAGGGAGGGTGTTGAATTCTGCTGCGTCCTAACTTCTCCGGGCCACGTAGTGTGAGGGCAAGGAGAGTGGCCCTCCACCTCATCCCAGTTTCATGTGTCAGTTGTCTAAGGCAAACTCCCTGCTTGAATCCCTCCGTGGGCTACGTAACCTCCAGAGAAAGGTGGATGATTGGGACCCAGGGCTGGTATCTAGGTTAATGTTCTGTGCATCAACTTCGCAGCTGTTCTCTCTAAGCGGGTCCCAAAGGCTTTCTGGAAGAGTTTCCTTAGAGGGTCAGAAACAGGAAATTAACCGACAGGCCCACGGGGACGCCAGTTCTCTCCAGCAACAACGCTACCAGCCTCAGACACTTGGGTCCTCTTTGGTAAATGGAAGAACACTATGCTCGGAAGCTTCTTCCATCCAGTTTGAGAGTCGCACTTCCACTGCATCTTAGGATACCAAGTGTTGCCATGCCGTCACAATTTCCAATTCTTAGGCCTATGACGGCAGAGTGTCTGGCAGTTCTGAAAGAGAACTTAGGAATGCAGGCGTTTTGGCTCCTTCCACCGAGAAACCAGCTCCTCCAGCTCCTCTGTCGTTAGCTATTTCATGTTAGACTATCTCTAGGGGCCCTCTTTTCCTCCTCCACGAGGTAAGACACAAACGGAATTGCCCTAAAGGGAAGAAGCCTTCTGAGTCCGGCAGAGAGGCAGCCTCTCCCACTCAGCATTCCCCCAACGCTGAGCCCCGGGTATGGGACAGGGAGAGGGAGAAAGGCAGCCGTAACCCCGAGCTCTTCCACAATGTAGTATAGGCCTCACCCTCAAGCTCACGTCAATTTCACAGAGAAAACACCAGGCCTCGGTGTGCTTTCCTGTGGCAAGGAAACTTTGCTTTCATTCCTTAGGTGGCACGTTGGCTCAGGACTGCCCTACCCGAAGGACTCACGGTGTGCAGCCCTACTGGTTGAGATCAGCCCCTCTGGCTCTTTCTCGGATGACACCAACTGGAAAAGAGCCGTTCATATGCTGGGGACCCAGGGAGCTTTCCCTAGTCTACACCAGAACAGCACTCTGAGCGAGAGGAGCTGCTGACGTTTGGTAGCAAAATCTCCTATTCTGAAGAGAAACATTTCGCTGTGAGCGGGTTCCATCAGCCTTGCCATCTTTTCTCAGCTGGCTAGGATGGAGGGCAGGCAGTCAGTTGGCAGACTCACCTGAGGCCCTGCTTGCCAGACTGTGACACAGACCTCCCGCCTGCTTCAGCCCAAAGGGACGGCTTATGGTAAGGTAAAAACCCTGTGTTGGAAAGTTCCTGCCTAACCCTCGCACCAGCACAAGCATATTGGTCATTGGTCAAAGACTTTCCCCACAAGTTTAACATGTTTGCTCCCATCTAGCCTCCGAAGCCGAGTTTACCTAGCTAGGAATCTCACTTCAGGAAAGGTACTCAGGCTGCTGGTGACTGCACGTTGTCTCACCAGGCAGCCCAAATCGAGTACACCCACTTGCATTTTCCAGGGGGCAGAGCAAATGGTGTCAACTTACAGGCCTCCAGCCTGGGAGGGGCAACGTACACTTTGTGAATGGGAAAGAAGCCCATGCCTTCAGTGTGAAAGGCCGCTAGGCCTCTTTGCTTTGGCAGCCCAGGGATAGCGTCAGCTCTGAAATGCTTCCAAAGGAGCAGAGTCAGAGAACCTTGGAACCACAGAGCAGGTGCAGCCCAGAACACGGACTGCTCTTGGCCTGAGAACACCCACTGCCCAGCGCCTCTTTGGGGTACACACGTGTAGAGGGAGGGTGTTGAATTCTGCTGCGTCATAACTTCTCCGGGCCACGTAGTGTGAGGGCAAGGAGAGTGGCCCTCCACCTCATCCCAGTTTCATGTGTCAGTTGTCTAAGGCAAACTCCCTGCTTGAATCCCTCCGTGGGCTACGTAACCTCCAGAGAAAGGTGGATGATTGGGACCCAGGGCTGGTATCTAGGTTAATGTTCTGTGCATCAACTTCGCAGCTGTTCTCTCTAAGCGGGTCCCAAAGGCTTTCTGGAAGAGTTTCCTTAGAGGGTCAGAAACAGGAAATTAACCGACAGGCCCACGGGGACGCCAGTTCTCTCCAGCAACAACGCTACCAGCCTCAGACACTTGGGTCCTCTTTGGTAAATGGAAGAACACTATGCTCGGAAGCTTCTTCCATCCAGTTTGAGAGTCGCACTTCCACTGCATCTTAGGATACCAAGTGTTGCCATGCCGTCACAATTTCCAATTCTTAGGCCTATGACGGCAGAGTGTCTGGCAGTTCTGAAAGAGAACTTAGGAATGCAGGCGTTTTGGCTCCTTCCACCGAGAAACCAGCTCCTCCAGCTCCTCTGTCGTTAGCTATTTCATGTTAGACTATCTCTAGGGGCCCTCTTTTCCTCCTCCACGAGGTAAGACACAAACGGAATTGCCCTAAAGGGAAGAAGCCTTCTGAGTCCGGCAGAGAGGCAGCCTCTCCCACTCAGCATTCCCCCAACGCTGAGCCCCGGGTATGGGACAGGGAGAGGGAGAAAGGCAGCCGTAACCCCGAGCTCTTCCACAATGTAGTATAGGCCTCACCCTCAAGCTCACGTCAATTTCACAGAGAAAACACCAGGCCTCGGTGTGCTTTCCTGTGGCAAGGAAACTTTGCTTTCATTCCTTAGGTGGCACGTTGGCTCAGGACTGCCCTACCCGAAGGACTCACGGTGTGCAGCCCTACTGGTTGAGATCAGCCCCTCTGGCTCTTTCTCGGATGACACCAACTGGAAAAGAGCCGTTCATATGCTGGGGACCCAGGGAGCTTTCCCTAGTCTACACCAGAACAGCACTCTGAGCGAGAGGAGCTGCTGACGTTTGGTAGCAAAATCTCCTATTCTGAAGAGAAACATTTCGCTGTGAGCGGGTTCCATCAGCCTTGCCATCTTTTCTCAGCTGGCTAGGATGGAGGGCAGGCAGTCAGTTGGCAGACTCACCTGAGGCCCTGCTTGCCAGACTGTGACACAGACCTCCCGCCTGCTTCAGCCCAAAGGGACGGCTTATGGTAAGGTAAAAACCCTGTGTTGGAAAGTTCCTGCCTAACCCTCGCACCAGCACAAGCATATTGGTCATTGGTCAAAGACTTTCCCCACAAGTTTAACATGTTTGCTCCCATCTAGCCTCCGAAGCCGAGTTTACCTAGCTAGGAATCTCACTTCAGGAAAGGTACTCAGGCTGCTGGTGACTGCACGTTGTCTCACCAGGCAGCCCAAATCGAGTACACCCACTTGCATTTTCCAGGGGGCAGAGCAAATGGTGTCAACTTACAGGCCTCCAGCCTGGGAGGGGCAACGTACACTTTGTGAATGGGAAAGAAGCCCATGCCTTCAGTGTGAAAGGCCGCTAGGCCTCTTTGCTTTGGCAGCCCAGGGATAGCGTCAGCTCTGAAATGCTTCCAAAGGAGCAGAGTCAGAGAACCTTGGAACCACAGAGCAGGTGCAGCCCAGAACACGGACTGCTCTTGGCCTGAGAACACCCACTGCCCAGCGCCTCTTTGGGGTACACACGTGTAGAGGGAGGGTGTTGAATTCTGCTGCGTCATAACTTCTCCGGGCCACGTAGTGTGAGGGCAAGGAGAGTGGCCCTCCACCTCATCCCAGTTTCATGTGTCAGTTGTCTAAGGCAAACTCCCTGCTTGAATCCCTCCGTGGGCTACGTAACCTCCAGAGAAAGGTGGATGATTGGGACCCAGGGCTGGTATCTAGGTTAATGTTCTGTGCATCAACTTCGCAGCTGTTCTCTCTAAGCGGGTCCCAAAGGCTTTCTGGAAGAGTTTCCTTAGAGGGTCAGAAACAGGAAATTAACCGACAGGCCCACGGGGACGCCAGTTCTCTCCAGCAACAACGCTACCAGCCTCAGACACTTGGGTCCTCTTTGGTAAATGGAAGAACACTATGCTCGGAAGCTTCTTCCATCCAGTTTGAGAGTCGCACTTCCACTGCATCTTAGGATACCAAGTGTTGCCATGCCGTCACAATTTCCAATTCTTAGGCCTATGACGGCAGAGTGTCTGGCAGTTCTGAAAGAGAACTTAGGAATGCAGGCGTTTTGGCTCCTTCCACCGAGAAACCAGCTCCTCCAGCTCCTCTGTCGTTAGCTATTTCATGTTAGACTATCTCTAGGGGCCCTCTTTTCCTCCTCCACGAGGTAAGACACAAACGGAATTGCCCTAAAGGGAAGAAGCCTTCTGAGTCCGGCAGAGAGGCAGCCTCTCCCACTCAGCATTCCCCCAACGCTGAGCCCCGGGTATGGGACAGGGAGAGGGAGAAAGGCAGCCGTAACCCCGAGCTCTTCCACAATGTAGTATAGGCCTCACCCTCAAGCTCACGTCAATTTCACAGAGAAAACACCAGGCCTCGGTGTGCTTTCCTGTGGCAAGGAAACTTTGCTTTCACTCCTTAGGTGGCACGTTGGCTCAGGACTGCCCTACCCGAAGGACTCACGGTGTGCAGCCCTACTGGTTGAGATCAGCCCCTCTGGCTCTTTCTCGGATGACACCAACTGGAAAAGAGCCGTTCATATGCTGGGGACCCAGGGAGCTTTCCCTAGTCTACACCAGAACAGCACTCTGAGCGAGAGGAGCTGCTGACGTTTGGTAGCAAAATCTCCTATTCTGAAGAGAAACATTTCGCTGTGAGCGGGTTCCATCAGCCTTGCCATCTTTTCTCAGCTGGCTAGGATGGAGGGCAGGCAGTCAGTTGGCAGACTCACCTGAGGCCCTGCTTGCCAGACTGTGACACAGACCTCCCGCCTGCTTCAGCCCAAAGGGACGGCTTATGGTAAGGTAAAAACCCTGTGTTGGAAAGTTCCTGCCTAACCCTCGCACCAGCACAAGCATATTGGTCATTGGTCAAAGACTTTCCCCACAAGTTTAACATGTTTGCTCCCATCTAGCCTCCGAAGCCGAGTTTACCTAGCTAGGAATCTCACTTCAGGAAAGGTACTCAGGCTGCTGGTGACTGCACGTTGTTTCACCAGGCAGCCCAAATCGAGTACACCCACTTGCATTTTCCAGGGGGCAGAGCAAATGGTGTCAACTTACAGGCCTCCAGCCTGGGAGGGGCAACGTACACTTTGTGAATGGGAAAGAAGCCCATGCCTTCAGTGTGAAAGGCCGCTAGGCCTCTTTGCTTTGGCAGCCCAGGGATAGCGTCAGCTCTGAAATGCTTCCAAAGGAGCAGAGTCAGAGAACCTTGGAACCACAGAGCAGGTGCAGCCCAGAACACGGACTGCTCTTGGCCTGAGAACACCCACTGCCCAGCGCCTCTTTGGGGTACACACGTGTAGAGGGAGGGTGTTGAATTCTGCTGCGTCCTAACTTCTCCGGGCCACGTAGTGTGAGGGCAAGGAGAGTGGCCCTCCACCTCATCCCAGTTTCATGTGTCAGTTGTCTAAGGCAAACTCCCTGCTTGAATCCCTCCGTGGGCTACGTAACCTCCAGAGAAAGGTGGATGATTGGGACCCAGGGCTGGTATCTAGGTTAATGTTCTGTGCATCAACTTCGCAGCTGTTCTCTCTAAGCGGGTCCCAAAGGCTTTCTGGAAGAGTTTCCTTAGAGGGTCAGAAACAGGAAATTAACCGACAGGCCCACGGGGACGCCAGTTCTCTCCAGCAACAACGCTACCAGCCTCAGACACTTGGGTCCTCTTTGGTAAATGGAAGAACACTATGCTCGGAAGCTTCTTCCATCCAGTTTGAGAGTCGCACTTCCACTGCATCTTAGGATACCAAGTGTTGCCATGCCGTCACAATTTCCAATTCTTAGGCCTATGACGGCAGAGTGTCTGGCAGTTCTGAAAGAGAACTTAGGAATGCAGGCGTTTTGGCTCCTTCCACCGAGAAACCAGCTCCTCCAGCTCCTCTGTCGTTAGCTATTTCATGTTAGACTATCTCTAGGGGCCCTCTTTTCCTCCTCCACGAGGTAAGACACAAACGGAATTGCCCTAAAGGGAAGAAGCCTTCTGAGTCCGGCAGAGAGGCAGCCTCTCCCACTCAGCATTCCCCCAACGCTGAGCCCCGGGTATGGGACAGGGAGAGGGAGAAAGGCAGCCGTAACCCCGAGCTCTTCCACAATGTAGTATAGGCCTCACCCTCAAGCTCACGTCAATTTCACAGAGAAAACACCAGGCCTCGGTGTGCTTTCCTGTGGCAAGGAAACTTTGCTTTCATTCCTTAGGTGGCACGTTGGCTCAGGACTGCCCTACCCGAAGGACTCACGGTGTGCAGCCCTACTGGTTGAGATCAGCCCCTCTGGCTCTTTCTCGGATGACACCAACTGGAAAAGAGCCGTTCATATGCTGGGGACCCAGGGAGCTTTCCCTAGTCTACACCAGAACAGCACTCTGAGCGAGAGGAGCTGCTGACGTTTGGTAGCAAAATCTCCTATTCTGAAGAGAAACATTTCGCTGTGAGCGGGTTCCATCAGCCTTGCCATCTTTTCTCAGCTGGCTAGGATGGAGGGCAGGCAGTCAGTTGGCAGACTCACCTGAGGCCCTGCTTGCCAGACTGTGACACAGACCTCCCGCCTGCTTCAGCCCAAAGGGACGGCTTATGGTAAGGTAAAAACCCTGTGTTGGAAAGTTCCTGCCTAACCCTCGCACCAGCACAAGCATATTGGTCATTGGTCAAAGACTTTCCCCACAAGTTTAACATGTTTGCTCCCATCTAGCCTCCGAAGCCGAGTTTACCTAGCTAGGAATCTCACTTCAGGAAAGGTACTCAGGCTGCTGGTGACTGCACGTTGTTTCACCAGGCAGCCCAAATCGAGTACACCCACTTGCATTTTCCAGGGGGCAGAGCAAATGGTGTCAACTTACAGGCCTCCAGCCTGGGAGGGGCAACGTACACTTTGTGAATGGGAAAGAAGCCCATGCCTTCAGTGTGAAAGGCCGCTAGGCCTCTTTGCTTTGGCAGCCCAGGGATAGCGTCAGCTCTGAAATGCTTCCAAAGGAGCAGAGTCAGAGAACCTTGGAACCACAGAGCAGGTGCAGCCCAGAACACGGACTGCTCTTGGCCTGAGAACACCCACTGCCCAGCGCCTCTTTGGGGTACACACGTGTAGAGGGAGGGTGTTGAATTCTGCTGCGTCATAACTTCTCCGGGCCACGTAGTGTGAGGGCAAGGAGAGTGGCCCTCCACCTCATCCCAGTTTCATGTGTCAGTTGTCTAAGGCAAACTCCCTGCTTGAATCCCTCCGTGGGCTACGTAACCTCCAGAGAAAGGTGGATGATTGGGACCCAGGGCTGGTATCTAGGTTAATGTTCTGTGCATCAACTTCGCAGCTGTTCTCTCTAAGCGGGTCCCAAAGGCTTTCTGGAAGAGTTTCCTTAGAGGGTCAGAAACAGGAAATTAACCGACAGGCCCACGGGGACGCCAGTTCTCTCCAGCAACAACGCTACCAGCCTCAGACACTTGGGTCCTCTTTGGTAAATGGAAGAACACTATGCTCGGAAGCTTCTTCCATCCAGTTTGAGAGTCGCACTTCCACTGCATCTTAGGATACCAAGTGTTGCCATGCCGTCACAATTTCCAATTCTTAGGCCTATGACGGCAGAGTGTCTGGCAGTTCTGAAAGAGAACTTAGGAATGCAGGCGTTTTGGCTCCTTCCACCGAGAAACCAGCTCCTCCAGCTCCTCTGTCGTTAGCTATTTCATGTTAGACTATCTCTAGGGGCCCTCTTTTCCTCCTCCACGAGGTAAGACACAAACGGAATTGCCCTAAAGGGAAGAAGCCTTCTGAGTCCGGCAGAGAGGCAGCCTCTCCCACTCAGCATTCCCCCAACGCTGAGCCCCGGGTATGGGACAGGGAGAGGGAGAAAGGCAGCCGTAACCCCGAGCTCTTCCACAATGTAGTATAGGCCTCACCCTCAAGCTCACGTCAATTTCACAGAGAAAACACCAGGCCTCGGTGTGCTTTCCTGTGGCAAGGAAACTTTGCTTTCATTCCTTAGGTGGCACGTTGGCTCAGGACTGCCCTACCCGAAGGACTCACGGTGTGCAGCCCTACTGGTTGAGATCAGCCCCTCTGGCTCTTTCTCGGATGACACCAACTGGAAAAGAGCCGTTCATATGCTGGGGACCCAGGGAGCTTTCCCTAGTCTACACCAGAACAGCACTCTGAGCGAGAGGAGCTGCTGACGTTTGGTAGCAAAATCTCCTATTCTGAAGAGAAACATTTCGCTGTGAGCGGGTTCCATCAGCCTTGCCATCTTTTCTCAGCTGGCTAGGATGGAGGGCAGGCAGTCAGTTGGCAGACTCACCTGAGGCCCTGCTTGCCAGACTGTGACACAGACCTCCCGCCTGCTTCAGCCCAAAGGGACGGCTTATGGTAAGGTAAAAACCCTGTGTTGGAAAGTTCCTGCCTAACCCTCGCACCAGCACAAGCATATTGGTCATTGGTCAAAGACTTTCCCCACAAGTTTAACATGTTTGCTCCCATCTAGCCTCCGAAGCCGAGTTTACCTAGCTAGGAATCTCACTTCAGGAAAGGTACTCAGGCTGCTGGTGACTGCACGTTGTCTCACCAGGCAGCCCAAATCGAGTACACCCACTTGCATTTTCCAGGGGGCAGAGCAAATGGTGTCAACTTACAGGCCTCCAGCCTGGGAGGGGCAACGTACACTTTGTGAATGGGAAAGAAGCCCATGCCTTCAGTGTGAAAGGCCGCTAGGCCTCTTTGCTTTGGCAGCCCAGGGATAGCGTCAGCTCTGAAATGCTTCCAAAGGAGCAGAGTCAGAGAACCTGGGAACCACAGAGCAGGTGCAGCCCAGAACACGGACTGCTCTTGGCCTGAGAACACCCACTGCCCAGCGCCTCTTTGGGGTACACACGTGTAGAGGGAGGGTGTTGAATTCTGCTGCGTCATAACTTCTCCGGGCCACGTAGTGTGAGGGCAAGGAGAGTGGCCCTCCACCTCATCCCAGTTTCATGTGTCAGTTGTCTAAGGCAAACTCCCTGCTTGAATCCCTCCGTGGGCTACGTAACCTCCAGAGAAAGGTGGATGATTGGGACCCAGGGCTGGTATCTAGGTTAATGTTCTGTGCATCAACTTCGCAGCTGTTCTCTCTAAGCGGGTCCCAAAGGCTTTCTGGAAGAGTTTCCTTAGAGGGTCAGAAACAGGAAATTAACCGACAGGCCCACGGGGACGCCAGTTCTCTCCAGCAACAACGCTACCAGCCTCAGACACTTGGGTCCTCTTTGGTAAATGGAAGAACACTATGCTCGGAAGCTTCTTCCATCCAGTTTGAGAGTCGCACTTCCACTGCATCTTAGGATACCAAGTGTTGCCATGCCGTCACAATTTCCAATTCTTAGGCCTATGACGGCAGAGTGTCTGGCAGTTCTGAAAGAGAACTTAGGAATGCAGGCGTTTTGGCTCCTTCCACCGAGAAACCAGCTCCTCCAGCTCCTCTGTCGTTAGCTATTTCATGTTAGACTATCTCTAGGGGCCCTCTTTTCCTCCTCCACGAGGTAAGACACAAACGGAATTGCCCTAAAGGGAAGAAGCCTTCTGAGTCCGGCAGAGAGGCAGCCTCTCCCACTCAGCATTCCCCCAACGCTGAGCCCCGGGTATGGGACAGGGAGAGGGAGAAAGGCAGCCGTAACCCCGAGCTCTTCCACAATGTAGTATAGGCCTCACCCTCAAGCTCACGTCAATTTCACAGAGAAAACACCAGGCCTCGGTGTGCTTTCCTGTGGCAAGGAAACTTTGCTTTCATTCCTTAGGTGGCACGTTGGCTCAGGACTGCCCTACCCGAAGGACTCACGGTGTGCAGCCCTACTGGTTGAGATCAGCCCCTCTGGCTCTTTCTCGGATGACACCAACTGGAAAAGAGCCGTTCATATGCTGGGGACCCAGGGAGCTTTCCCTAGTCTACACCAGAACAGCACTCTGAGCGAGAGGAGCTGCTGACGTTTGGTAGCAAAATCTCCTATTCTGAAGAGAAACATTTCGCTGTGAGCGGGTTCCATCAGCCTTGCCATCTTTTCTCAGCTGGCTAGGATGGAGGGCAGGCAGTCAGTTGGCAGACTCACCTGAGGCCCTGCTTGCCAGACTGTGACACAGACCTCCCGCCTGCTTCAGCCCAAAGGGACGGCTTATGGTAAGGTAAAAACCCTGTGTTGGAAAGTTCCTGCCTAACCCTCGCACCAGCACAAGCATATTGGTCATTGGTCAAAGACTTTCCCCACAAGTTTAACATGTTTGCTCCCATCTAGCCTCCGAAGCCGAGTTTACCTAGCTAGGAATCTCACTTCAGGAAAGGTACTCAGGCTGCTGGTGACTGCACGTTGTCTCACCAGGCAGCCCAAATCGAGTACACCCACTTGCATTTTCCAGGCGGCAGAGCAAATGGTGTCAACTTACAGGCCTCCAGCCTGGGAGGGGCAACGTACACTTTGTGAATGGGAAAGAAGCCCATGCCTTCAGTGTGAAAGGCCGCTAGGCCTCTTTGCTTTGGCAGCCCAGGGATAGCGTCAGCTCTGAAATGCTTCCAAAGGAGCAGAGTCAGAGAACCTTGGAACCACAGAGCAGGTGCAGCCCAGAACACGGACTGCTCTTGGCCTGAGAACACCCACTGCCCAGCGCCTCTTTGGGGTACACACGTGTAGAGGGAGGGTGTTGAATTCTGCTGCGTCATAACTTCTCCGGGCCACGTAGTGTGAGGGCAAGGAGAGTGGCCCTCCACCTCATCCCAGTTTCATGTGTCAGTTGTCTAAGGCAAACTCCCTGCTTGAATCCCTCCGTGGGCTACGTAACCTCCAGAGAAAGGTGGATGATTGGGACCCAGGGCTGGTATCTAGGTTAATGTTCTGTGCATCAACTTCGCAGCTGTTCTCTCTAAGCGGGTCCCAAAGGCTTTCTGGAAGAGTTTCCTTAGAGGGTCAGAAACAGGAAATTAACCGACAGGCCCACGGGGACGCCAGTTCTCTCCAGCAACAACGCTACCAGCCTCAGACACTTGGGTCCTCTTTGGTAAATGGAAGAACACTATGCTCGGAAGCTTCTTCCATCCAGTTTGAGAGTCGCACTTCCACTGCATCTTAGGATACCAAGTGTTGCCATGCCGTCACAATTTCCAATTCTTAGGCCTATGACGGCAGAGTGTCTGGCAGTTCTGAAAGAGAACTTAGGAATGCAGGCGTTTTGGCTCCTTCCACCGAGAAACCAGCTCCTCCAGCTCCTCTGTCGTTAGCTATTTCATGTTAGACTATCTCTAGGGGCCCTCTTTTCCTCCTCCACGAGGTAAGACACAAACGGAATTGCCCTAAAGGGAAGAAGCCTTCTGAGTCCGGCAGAGAGGCAGCCTCTCCCACTCAGCATTCCCCCAACGCTGAGCCCCGGGTATGGGACAGGGAGAGGGAGAAAGGCAGCCGTAACCCCGAGCTCTTCCACAATGTAGTATAGGCCTCACCCTCAAGCTCACGTCAATTTCACAGAGAAAACACCAGGCCTCGGTGTGCTTTCCTGTGGCAAGGAAACTTTGCTTTCATTCCTTAGGTGGCACGTTGGCTCAGGACTGCCCTACCCGAAGGACTCACGGTGTGCAGCCCTACTGGTTGAGATCAGCCCCTCTGGCTCTTTCTCGGATGACACCAACTGGAAAAGAGCCGTTCATATGCTGGGGACCCAGGGAGCTTTCCCTAGTCTACACCAGAACAGCACTCTGAGGGAGAGGAGCTGCTGACGTTTGGTAGCAAAATCTCCTATTCTGAAGAGAAACATTTCGCTGTGAGCGGGTTCCATCAGCCTTGCCATCTTTTCTCAGCTGGCTAGGATGGAGGGCAGGCAGTCAGTTGGCAGACTCACCTGAGGCCCTGCTTGCCAGACTGTGACACAGACCTCCCGCCTGCTTCAGCCCAAAGGGACGGCTTATGGTAAGGTAAAAACCCTGTGTTGGAAAGTTCCTGCCTAACCCTCGCACCAGCACAAGCATATTGGTCATTGGTCAAAGACTTTCCCCACAAGTTTAACATGTTTGCTCCCATCTAGCCTCCGAAGCCGAGTTTACCTAGCTAGGAATCTCACTTCAGGAAAGGTACTCAGGCTGCTGGTGACTGCACGTTGTTTCACCAGGCAGCCCAAATCGAGTACACCCACTTGCATTTTCCAGGGGGCAGAGCAAATGGTGTCAACTTACAGGCCTCCAGCCTGGGAGGGGCAACGTACACTTTGTGAATGGGAAAGAAGCCCATGCCTTCAGTGTGAAAGGCCGCTAGGCCTCTTTGCTTTGGCAGCCCAGGGATAGCGTCAGCTCTGAAATGCTTCCAAAGGAGCAGAGTCAGAGAACCTTGGAACCACAGAGCAGGTGCAGCCCAGAACACGGACTGCTCTTGGCCTGAGAACACCCACTGCCCAGCGCCTCTTTGGGGTACACACGTGTAGAGGGAGGGTGTTGAATTCTGCTGCGTCCTAACTTCTCCGGGCCACGTAGTGTGAGGGCAAGGAGAGTGGCCCTCCACCTCATCCCAGTTTCATGTGTCAGTTGTCTAAGGCAAACTCCCTGCTTGAATCCCTCCGTGGGCTACGTAACCTCCAGAGAAAGGTGGATGATTGGGACCCAGGGCTGGTATCTAGGTTAATGTTCTGTGCATCAACTTCGCAGCTGTTCTCTCTAAGCGGGTCCCAAAGGCTTTCTGGAAGAGTTTCCTTAGAGGGTCAGAAACAGGAAATTAACCGACAGGCCCACGGGGACGCCAGTTCTCTCCAGCAACAACGCTACCAGCCTCAGACACTTGGGTCCTCTTTGGTAAATGGAAGAACACTATGCTCGGAAGCTTCTTCCATCCAGTTTGAGAGTCGCACTTCCACTGCATCTTAGGATACCAAGTGTTGCCATGCCGTCACAATTTCCAATTCTTAGGCCTATGACGGCAGAGTGTCTGGCAGTTCTGAAAGAGAACTTAGGAATGCAGGCGTTTTGGCTCCTTCCACCGAGAAACCAGCTCCTCCAGCTCCTCTGTCGTTAGCTATTTCATGTTAGACTATCTCTAGGGGCCCTCTTTTCCTCCTCCACGAGGTAAGACACAAACGGAATTGCCCTAAAGGGAAGAAGCCTTCTGAGTCCGGCAGAGAGGCAGCCTCTCCCACTCAGCATTCCCCCAACGCTGAGCCCCGGGTATGGGACAGGGAGAGGGAGAAAGGCAGCCGTAACCCCGAGCTCTTCCACAATGTAGTATAGGCCTCACCCTCAAGCTCACGTCAATTTCACAGAGAAAACACCAGGCCTCGGTGTGCTTTCCTGTGGCAAGGAAACTTTGCTTTCATTCCTTAGGTGGCACGTTGGCTCAGGACTGCCCTACCCGAAGGACTCACGGTGTGCAGCCCTACTGGTTGAGATCAGCCCCTCTGGCTCTTTCTCGGATGACACCAACTGGAAAAGAGCCGTTCATATGCTGGGGACCCAGGGAGCTTTCCCTAGTCTACACCAGAACAGCACTCTGAGGGAGAGGAGCTGCTGACGTTTGGTAGCAAAATCTCCTATTCTGAAGAGAAACATTTCGCTGTGAGCGGGTTCCATCAGCCTTGCCATCTTTTCTCAGCTGGCTAGGATGGAGGGCAGGCAGTCAGTTGGCAGACTCACCTGAGGCCCTGCTTGCCAGACTGTGACACAGACCTCCCGCCTGCTTCAGCCCAAAGGGACGGCTTATGGTAAGGTAAAAACCCTGTGTTGGAAAGTTCCTGCCTAACCCTCGCACCAGCACAAGCATATTGGTCATTGGTCAAAGACTTTCCCCACAAGTTTAACATGTTTGCTCCCATCTAGCCTCCGAAGCCGAGTTTACCTAGCTAGGAATCTCACTTCAGGAAAGGTACTCAGGCTGCTGGTGACTGCACGTTGTTTCACCAGGCAGCCCAAATCGAGTACACCCACTTGCATTTTCCAGGGGGCAGAGCAAATGGTGTCAACTTACAGGCCTCCAGCCTGGGAGGGGCAACGTACACTTTGTGAATGGGAAAGAAGCCCATGCCTTCAGTGTGAAAGGCCGCTAGGCCTCTTTGCTTTGGCAGCCCAGGGATAGCGTCAGCTCTGAAATGCTTCCAAAGGAGCAGAGTCAGAGAACCTTGGAACCACAGAGCAGGTGCAGCCCAGAACACGGACTGCTCTTGGCCTGAGAACACCCACTGCCCAGCGCCTCTTTGGGGTACACACGTGTAGAGGGAGGGTGTTGAATTCTGCTGCGTCATAACTTCTCCGGGCCACGTAGTGTGAGGGCAAGGAGAGTGGCCCTCCACCTCATCCCAGTTTCATGTGTCAGTTGTCTAAGGCAAACTCCCTGCTTGAATCCCTCCGTGGGCTACGTAACCTCCAGAGAAAGGTGGATGATTGGGACCCAGGGCTGGTATCTAGGTTAATGTTCTGTGCATCAACTTCGCAGCTGTTCTCTCTAAGCGGGTCCCAAAGGCTTTCTGGAAGAGTTTCCTTAGAGGGTCAGAAACAGGAAATTAACCGACAGGCCCACGGGGACGCCAGTTCTCTCCAGCAACAACGCTACCAGCCTCAGACACTTGGGTCCTCTTTGGTAAATGGAAGAACACTATGCTCGGAAGCTTCTTCCATCCAGTTTGAGAGTCGCACTTCCACTGCATCTTAGGATACCAAGTGTTGCCATGCCGTCACAATTTCCAATTCTTAGGCCTATGACGGCAGAGTGTCTGGCAGTTCTGAAAGAGAACTTAGGAATGCAGGCGTTTTGGCTCCTTCCACCGAGAAACCAGCTCCTCCAGCTCCTCTGTCGTTAGCTATTTCATGTTAGACTATCTCTAGGGGCCCTCTTTTCCTCCTCCACGAGGTAAGACACAAACGGAATTGCCCTAAAGGGAAGAAGCCTTCTGAGTCCGGCAGAGAGGCAGCCTCTCCCACTCAGCATTCCCCCAACGCTGAGCCCCGGGTATGGGACAGGGAGAGGGAGAAAGGCAGCCGTAACCCCGAGCTCTTCCACAATGTAGTATAGGCCTCACCCTCAAGCTCACGTCAATTTCACAGAGAAAACACCAGGCCTCGGTGTGCTTTCCTGTGGCAAGGAAACTTTGCTTTCATTCCTTAGGTGGCACGTTGGCTCAGGACTGCCCTACCCGAAGGACTCACGGTGTGCAGCCCTACTGGTTGAGATCAGCCCCTCTGGCTCTTTCTCGGATGACACCAACTGGAAAAGAGCCGTTCATATGCTGGGGACCCAGGGAGCTTTCCCTAGTCTACACCAGAACAGCACTCTGAGCGAGAGGAGCTGCTGACGTTTGGTAGCAAAATCTCCTATTCTGAAGAGAAACATTTCGCTGTGAGCGGGTTCCATCAGCCTTGCCATCTTTTCTCAGCTGGCTAGGATGGAGGGCAGGCAGTCAGTTGGCAGACTCACCTGAGGCCCTGCTTGCCAGACTGTGACACAGACCTCCCGCCTGCTTCAGCCCAAAGGGACGGCTTATGGTAAGGTAAAAACCCTGTGTTGGAAAGTTCCTGCCTAACCCTCGCACCAGCACAAGCATATTGGTCATTGGTCAAAGACTTTCCCCACAAGTTTAACATGTTTGCTCCCATCTAGCCTCCGAAGCCGAGTTTACCTAGCTAGGAATCTCACTTCAGGAAAGGTACTCAGGCTGCTGGTGACTGCACGTTGTCTCACCAGGCAGCCCAAATCGAGTACACCCACTTGCATTTTCCAGGGGGCAGAGCAAATGGTGTCAACTTACAGGCCTCCAGCCTGGGAGGGGCAACGTACACTTTGTGAATGGGAAAGAAGCCCATGCCTTCAGTGTGAAAGGCCGCTAGGCCTCTTTGCTTTGGCAGCCCAGGGATAGCGTCAGCTCTGAAATGCTTCCAAAGGAGCAGAGTCAGAGAACCTTGGAACCACAGAGCAGGTGCAGCCCAGAACACGGACTGCTCTTGGCCTGAGAACACCCACTGCCCAGCGCCTCTTTGGGGTACACACGTGTAGAGGGAGGGTGTTGAATTCTGCTGCGTCATAACTTCTCCGGGCCACGTAGTGTGAGGGCAAGGAGAGTGGCCCTCCACCTCATCCCAGTTTCATGTGTCAGTTGTCTAAGGCAAACTCCCTGCTTGAATCCCTCCGTGGGCTACGTAACCTCCAGAGAAAGGTGGATGATTGGGACCCAGGGCTGGTATCTAGGTTAATGTTCTGTGCATCAACTTCGCAGCTGTTCTCTCTAAGCGGGTCCCAAAGGCTTTCTGGAAGAGTTTCCTTAGAGGGTCAGAAACAGGAAATTAACCGACAGGCCCACGGGGACGCCAGTTCTCTCCAGCAACAACGCTACCAGCCTCAGACACTTGGGTCCTCTTTGGTAAATGGAAGAACACTATGCTCGGAAGCTTCTTCCATCCAGTTTGAGAGTCGCACTTCCACTGCATCTTAGGATACCAAGTGTTGCCATGCCGTCACAATTTCCAATTCTTAGGCCTATGACGGCAGAGTGTCTGGCAGTTCTGAAAGAGAACTTAGGAATGCAGGCGTTTTGGCTCCTTCCACCGAGAAACCAGCTCCTCCAGCTCCTCTGTCGTTAGCTATTTCATGTTAGACTATCTCTAGGGGCCCTCTTTTCCTCCTCCACGAGGTAAGACACAAACGGAATTGCCCTAAAGGGAAGAAGCCTTCTGAGTCCGGCAGAGAGGCAGCCTCTCCCACTCAGCATTCCCCCAACGCTGAGCCCCGGGTATGGGACAGGGAGAGGGAGAAAGGCAGCCGTAACCCCGAGCTCTTCCACAATGTAGTATAGGCCTCACCCTCAAGCTCACGTCAATTTCACAGAGAAAACACCAGGCCTCGGTGTGCTTTCCTGTGGCAAGGAAACTTTGCTTTCATTCCTTAGGTGGCACGTTGGCTCAGGACTGCCCTACCCGAAGGACTCACGGTGTGCAGCCCTACTGGTTGAGATCAGCCCCTCTGGCTCTTTCTCGGATGACACCAACTGGAAAAGAGCCGTTCATATGCTGGGGACCCAGGGAGCTTTCCCTAGTCTACACCAGAACAGCACTCTGAGCGAGAGGAGCTGCTGACGTTTGGTAGCAAAATCTCCTATTCTGAAGAGAAACATTTCGCTGTGAGCGGGTTCCATCAGCCTTGCCATCTTTTCTCAGCTGGCTAGGATGGAGGGCAGGCAGTCAGTTGGCAGACTCACCTGAGGCCCTGCTTGCCAGACTGTGACACAGACCTCCCGCCTGCTTCAGCCCAAAGGGACGGCTTATGGTAAGGTAAAAACCCTGTGTTGGAAAGTTCCTGCCTAACCCTCGCACCAGCACAAGCATATTGGTCATTGGTCAAAGACTTTCCCCACAAGTTTAACATGTTTGCTCCCATCTAGCCTCCGAAGCCGAGTTTACCTAGCTAGGAATCTCACTTCAGGAAAGGTACTCAGGCTGCTGGTGACTGCACGTTGTCTCACCAGGCAGCCCAAATCGAGTACACCCACTTGCATTTTCCAGGGGGCAGAGCAAATGGTGTCAACTTACAGGCCTCCAGCCTGGGAGGGGCAACGTACACTTTGTGAATGGGAAAGAAGCCCATGCCTTCAGTGTGAAAGGCCGCTAGGCCTCTTTGCTTTGGCAGCCCAGGGATAGCGTCAGCTCTGAAATGCTTCCAAAGGAGCAGAGTCAGAGAACCTTGGAACCACAGAGCAGGTGCAGCCCAGAACACGGACTGCTCTTGGCCTGAGAACACCCACTGCCCAGCGCCTCTTTGGGGTACACACGTGTAGAGGGAGGGTGTTGAATTCTGCTGCGTCATAACTTCTCCGGGCCACGTAGTGTGAGGGCAAGGAGAGTGGCCCTCCACCTCATCCCAGTTTCATGTGTCAGTTGTCTAAGGCAAACTCCCTGCTTGAATCCCTCCGTGGGCTACGTAACCTCCAGAGAAAGGTGGATGATTGGGACCCAGGGCTGGTATCTAGGTTAATGTTCTGTGCATCAACTTCGCAGCTGTTCTCTCTAAGCGGGTCCCAAAGGCTTTCTGGAAGAGTTTCCTTAGAGGGTCAGAAACAGGAAATTAACCGACAGGCCCACGGGGACGCCAGTTCTCTCCAGCAACAACGCTACCAGCCTCAGACACTTGGGTCCTCTTTGGTAAATGGAAGAACACTATGCTCGGAAGCTTCTTCCATCCAGTTTGAGAGTCGCACTTCCACTGCATCTTAGGATACCAAGTGTTGCCATGCCGTCACAATTTCCAATTCTTAGGCCTATGACGGCAGAGTGTCTGGCAGTTCTGAAAGAGAACTTAGGAATGCAGGCGTTTTGGCTCCTTCCACCGAGAAACCAGCTCCTCCAGCTCCTCTGTCGTTAGCTATTTCATGTTAGACTATCTCTAGGGGCCCTCTTTTCCTCCTCCACGAGGTAAGACACAAACGGAATTGCCCTAAAGGGAAGAAGCCTTCTGAGTCCGGCAGAGAGGCAGCCTCTCCCACTCAGCATTCCCCCAACGCTGAGCCCCGGGTATGGGACAGGGAGAGGGAGAAAGGCAGCCGTAACCCCGAGCTCTTCCACAATGTAGTATAGGCCTCACCCTCAAGCTCACGTCAATTTCACAGAGAAAACACCAGGCCTCGGTGTGCTTTCCTGTGGCAAGGAAACTTTGCTTTCATTCCTTAGGTGGCACGTTGGCTCAGGACTGCCCTACCCGAAGGACTCACGGTGTGCAGCCCTACTGGTTGAGATCAGCCCCTCTGGCTCTTTCTCGGATGACACCAACTGGAAAAGAGCCGTTCATATGCTGGGGACCCAGGGAGCTTTCCCTAGTCTACACCAGAACAGCACTCTGAGCGAGAGGAGCTGCTGACGTTTGGTAGCAAAATCTCCTATTCTGAAGAGAAACATTTCGCTGTGAGCGGGTTCCATCAGCCTTGCCATCTTTTCTCAGCTGGCTAGGATGGAGGGCAGGCAGTCAGTTGGCAGACTCACCTGAGGCCCTGCTTGCCAGACTGTGACACAGACCTCCCGCCTGCTTCAGCCCAAAGGGACGGCTTATGGTAAGGTAAAAACCCTGTGTTGGAAAGTTCCTGCCTAACCCTCGCACCAGCACAAGCATATTGGTCATTGGTCAAAGACTTTCCCCACAAGTTTAACATGTTTGCTCCCATCTAGCCTCCGAAGCCGAGTTTACCTAGCTAGGAATCTCACTTCAGGAAAGGTACTCAGGCTGCTGGTGACTGCACGTTGTCTCACCAGGCAGCCCAAATCGAGTACACCCACTTGCATTTTCCAGGGGGCAGAGCAAATGGTGTCAACTTACAGGCCTCCAGCCTGGGAGGGGCAACGTACACTTTGTGAATGGGAAAGAAGCCCATGCCTTCAGTGTGAAAGGCCGCTAGGCCTCTTTGCTTTGGCAGCCCAGGGATAGCGTCAGCTCTGAAATGCTTCCAAAGGAGCAGAGTCAGAGAACCTTGGAACCACAGAGCAGGTGCAGCCCAGAACACGGACTGCTCTTGGCCTGAGAACACCCACTGCCCAGCGCCTCTTTGGGGTACACACGTGTAGAGGGAGGGTGTTGAATTCTGCTGCGTCATAACTTCTCCGGGCCACGTAGTGTGAGGGCAAGGAGAGTGGCCCTCCACCTCATCCCAGTTTCATGTGTCAGTTGTCTAAGGCAAACTCCCTGCTTGAATCCCTCCGTGGGCTACGTAACCTCCAGAGAAAGGTGGATGATTGGGACCCAGGGCTGGTATCTAGGTTAATGTTCTGTGCATCAACTTCGCAGCTGTTCTCTCTAAGCGGGTCCCAAAGGCTTTCTGGAAGAGTTTCCTTAGAGGGTCAGAAACAGGAAATTAACCGACAGGCCCACGGGGACGCCAGTTCTCTCCAGCAACAACGCTACCAGCCTCAGACACTTGGGTCCTCTTTGGTAAATGGAAGAACACTATGCTCGGAAGCTTCTTCCATCCAGTTTGAGAGTCGCACTTCCACTGCATCTTAGGATACCAAGTGTTGCCATGCCGTCACAATTTCCAATTCTTAGGCCTATGACGGCAGAGTGTCTGGCAGTTCTGAAAGAGAACTTAGGAATGCAGGCGTTTTGGCTCCTTCCACCGAGAAACCAGCTCCTCCAGCTCCTCTGTCGTTAGCTATTTCATGTTAGACTATCTCTAGGGGCCCTCTTTTCCTCCTCCACGAGGTAAGACACAAACGGAATTGCCCTAAAGGGAAGAAGCCTTCTGAGTCCGGCAGAGAGGCAGCCTCTCCCACTCAGCATTCCCCCAACGCTGAGCCCCGGGTATGGGACAGGGAGAGGGAGAAAGGCAGCCGTAACCCCGAGCTCTTCCACAATGTAGTATAGGCCTCACCCTCAAGCTCACGTCAATTTCACAGAGAAAACACCAGGCCTCGGTGTGCTTTCCTGTGGCAAGGAAACTTTGCTTTCATTCCTTAGGTGGCACGTTGGCTCAGGACTGCCCTACCCGAAGGACTCACGGTGTGCAGCCCTACTGGTTGAGATCAGCCCCTCTGGCTCTTTCTCGGATGACACCAACTGGAAAAGAGCCGTTCATATGCTGGGGACCCAGGGAGCTTTCCCTAGTCTACACCAGAACAGCACTCTGAGCGAGAGGAGCTGCTGACGTTTGGTAGCAAAATCTCCTATTCTGAAGAGAAACATTTCGCTGTGAGCGGGTTCCATCAGCCTTGCCATCTTTTCTCAGCTGGCTAGGATGGAGGGCAGGCAGTCAGTTGGCAGACTCACCTGAGGCCCTGCTTGCCAGACTGTGACACAGACCTCCCGCCTGCTTCAGCCCAAAGGGACGGCTTATGGTAAGGTAAAAACCCTGTGTTGGAAAGTTCCTGCCTAACCCTCGCACCAGCACAAGCATATTGGTCATTGGTCAAAGACTTTCCCCACAAGTTTAACATGTTTGCTCCCATCTAGCCTCCGAAGCCGAGTTTACCTAGCTAGGAATCTCACTTCAGGAAAGGTACTCAGGCTGCTGGTGACTGCACGTTGTCTCACCAGGCAGCCCAAATCGAGTACACCCACTTGCATTTTCCAGGGGGCAGAGCAAATGGTGTCAACTTACAGGCCTCCAGCCTGGGAGGGGCAACGTACACTTTGTGAATGGGAAAGAAGCCCATGCCTTCAGTGTGAAAGGCCGCTAGGCCTCTTTGCTTTGGCAGCCCAGGGATAGCGTCAGCTGTGAAATGCTTCCAAAGGAGCAGAGTCAGAGAACCTTGGAACCACAGAGCAGGTGCAGCCCAGAACACGGACTACTCTTGGCCTGAGAACACCCACTGCCCAGCGCCTCTTTGGGGTACACACGTGTAGAGGGAGGGTGTTGAATTCTGCTGCGTCATAACTTCTCCGGGCCACGTAGTGTGAGGGCAAGGAGAGTGGCCCTCCACCTCATCCCAGTTTCATGTGTCAGTTGTCTAAGGCAAACTCCCTGCTTGAATCCCTCCGTGGGCTACGTAACCTCCAGAGAAAGGTGGATGATTGGGACCCAGGGCTGGTATCTAGGTTAATGTTCTGTGCATCAACTTCGCAGCTGTTCTCTCTAAGCGGGTCCCAAAGGCTTTCTGGAAGAGTTTCCTTAGAGGGTCAGAAACAGGAAATTAACCGACAGGCCCACGGGGACGCCAGTTCTCTCCAGCAACAACGCTACCAGCCTCAGACACTTGGGTCCTCTTTGGTAAATGGAAGAACACTATGCTCGGAAGCTTCTTCCATCCAGTTTGAGAGTCGCACTTCCACTGCATCTTAGGATACCAAGTGTTGCCATGCCGTCACAATTTCCAATTCTTAGGCCTATGACGGCAGAGTGTCTGGCAGTTCTGAAAGAGAACTTAGGAATGCAGGCGTTTTGGCTCCTTCCACCGAGAAACCAGCTCCTCCAGCTCCTCTGTCGTTAGCTATTTCATGTTAGACTATCTCTAGGGGCCCTCTTTTCCTCCTCCACGAGGTAAGACACAAACGGAATTGCCCTAAAGGGAAGAAGCCTTCTGAGTCCGGCAGAGAGGCAGCCTCTCCCACTCAGCATTCCCCCAACGCTGAGCCCCGGGTATGGGACAGGGAGAGGGAGAAAGGCAGCCGTAACCCCGAGCTCTTCCACAATGTAGTATAGGCCTCACCCTCAAGCTCACGTCAATTTCACAGAGAAAACACCAGGCCTCGGTGTGCTTTCCTGTGGCAAGGAAACTTTGCTTTCATTCCTTAGGTGGCACGTTGGCTCAGGACTGCCCTACCCGAAGGACTCACGGTGTGCAGCCCTACTGGTTGAGATCAGCCCCTCTGGCTCTTTCTCGGATGACACCAACTGGAAAAGAGCCGTTCATATGCTGGGGACCCAGGGAGCTTTCCCTAGTCTACACCAGAACAGCACTCTGAGCGAGAGGAGCTGCTGACGTTTGGTAGCAAAATCTCCTATTCTGAAGAGAAACATTTCGCTGTGAGCGGGTTCCATCAGCCTTGCCATCTTTTCTCAGCTGGCTAGGATGGAGGGCAGGCAGTCAGTTGGCAGACTCACCTGAGGCCCTGCTTGCCAGACTGTGACACAGACCTCCCGCCTGCTTCAGCCCAAAGGGACGGCTTATGGTAAGGTAAAAACCCTGTGTTGGAAAGTTCCTGCCTAACCCTCGCACCAGCACAAGCATATTGGTCATTGGTCAAAGACTTTCCCCACAAGTTTAACATGTTTGCTCCCATCTAGCCTCCGAAGCCGAGTTTACCTAGCTAGGAATCTCACTTCAGGAAAGGTACTCAGGCTGCTGGTGACTGCACGTTGTCTCACCAGGCAGCCCAAATCGAGTACACCCACTTGCATTTTCCAGGGGGCAGAGCAAATGGTGTCAACTTACAGGCCTCCAGCCTGGGAGGGGCAACGTACACTTTGTGAATGGGAAAGAAGCCCATGCCTTCAGTGTGAAAGGCCGCTAGGCCTCTTTGCTTTGGCAGCCCAGGGATAGCGTCAGCTCTGAAATGCTTCCAAAGGAGCAGAGTCAGAGAACCTTGGAACCACAGAGCAGGTGCAGCCCAGAACACGGACTGCTCTTGGCCTGAGAACACCCACTGCCCAGCGCCTCTTTGGGGTACACACGTGTAGAGGGAGGGTGTTGAATTCTGCTGCGTCATAACTTCTCCGGGCCACGTAGTGTGAGGGCAAGGAGAGTGGCCCTCCACCTCATCCCAGTTTCATGTGTCAGTTGTCTAAGGCAAACTCCCTGCTTGAATCCCTCCGTGGGCTACGTAACCTCCAGAGAAAGGTGGATGATTGGGACCCAGGGCTGGTATCTAGGTTAATGTTCTGTGCATCAACTTCGCAGCTGTTCTCTCTAAGCGGGTCCCAAAGGCTTTCTGGAAGAGTTTCCTTAGAGGGTCAGAAACAGGAAATTAACCGACAGGCCCACGGGGACGCCAGTTCTCTCCAGCAACAACGCTACCAGCCTCAGACACTTGGGTCCTCTTTGGTAAATGGAAGAACACTATGCTCGGAAGCTTCTTCCATCCAGTTTGAGAGTCGCACTTCCACTGCATCTTAGGATACCAAGTGTTGCCATGCCGTCACAATTTCCAATTCTTAGGCCTATGATGGCAGAGTGTCTGGCAGTTCTGAAAGAGAACTTAGGAATGCAGGCGTTTTGGCTCCTTCCACCGAGAAACCAGCTCCTCCAGCTCCTCTGTCGTTAGCTATTTCATGTTAGACTATCTCTAGGGGCCCTCTTTTCCTCCTCCACGAGGTAAGACACAAACGGAATTGCCCTAAAGGGAAGAAGCCTTCTGAGTCCGGCAGAGAGGCAGCCTCTCCCACTCAGCATTCCCCCAACGCTGAGCCCCGGGTATGGGACAGGGAGAGGGAGAAAGGCAGCCGTAACCCCGAGCTCTTCCACAATGTAGTATAGGCCTCACCCTCAAGCTCACGTCAATTTCACAGAGAAAACACCAGGCCTCGGTGTGCTTTCCTGTGGCAAGGAAACTTTGCTTTCATTCCTTAGGTGGCACGTTGGCTCAGGACTGCCCTACCCGAAGGACTCACGGTGTGCAGCCCTACTGGTTGAGATCAGCCCCTCTGGCTCTTTCTCGGATGACACCAACTGGAAAAGAGCCGTTCATATGCTGGGGACCCAGGGAGCTTTCCCTAGTCTACACCAGAACAGCACTCTGAGCGAGAGGAGCTGCTGACGTTTGGTAGCAAAATCTCCTATTCTGAAGAGAAACATTTCGCTGTGAGCGGGTTCCATCAGCCTTGCCATCTTTTCTCAGCTGGCTAGGATGGAGGGCAGGCAGTCAGTTGGCAGACTCACCTGAGGCCCTGCTTGCCAGACTGTGACACAGACCTCCCGCCTGCTTCAGCCCAAAGGGACGGCTTATGGTAAGGTAAAAACCCTGTGTTGGAAAGTTCCTGCCTAACCCTCGCACCAGCACAAGCATATTGGTCATTGGTCAAAGACTTTCCCCACAAGTTTAACATGTTTGCTCCCATCTAGCCTCCGAAGCCGAGTTTACCTAGCTAGGAATCTCACTTCAGGAAAGGTACTCAGGCTGCTGGTGACTGCACGTTGTCTCACCAGGCAGCCCAAATCGAGTACACCCACTTGCATTTTCCAGGGGGCAGAGCAAATGGTGTCAACTTACAGGCCTCCAGCCTGGGAGGGGCAACGTACACTTTGTGAATGGGAAAGAAGCCCATGCCTTCAGTGTGAAAGGCCGCTAGGCCTCTTTGCTTTGGCAGCCCAGGGATAGCGTCAGCTGTGAAATGCTTCCAAAGGAGCAGAGTCAGAGAACCTTGGAACCACAGAGCAGGTGCAGCCCAGAACACGGACTGCTCTTGGCCTGAGAACACCCACTGCCCAGCGCCTCTTTGGGGTACACACGTGTAGAGGGAGGGTGTTGAATTCTGCTGCGTCATAACTTCTCCGGGCCACGTAGTGTGAGGGCAAGGAGAGTGGCCCTCCACCTCATCCCAGTTTCATGTGTCAGTTGTCTAAGGCAAACTCCCTGCTTGAATCCCTCCGTGGGCTACGTAACCTCCAGAGAAAGGTGGATGATTGGGACCCAGGGCTGGTATCTAGGTTAATGTTCTGTGCATCAACTTCGCAGCTGTTCTCTCTAAGCGGGTCCCAAAGGCTTTCTGGAAGAGTTTCCTTAGAGGGTCAGAAACAGGAAATTAACCGACAGGCCCACGGGGACGCCAGTTCTCTCCAGCAACAACGCTACCAGCCTCAGACACTTGGGTCCTCTTTGGTAAATGGAAGAACACTATGCTCGGAAGCTTCTTCCATCCAGTTTGAGAGTCGCACTTCCACTGCATCTTAGGATACCAAGTGTTGCCATGCCGTCACAATTTCCAATTCTTAGGCCTATGACGGCAGAGTGTCTGGCAGTTCTGAAAGAGAACTTAGGAATGCAGGCGTTTTGGCTCCTTCCACCGAGAAACCAGCTCCTCCAGCTCCTCTGTCGTTAGCTATTTCATGTTAGACTATCTCTAGGGGCCCTCTTTTCCTCCTCCACGAGGTAAGACACAAACGGAATTGCCCTAAAGGGAAGAAGCCTTCTGAGTCCGGCAGAGAGGCAGCCTCTCCCACTCAGCATTCCCCCAACGCTGAGCCCCGGGTATGGGACAGGGAGAGGGAGAAAGGCAGCCGTAACCCCGAGCTCTTCCACAATGTAGTATAGGCCTCACCCTCAAGCTCACGTCAATTTCACAGAGAAAACACCAGGCCTCGGTGTGCTTTCCTGTGGCAAGGAAACTTTGCTTTCATTCCTTAGGTGGCACGTTGGCTCAGGACTGCCCTACCCGAAGGACTCACGGTGTGCAGCCCTACTGGTTGAGATCAGCCCCTCTGGCTCTTTCTCGGATGACACCAACTGGAAAAGAGCCGTTCATATGCTGGGGACCCAGGGAGCTTTCCCTAGTCTACACCAGAACAGCACTCTGAGGGAGAGGAGCTGCTGACGTTTGGTAGCAAAATCTCCTATTCTGAAGAGAAACATTTCGCTGTGAGCGGGTTCCATCAGCCTTGCCATCTTTTCTCAGCTGGCTAGGATGGAGGGCAGGCAGTCAGTTGGCAGACTCACCTGAGGCCCTGCTTGCCAGACTGTGACACAGACCTCCCGCCTGCTTCAGCCCAAAGGGACGGCTTATGGTAAGGTACAAACCCTGTGTTGGAAAGTTCCTGCCTAACCCTCGCACCAGCACAAGCATATTGGTCATTGGTCAAAGACTTTCCCCACAAGTTTAACATGTTTGCTCCCATCTAGCCTCCGAAGCCGAGTTTACCTAGCTAGGAATCTCACTTCAGGAAAGGTACTCAGGCTGCTGGTGACTGCACGTTGTTTCACCAGGCAGCCCAAATCGAGTACACCCACTTGCATTTTCCAGGGGGCAGAGCAAATGGTGTCAACTTACAGGCCTCCAGCCTGGGAGGGGCAACGTACACTTTGTGAATGGGAAAGAAGCCCATGCCTTCAGTGTGAAAGGCCGCTAGGCCTCTTTGCTTTGGCAGCCCAGGGATAGCGTCAGCTCTGAAATGCTTCCAAAGGAGCAGAGTCAGAGAACCTTGGAACCACAGAGCAGGTGCAGCCCAGAACACGGACTGCTCTTGGCCTGAGAACACCCACTGCCCAGCGCCTCTTTGGGGTACACACGTGTAGAGGGAGGGTGTTGAATTCTGCTGCGTCATAACTTCTCCGGGCCACGTAGTGTGAGGGCAAGGAGAGTGGCCCTCCACCTCATCCCAGTTTCATGTGTCAGTTGTCTAAGGCAAACTCCCTGCTTGAATCCCTCCGTGGGCTACGTAACCTCCAGAGAAAGGTGGATGATTGGGACCCAGGGCTGGTATCTAGGTTAATGTTCTGTGCATCAACTTCGCAGCTGTTCTCTCTAAGCGGGTCCCAAAGGCTTTCTGGAAGAGTTTCCTTAGAGGGTCAGAAACAGGAAATTAACCGACAGGCCCACGGGGACGCCAGTTCTCTCCAGCAACAACGCTACCAGCCTCAGACACTTGGGTCCTCTTTGGTAAATGGAAGAACACTATGCTCGGAAGCTTCTTCCATCCAGTTTGAGAGTCGCACTTCCACTGCATCTTAGGATACCAAGTGTTGCCATGCCGTCACAATTTCCAATTCTTAGGCCTATGACGGCAGAGTGTCTGGCAGTTCTGAAAGAGAACTTAGGAATGCAGGCGTTTTGGCTCCTTCCACCGAGAAACCAGCTCCTCCAGCTCCTCTGTCGTTAGCTATTTCATGTTAGACTATCTCTAGGGGCCCTCTTTTCCTCCTCCACGAGGTAAGACACAAACGGAATTGCCCTAAAGGGAAGAAGCCTTCTGAGTCCGGCAGAGAGGCAGCCTCTCCCACTCAGCATTCCCCCAACGCTGAGCCCCGGGTATGGGACAGGGAGAGGGAGAAAGGCAGCCGTAACCCCGAGCTCTTCCACAATGTAGTATAGGCCTCACCCTCAAGCTCACGTCAATTTCACAGAGAAAACACCAGGCCTCGGTGTGCTTTCCTGTGGCAAGGAAACTTTGCTTTCATTCCTTAGGTGGCACGTTGGCTCAGGACTGCCCTACCCGAAGGACTCACGGTGTGCAGCCTTACTGGTTGAGATCAGCCCCTCTGGCTCTTTCTCGGATGACACCAACTGGAAAAGAGCCGTTCATATGCTGGGGACCCAGGGAGCTTTCCCTAGTCTACACCAGAACAGCACTCTGAGGGAGAGGAGCTGCTGACGTTTGGTAGCAAAATCTCCTATTCTGAAGAGAAACATTTCGCTGTGAGCGGGTTCCATCAGCCTTGCCATCTTTTCTCAGCTGGCTAGGATGGAGGGCAGGCAGTCAGTTGGCAGACTCACCTGAGGCCCTGCTTGCCAGACTGTGACACAGACCTCCCGCCTGCTTCAGCCCAAAGGGACGGCTTATGGTAAGGTACAAACCCTGTGTTGGAAAGTTCCTGCCTAACCCTCGCACCAGCACAAGCATATTGGTCATTGGTCAAAGACTTTCCCCACAAGTTTAACATGTTTGCTCCCATCTAGCCTCCGAAGCCGAGTTTACCTAGCTAGGAATCTCACTTCAGGAAAGGTACTCAGGCTGCTGGTGACTGCACGTTGTCTCACCAGGCAGCCCAAATCGAGTACACCCACTTGCATTTTCCAGGCGGCAGAGCAAATGGTGTCAACTTACAGGCCTCCAGCCTGGGAGGGGCAACGTACACTTTGTGAATGGGAAAGAAGCCCATGCCTTCAGTGTGAAAGGCCGCTAGGCCTCTTTGCTTTGGCAGCCCAGGGATAGCGTCAGCTCTGAAATGCTTCCAAAGGAGCAGAGTCAGAGAACCTTGGAACCACAGAGCAGGTGCAGCCCAGAACACGGACTGCTCTTGGCCTGAGAACACCCACTGCCCAGCGCCTCTTTGGGGTACACACGTGTAGAGGGAGGGTGTTGAATTCTGCTGCGTCATAACTTCTCCGGGCCACGTAGTGTGAGGGCAAGGAGAGTGGCCCTCCACCTCATCCCAGTTTCATGTGTCAGTTGTCTAAGGCAAACTCCCTGCTTGAATCCCTCCGTGGGCTACGTAACCTCCAGAGAAAGGTGGATGATTGGGACCCAGGGCTGGTATCTAGGTTAATGTTCTGTGCATCAACTTCGCAGCTGTTCTCTCTAAGCGGGTCCCAAAGGCTTTCTGGAAGAGTTTCCTTAGAGGGTCAGAAACAGGAAATTAACCGACAGGCCCACGGGGACGCCAGTTCTCTCCAGCAACAACGCTACCAGCCTCAGACACTTGGGTCCTCTTTGGTAAATGGAAGAACACTATGCTCGGAAGCTTCTTCCATCCAGTTTGAGAGTCGCACTTCCACTGCATCTTAGGATACCAAGTGTTGCCATGCCGTCACAATTTCCAATTCTTAGGCCTATGACGGCAGAGTGTCTGGCAGTTCTGAAAGAGAACTTAGGAATGCAGGCGTTTTGGCTCCTTCCACCGAGAAACCAGCTCCTCCAGCTCCTCTGTCGTTAGCTATTTCATGTTAGACTATCTCTAGGGGCCCTCTTTTCCTCCTCCACGAGGTAAGACACAAACGGAATTGCCCTAAAGGGAAGAAGCCTTCTGAGTCCGGCAGAGAGGCAGCCTCTCCCACTCAGCATTCCCCCAACGCTGAGCCCCGGGTATGGGACAGGGAGAGGGAGAAAGGCAGCCGTAACCCCGAGCTCTTCCACAATGTAGTATAGGCCTCACCCTCAAGCTCACGTCAATTTCACAGAGAAAACACCAGGCCTCGGTGTGCTTTCCTGTGGCAAGGAAACTTTGCTTTCATTCCTTAGGTGGCACGTTGGCTCAGGACTGCCCTACCCGATGGACTCACGGTGTGCAGCCCTACTGGTTGAGATCAGCCCCTCTGGCTCTTTCTCGGATGACACCAACTGGAAAAGAGCCGTTCATATGCTGGGGACCCAGGGAGCTTTCCCTAGTCTACACCAGAACAGCACTCTGAGGGAGAGGAGCTGCTGACGTTTGGTAGCAAAATCTCCTATTCTGAAGAGAAACATTTCGCTGTGAGCGGGTTCCATCAGCCTTGCC
Source organism: Balaenoptera borealis (assembly GCF_965194805.1). Taxonomy (NCBI): domain Eukaryota; kingdom Metazoa; phylum Chordata; class Mammalia; order Artiodactyla; family Balaenopteridae; genus Balaenoptera; species Balaenoptera borealis. Next base: position 57,050 of record NW_028123440.1, read on the forward strand.
ATCTTTTCTCAGCTGGCTAGGATGGAGGGCAGGCAGTCAGTTGGCAGACTCACCTGAGGCCCTGCTTGCCAGACTGTGACACAGACCTCCCGCCTGCTTCAGCCCAAAGGGACGGCTTATGGTAAGGTACAAACCCTGTGTTGGAAAGTTCCTGCCTAACCCTCGCACCAGCACAAGCATATTGGTCATTGGTCAAAGACTTTCCCCACAAGTTTAACATGTTTGCTCCCATCTAGCCTCCGAAGCCGAGTTTACCTAGCTAGGAATCTCACTTCAGGAAAGGTACTCAGGCTGCTGGTGACTGCACGTTGTCTCACCAGGCAGCCCAAATCGAGTACACCCACTTGCATTTTCCAGGCGGCAGAGCAAATGGTGTCAACTTACAGGCCTCCAGCCTGGGAGGGGCAACGTACACTTTGTGAATGGGAAAGAAGCCCATGCCTTCAGTGTGAAAGGCCGCTAGGCCTCTTTGCTTTGGCAGCCCAGGGATAGCGTCAGCTCTGAAATGCTTCCAAAGGAGCAGAGTCAGAGAACCTTGGAACCACAGAGCAGGTGCAGCCCAGAACACGGACTGCTCTTGGCCTGAGAACACCCACTGCCCAGCGCCTCTTTGGGGTACACACGTGTAGAGGGAGGGTGTTGAATTCTGCTGCGTCATAACTTCTCCGGGCCACGTAGTGTGAGGGCAAGGAGAGTGGCCCTCCACCTCATCCCAGTTTCATGTGTCAGTTGTCTAAGGCAAACTCCCTGCTTGAATCCCTCCGTGGGCTACGTAACCTCCAGAGAAAGGTGGATGATTGGGACCCAGGGCTGGTATCTAGGTTAATGTTCTGTGCATCAACTTCGCAGCTGTTCTCTCTAAGCGGGTCCCAAAGGCTTTCTGGAAGAGTTTCCTTAGAGGGTCAGAAACAGGAAATTAACCGACAGGCCCACGGGGACGCCAGTTCTCTCCAGCAACAACGCTACCAGCCTCAGACACTTGGGTCCTCTTTGGTAAATGGAAGAACACTATGCTCGGAAGCTTCTTCCATCCAGTTTGAGAGTCGCACTTCCACTGCATCTTAGGATACCAAGTGTTGCCATGCCGTCACAATTTCCAATTCTTAGGCCTATGACGGCAGAGTGTCTGGCAGTTCTGAAAGAGAACTTAGGAATGCAGGCGTTTTGGCTCCTTCCACCGAGAAACCAGCTCCTCCAGCTCCTCTGTCGTTAGCTATTTCATGTTAGACTATCTCTAGGGGCCCTCTTTTCCTCCTCCACGAGGTAAGACACAAACGGAATTGCCCTAAAGGGAAGAAGCCTTCTGAGTCCGGCAGAGAGGCAGCCTCTCCCACTCAGCATTCCCCCAACGCTGAGCCCCGGGTATGGGACAGGGAGAGGGAGAAAGGCAGCCGTAACCCCGAGCTCTTCCACAATGTAGTATAGGCCTCACCCTCAAGCTCACGTCAATTTCACAGAGAAAACACCAGGCCTCGGTGTGCTTTCCTGTGGCAAGGAAACTTTGCTTTCATTCCTTAGGTGGCACGTTGGCTCAGGACTGCCCTACCCGAAGGACTCACGGTGTGCAGCCCTACTGGTTGAGATCAGCCCCTCTGGCTCTTTCTCGGATGACACCAACTGGAAAAGAGCCGTTCATATGCTGGGGACCCAGGGAGCTTTCCCTAGTCTACACCAGAACAGCACTCTGAGGGAGAGGAGCTGCTGACGTTTGGTAGCAAAATCTCCTATTCTGAAGAGAAACATTTCGCTGTGAGCGGGTTCCATCAGCCTTGCCATCTTTTCTCAGCTGGCTAGGATGGAGGGCAGGCAGTCAGTTGGCAGACTCACCTGAGGCCCTGCTTGCCAGACTGTGACACAGACCTCCCGCCTGCTTCAGCCCAAAGGGACGGCTTATGGTAAGGTAAAAACCCTGTGTTGGAAAGTTCCTGCCTAACCCTCGCACCAGCACAAGCATATTGGTCATTGGTCAAAGACTTTCCCCACAAGTTTAACATGTTTGCTCCCATCTAGCCTCCGAAGCCGAGTTTACCTAGCTAGGAATCTCACTTCAGGAAAGGTACTCAGGCTGCTGGTGACTGCACGTTGTCTCACCAGGCAGCCCAAATCGAGTACACCCACTTGCATTTTCCAGGCGGCAGAGCAAATGGTGTCAACTTACAGGCCTCCAGCCTGGGAGGGGCAACGTACACTTTGTGAATGGGAAAGAAGCCCATGCCTTCAGTGTGAAAGGCCGCTAGGCCTCTTTGCTTTGGCAGCCCAGGGATAGCGTCAGCTCTGAAATGCTTCCAAAGGAGCAGAGTCAGAGAACCTTGGAACCACAGAGCAGGTGCAGCCCAGAACACGGACTGCTCTTGGCCTGAGAACACCCACTGCCCAGCGCCTCTTTGGGGTACACACGTGTAGAGGGAGGGTGTTGAATTCTGCTGCGTCATAACTTCTCCGGGCCACGTAGTGTGAGGGCAAGGAGAGTGGCCCTCCACCTCATCCCAGTTTCATGTGTCAGTTGTCTAAGGCAAACTCCCTGCTTGAATCCCTCCGTGGGCTACGTAACCTCCAGAGAAAGGTGGATGATTGGGACCCAGGGCTGGTATCTAGGTTAATGTTCTGTGCATCAACTTCGCAGCTGTTCTCTCTAAGCGGGTCCCAAAGGCTTTCTGGAAGAGTTTCCTTAGAGGGTCAGAAACAGGAAATTAACCGACAGGCCCACGGGGACGCCAGTTCTCTCCAGCAACAACGCTACCAGCCTCAGACACTTGGGTCCTCTTTGGTAAATGGAAGAACACTATGCTCGGAAGCTTCTTCCATCCAGTTTGAGAGTCGCACTTCCACTGCATCTTAGGATACCAAGTGTTGCCATGCCGTCACAATTTCCAATTCTTAGGCCTATGACGGCAGAGTGTCTGGCAGTTCTGAAAGAGAACTTAGGAATGCAGGCGTTTTGGCTCCTTCCACCGAGAAACCAGCTCCTCCAGCTCCTCTGTCGTTAGCTATTTCATGTTAGACTATCTCTAGGGGCCCTCTTTTCCTCCTCCACGAGGTAAGACACAAACGGAATTGCCCTAAAGGGAAGAAGCCTTCTGAGTCCGGCAGAGAGGCAGCCTCTCCCACTCAGCATTCCCCCAACGCTGAGCCCCGGGTATGGGACAGGGAGAGGGAGAAAGGCAGCCGTAACCCCGAGCTCTTCCACAATGTAGTATAGGCCTCACCCTCAAGCTCACGTCAATTTCACAGAGAAAACACCAGGCCTCGGTGTGCTTTCCTGTGGCAAGGAAACTTTGCTTTCATTCCTTAGGTGGCACGTTGGCTCAGGACTGCCCTACCCGAAGGACTCACGGTGTGCAGCCCTACTGGTTGAGATCAGCCCCTCTGGCTCTTTCTCGGATGACACCAACTGGAAAAGAGCCGTTCATATGCTGGGGACCCAGGGAGCTTTCCCTAGTCTACACCAGAACAGCACTCTGAGGGAGAGGAGCTGCTGACGTTTGGTAGCAAAATCTCCTATTCTGAAGAGAAACATTTCGCTGTGAGCGGGTTCCATCAGCCTTGCCATCTTTTCTCAGCTGGCTAGGATGGAGGGCAGGCAGTCAGTTGGCAGACTCACCTGAGGCCCTGCTTGCCAGACTGTGACACAGACCTCCCGCCTGCTTCAGCCCAAAGGGACGGCTTATGGTAAGGTACAAACCCTGTGTTGGAAAGTTCCTGCCTAACCCTCGCACCAGCACAAGCATATTGGTCATTGGTCAAAGACTTTCCCCACAAGTTTAACATGTTTGCTCCCATCTAGCCTCCGAAGCCGAGTTTACCTAGCTAGGAATCTCACTTCAGGAAAGGTACTCAGGCTGCTGGTGACTGCACGTTGTCTCACCAGGCAGCCCAAATCGAGTACACCCACTTGCATTTTCCAGGGGGCAGAGCAAATGGTGTCAACTTACAGGCCTCCAGCCTGGGAGGGGCAACGTACACTTTGTGAATGGGAAAGAAGCCCATGCCTTCAGTGTGAAAGGCCGCTAGGCCTCTTTGCTTTGGCAGCCCAGGGATAGCGTCAGCTCTGAAATGCTTCCAAAGGAGCAGAGTCAGAGAACCTTGGAACCACAGAGCAGGTGCAGCCCAGAACACGGACTGCTCTTGGCCTGAGAACACCCACTGCCCAGCGCCTCTTTGGGGTACACACGTGTAGAGGGAGGGTGTTGAATTCTGCTGCGTCCTAACTTCTCCGGGCCACGTAGTGTGAGGGCAAGGAGAGTGGCCCTCCACCTCATCCCAGTTTCATGTGTCAGTTGTCTAAGGCAAACTCCCTGCTTGAATCCCTCCGTGGGCTACGTAACCTCCAGAGAAAGGTGGATGATTGGGACCCAGGGCTGGTATCTAGGTTAATGTTCTGTGCATCAACTTCGCAGCTGTTCTCTCTAAGCGGGTCCCAAAGGCTTTCTGGAAGAGTTTCCTTAGAGGGTCAGAAACAGGAAATTAACCGACAGGCCCACGGGGACGCCAGTTCTCTCCAGCAACAACGCTACCAGCCTCAGACACTTGGGTCCTCTTTGGTAAATGGAAGAACACTATGCTCGGAAGCTTCTTCCATCCAGTTTGAGAGTCGCACTTCCACTGCATCTTAGGATACCAAGTGTTGCCATGCCGTCACAATTTCCAATTCTTAGGCCTATGACGGCAGAGTGTCTGGCAGTTCTGAAAGAGAACTTAGGAATGCAGGCGTTTTGGCTCCTTCCACCGAGAAACCAGCTCCTCCAGCTCCTCTGTCGTTAGCTATTTCATGTTAGACTATCTCTAGGGGCCCTCTTTTCCTCCTCCACGAGGTAAGACACAAACGGAATTGCCCTAAAGGGAAGAAGCCTTCTGAGTCCGGCAGAGAGGCAGCCTCTCCCACTCAGCATTCCCCCAACGCTGAGCCCCGGGTATGGGACAGGGAGAGGGAGAAAGGCAGCCGTAACCCCGAGCTCTTCCACAATGTAGTATAGGCCTCACCCTCAAGCTCACGTCAATTTCACAGAGAAAACACCAGGCCTCGGTGTGCTTTCCTGTGGCAAGGAAACTTTGCTTTCATTCCTTAGGTGGCACGTTGGCTCAGGACTGCCCTACCCGAAGGACTCACGGTGTGCAGCCCTACTGGTTGAGATCAGCCCCTCTGGCTCTTTCTCGGATGACACCAACTGGAAAAGAGCCGTTCATATGCTGGGGACCCAGGGAGCTTTCCCTAGTCTACACCAGAACAGCACTCTGAGGGAGAGGAGCTGCTGACGTTTGGTAGCAAAATCTCCTATTCTGAAGAGAAACATTTCGCTGTGAGCGGGTTCCATCAGCCTTGCCATCTTTTCTCAGCTGGCTAGGATGGAGGGCAGGCAGTCAGTTGGCAGACTCACCTGAGGCCCTGCTTGCCAGACTGTGACACAGACCTCCCGCCTGCTTCAGCCCAAAGGGACGGCTTATGGTAAGGTAAAAACCCTGTGTTGGAAAGTTCCTGCCTAACCCTCGCACCAGCACAAGCATATTGGTCATTGGTCAAAGACTTTCCCCACAAGTTTAACATGTTTGCTCCCATCTAGCCTCCGAAGCCGAGTTTACCTAGCTAGGAATCTCACTTCAGGAAAGGTACTCAGGCTGCTGGTGACTGCACGTTGTCTCACCAGGCAGCCCAAATCGAGTACACCCACTTGCATTTTCCAGGCGGCAGAGCAAATGGTGTCAACTTACAGGCCTCCAGCCTGGGAGGGGCAACGTACACTTTGTGAATGGGAAAGAAGCCCATGCCTTCAGTGTGAAAGGCCGCTAGGCCTCTTTGCTTTGGCAGCCCAGGGATAGCGTCAGCTCTGAAATGCTTCCAAAGGAGCAGAGTCAGAGAACCTTGGAACCACAGAGCAGGTGCAGCCCAGAACACGGACTGCTCTTGGCCTGAGAACACCCACTGCCCAGCGCCTCTTTGGGGTACACACGTGTAGAGGGAGGGTGTTGAATTCTGCTGCGTCCTAACTTCTCCGGGCCACGTAGTGTGAGGGCAAGGAGAGTGGCCCTCCACCTCATCCCAGTTTCATGTGTCAGTTGTCTAAGGCAAACTCCCTGCTTGAATCCCTCCGTGGGCTACGTAACCTCCAGAGAAAGGTGGATGATTGGGACCCAGGGCTGGTATCTAGGTTAATGTTCTGTGCATCAACTTCGCAGCTGTTCTCTCTAAGCGGGTCCCAAAGGCTTTCTGGAAGAGTTTCCTTAGAGGGTCAGAAACAGGAAATTAACCGACAGGCCCACGGGGACGCCAGTTCTCTCCAGCAACAACGCTACCAGCCTCAGACACTTGGGTCCTCTTTGGTAAATGGAAGAACACTATGCTCGGAAGCTTCTTCCATCCAGTTTGAGAGTCGCACTTCCACTGCATCTTAGGATACCAAGTGTTGCCATGCCGTCACAATTTCCAATTCTTAGGCCTATGACGGCAGAGTGTCTGGCAGTTCTGAAAGAGAACTTAGGAATGCAGGCGTTTTGGCTCCTTCCACCGAGAAACCAGCTCCTCCAGCTCCTCTGTCGTTAGCTATTTCATGTTAGACTATCTCTAGGGGCCCTCTTTTCCTCCTCCACGAGGTAAGACACAAACGGAATTGCCCTAAAGGGAAGAAGCCTTCTGAGTCCGGCAGAGAGGCAGCCTCTCCCACTCAGCATTCCCCCAACGCTGAGCCCCGGGTATGGGACAGGGAGAGGGAGAAAGGCAGCCGTAACCCCGAGCTCTTCCACAATGTAGTATAGGCCTCACCCTCAAGCTCACGTCAATTTCACAGAGAAAACACCAGGCCTCGGTGTGCTTTCCTGTGGCAAGGAAACTTTGCTTTCATTCCTTAGGTGGCACGTTGGCTCAGGACTGCCCTACCCGAAGGACTCACGGTGTGCAGCCCTACTGGTTGAGATCAGCCCCTCTGGCTCTTTCTCGGATGACACCAACTGGAAAAGAGCCGTTCATATGCTGGGGACCCAGGGAGCTTTCCCTAGTCTACACCAGAACAGCACTCTGAGGGAGAGGAGCTGCTGACGTTTGGTAGCAAAATCTCCTATTCTGAAGAGAAACATTTCGCTGTGAGCGGGTTCCATCAGCCTTGCCATCTTTTCTCAGCTGGCTAGGATGGAGGGCAGGCAGTCAGTTGGCAGACTCACCTGAGGCCCTGCTTGCCAGACTGTGACACAGACCTCCCGCCTGCTTCAGCCCAAAGGGACGGCTTATGGTAAGGTAAAAACCCTGTGTTGGAAAGTTCCTGCCTAACCCTCGCACCAGCACAAGCATATTGGTCATTGGTCAAAGACTCTCCCCACAAGTTTAACATGTTTGCTCCCATCTAGCCTCCGAAGCCGAGTTTACCTAGCTAGGAATCTCACTTCAGGAAAGGTACTCAGGCTGCTGGTGACTGCACGTTGTCTCACCAGGCAGCCCAAATCGAGTACACCCACTTGCATTTTCCAGGGGGCAGAGCAAATGGTGTCAACTTACAGGCCTCCAGCCTGGGAGGGGCAACGTACACTTTGTGAATGGGAAAGAAGCCCATGCCTTCAGTGTGAAAGGCCGCTAGGCCTCTTTGCTTTGGCAGCCCAGGGATAGCGTCAGCTCTGAAATGCTTCCAAAGGAGCAGAGTCAGAGAACCTTGGAACCACAGAGCAGGTGCAGCCCAGAACACGGACTGCTCTTGGCCTGAGAACACCCACTGCCCAGCGCCTCTTTGGGGTACACACGTGTAGAGGGAGGGTGTTGAATTCTGCTGCGTCATAACTTCTCCGGGCCACGTAGTGTGAGGGCAAGGAGAGTGGCCCTCCACCTCATCCCAGTTTCATGTGTCAGTTGTCTAAGGCAAACTCCCTGCTTGAATCCCTCCGTGGGCTACGTAACCTCCAGAGAAAGGTGGATGATTGGGACCCAGGGCTGGTATCTAGGTTAATGTTCTGTGCATCAACTTCGCAGCTGTTCTCTCTAAGCGGGTCCCAAAGGCTTTCTGGAAGAGTTTCCTTAGAGGGTCAGAAACAGGAAATTAACCGACAGGCCCACGGGGACGCCAGTTCTCTCCAGCAACAACGCTACCAGCCTCAGACACTTGGGTCCTCTTTGGTAAATGGAAGAACACTATGCTCGGAAGCTTCTTCCATCCAGTTTGAGAGTCGCACTTCCACTGCATCTTAGGATACCAAGTGTTGCCATGCCGTCACAATTTCCAATTCTTAGGCCTATGACGGCAGAGTGTCTGGCAGTTCTGAAAGAGAACTTAGGAATGCAGGCGTTTTGGCTCCTTCCACCGAGAAACCAGCTCCTCCAGCTCCTCTGTCGTTAGCTATTTCATGTTAGACTATCTCTAGGGGCCCTCTTTTCCTCCTCCACGAGGTAAGACACAAACGGAATTGCCCTAAAGGGAAGAAGCCTTCTGAGTCCGGCAGAGAGGCAGCCTCTCCCACTCAGCATTCCCCCAACGCTGAGCCCCGGGTATGGGACAGGGAGAGGGAGAAAGGCAGCCGTAACCCCGAGCTCTTCCACAATGTAGTATAGGCCTCACCCTCAAGCTCACGTCAATTTCACAGAGAAAACACCAGGCCTCGGTGTGCTTTCCTGTGGCAAGGAAACTTTGCTTTCATTCCTTAGGTGGCACGTTGGCTCAGGACTGCCCTACCCGAAGGACTCACGGTGTGCAGCCCTACTGGTTGAGATCAGCCCCTCTGGCTCTTTCTCGGATGACACCAACTGGAAAAGAGCCGTTCATATGCTGGGGACCCAGGGAGCTTTCCCTAGTCTACACCAGAACAGCACTCTGAGGGAGAGGAGCTGCTGACGTTTGGTAGCAAAATCTCCTATTCTGAAGAGAAACATTTCGCTGTGAGCGGGTTCCATCAGCCTTGCCATCTTTTCTCAGCTGGCTAGGATGGAGGGCAGGCAGTCAGTTGGCAGACTCACCTGAGGCCCTGCTTGCCAGACTGTGACACAGACCTCCCGCCTGCTTCAGCCCAAAGGGACGGCTTATGGTAAGGTAAAAACCCTGTGTTGGAAAGTTCCTGCCTAACCCTCGCACCAGCACAAGCATATTGGTCATTGGTCAAAGACTTTCCCCACAAGTTTAACATGTTTGCTCCCATCTAGCCTCCGAAGCCGAGTTTACCTAGCTAGGAATCTCACTTCAGGAAAGGTACTCAGGCTGCTGGTGACTGCACGTTGTCTCACCAGGCAGCCCAAATCGAGTACACCCACTTGCATTTTCCAGGCGGCAGAGCAAATGGTGTCAACTTACAGGCCTCCAGCCTGGGAGGGGCAACGTACACTTTGTGAATGGGAAAGAAGCCCATGCCTTCAGTGTGAAAGGCCGCTAGGCCTCTTTGCTTTGGCAGCCCAGGGATAGCGTCAGCTCTGAAATGCTTCCAAAGGAGCAGAGTCAGAGAACCTTGGAACCACAGAGCAGGTGCAGCCCAGAACACGGACTGCTCTTGGCCTGAGAACACCCACTGCCCAGCGCCTCTTTGGGGTACACACGTGTAGAGGGAGGGTGTTGAATTCTGCTGCGTCCTAACTTCTCCGGGCCACGTAGTGTGAGGGCAAGGAGAGTGGCCCTCCACCTCATCCCAGTTTCATGTGTCAGTTGTCTAAGGCAAACTCCCTGCTTGAATCCCTCCGTGGGCTACGTAACCTCCAGAGAAAGGTGGATGATTGGGACCCAGGGCTGGTATCTAGGTTAATGTTCTGTGCATCAACTTCGCAGCTGTTCTCTCTAAGCGGGTCCCAAAGGCTTTCTGGAAGAGTTTCCTTAGAGGGTCAGAAACAGGAAATTAACCGACAGGCCCACGGGGACGCCAGTTCTCTCCAGCAACAACGCTACCAGCCTCAGACACTTGGGTCCTCTTTGGTAAATGGAAGAACACTATGCTCGGAAGCTTCTTCCATCCAGTTTGAGAGTCGCACTTCCACTGCATCTTGGGATACCAAGTGTTGCCATGCCGTCACAATTTCCAATTCTTAGGCCTATGACGGCAGAGTGTCTGGCAGTTCTGAAAGAGAACTTAGGAATGCAGGCGTTTTGGCTCCTTCCACCGAGAAACCAGCTCCTCCAGCTCCTCTGTCGTTAGCTATTTCATGTTAGACTATCTCTAGGGGCCCTCTTTTCCTCCTCCACGAGGTAAGACACAAACGGAATTGCCCTAAAGGGAAGAAGCCTTCTGAGTCCGGCAGAGAGGCAGCCTCTCCCACTCAGCATTCCCCCAACGCTGAGCCCCGGGTATGGGACAGGGAGAGGGAGAAAGGCAGCCGTAACCCCGAGCTCTTCCACAATGTAGTATAGGCCTCACCCTCAAGCTCACGTCAATTTCACAGAGAAAACACCAGGCCTCGGTGTGCTTTCCTGTGGCAAGGAAACTTTGCTTTCATTCCTTAGGTGGCACGTTGGCTCAGGACTGCCCTACCCGAAGGACTCACGGTGTGCAGCCCTACTGGTTGAGATCAGCCCCTCTGGCTCTTTCTCGGATGACACCAACTGGAAAAGAGCCGTTCATATGCTGGGGACCCAGGGAGCTTTCCCTAGTCTACACCAGAACAGCACTCTGAGGGAGAGGAGCTGCTGACGTTTGGTAGCAAAATCTCCTATTCTGAAGAGAAACATTTCGCTGTGAGCGGGTTCCATCAGCCTTGCCATCTTTTCTCAGCTGGCTAGGATGGAGGGCAGGCAGTCAGTTGGCAGACTCACCTGAGGCCCTGCTTGCCAGACTGTGACACAGACCTCCCGCCTGCTTCAGCCCAAAGGGACGGCTTATGGTAAGGTACAAACCCTGTGTTGGAAAGTTCCTGCCTAACCCTCGCACCAGCACAAGCATATTGGTCATTGGTCAAAGACTTTCCCCACAAGTTTAACATGTTTGCTCCCATCTAGCCTCCGAAGCCGAGTTTACCTAGCTAGGAATCTCACTTCAGGAAAGGTACTCAGGCTGCTGGTGACTGCACGTTGTCTCACCAGGCAGCCCAAATCGAGTACACCCACTTGCATTTTCCAGGGGGCAGAGCAAATGGTGTCAACTTACAGGCCTCCAGCCTGGGAGGGGCAACGTACACTTTGTGAATGGGAAAGAAGCCCATGCCTTCAGTGTGAAAGGCCGCTAGGCCTCTTTGCTTTGGCAGCCCAGGGATAGCGTCAGCTCTGAAATGCTTCCAAAGGAGCAGAGTCAGAGAACCTTGGAACCACAGAGCAGGTGCAGCCCAGAACACGGACTGCTCTTGGCCTGAGAACACCCACTGCCCAGCGCCTCTTTGGGGTACACACGTGTAGAGGGAGGGTGTTGAATTCTGCTGCGTCCTAACTTCTCCGGGCCACGTAGTGTGAGGGCAAGGAGAGTGGCCCTCCACCTCATCCCAGTTTCATGTGTCAGTTGTCTAAGGCAAACTCCCTGCTTGAATCCCTCCGTGGGCTACGTAACCTCCAGAGAAAGGTGGATGATTGGGACCCAGGGCTGGTATCTAGGTTAATGTTCTGTGCATCAACTTCGCAGCTGTTCTCTCTAAGCGGGTCCCAAAGGCTTTCTGGAAGAGTTTCCTTAGAGGGTCAGAAACAGGAAATTAACCGACAGGCCCACGGGGACGCCAGTTCTCTCCAGCAACAACGCTACCAGCCTCAGACACTTGGGTCCTCTTTGGTAAATGGAAGAACACTATGCTCGGAAGCTTCTTCCATCCAGTTTGAGAGTCGCACTTCCACTGCATCTTAGGATACCAAGTGTTGCCATGCCGTCACAATTTCCAATTCTTAGGCCTATGACGGCAGAGTGTCTGGCAGTTCTGAAAGAGAACTTAGGAATGCAGGCGTTTTGGCTCCTTCCACCGAGAAACCAGCTCCTCCAGCTCCTCTGTCGTTAGCTATTTCATGTTAGACTATCTCTAGGGGCCCTCTTTTCCTCCTCCACGAGGTAAGACACAAACGGAATTGCCCTAAAGGGAAGAAGCCTTCTGAGTCCGGCAGAGAGGCAGCCTCTCCCACTCAGCATTCCCCCAACGCTGAGCCCCGGGTATGGGACAGGGAGAGGGAGAAAGGCAGCCGTAACCCCGAGCTCTTCCACAATGTAGTATAGGCCTCACCCTCAAGCTCACGTCAATTTCACAGAGAAAACACCAGGCCTCGGTGTGCTTTCCTGTGGCAAGGAAACTTTGCTTTCATTCCTTAGGTGGCACGTTGGCTCAGGACTGCCCTACCCGAAGGACTCACGGTGTGCAGCCCTACTGGTTGAGATCAGCCCCTCTGGCTCTTTCTCGGATGACACCAACTGGAAAAGAGCCGTTCATATGCTGGGGACCCAGGGAGCTTTCCCTAGTCTACACCAGAACAGCACTCTGAGGGAGAGGAGCTGCTGACGTTTGGTAGCAAAATCTCCTATTCTGAAGAGAAACATTTCGCTGTGAGCGGGTTCCATCAGCCTTGCCATCTTTTCTCAGCTGGCTAGGATGGAGGGCAGGCAGTCAGTTGGCAGACTCACCTGAGGCCCTGCTTGCCAGACTGTGACACAGACCTCCCGCCTGCTTCAGCCCAAAGGGACGGCTTATGGTAAGGTAAAAACCCTGTGTTGGAAAGTTCCTGCCTAACCCTCGCACCAGCACAAGCATATTGGTCATTGGTCAAAGACTTTCCCCACAAGTTTAACATGTTTGCTCCCATCTAGCCTCCGAAGCCGAGTTTACCTAGCTAGGAATCTCACTTCAGGAAAGGTACTCAGGCTGCTGGTGACTGCACGTTGTCTCACCAGGCAGCCCAAATCGAGTACACCCACTTGCATTTTCCAGGCGGCAGAGCAAATGGTGTCAACTTACAGGCCTCCAGCCTGGGAGGGGCAACGTACACTTTGTGAATGGGAAAGAAGCCCATGCCTTCAGTGTGAAAGGCCGCTAGGCCTCTTTGCTTTGGCAGCCCAGGGATAGCGTCAGCTCTGAAATGCTTCCAAAGGAGCAGAGTCAGAGAACCTTGGAACCACAGAGCAGGTGCAGCCCAGAACACGGACTGCTCTTGGCCTGAGAACACCCACTGCCCAGCGCCTCTTTGGGGTACACACGTGTAGAGGGAGGGTGTTGAATTCTGCTGCGTCATAACTTCTCCGGGCCACGTAGTGTGAGGGCAAGGAGAGTGGCCCTCCACCTCATCCCAGTTTCATGTGTCAGTTGTCTAAGGCAAACTCCCTGCTTGAATCCCTCCGTGGGCTACGTAACCTCCAGAGAAAGGTGGATGATTGGGACCCAGGGCTGGTATCTAGGTTAATGTTCTGTGCATCAACTTCGCAGCTGTTCTCTCTAAGCGGGTCCCAAAGGCTTTCTGGAAGAGTTTCCTTAGAGGGTCAGAAACAGGAAATTAACCGACAGGCCCACGGGGACGCCAGTTCTCTCCAGCAACAACGCTACCAGCCTCAGACACTTGGGTCCTCTTTGGTAAATGGAAGAACACTATGCTCGGAAGCTTCTTCCATCCAGTTTGAGAGTCGCACTTCCACTGCATCTTAGGATACCAAGTGTTGCCATGCCGTCACAATTTCCAATTCTTAGGCCTATGACGGCAGAGTGTCTGGCAGTTCTGAAAGAGAACTTAGGAATGCAGGCGTTTTGGCTCCTTCCACCGAGAAACCAGCTCCTCCAGCTCCTCTGTCGTTAGCTATTTCATGTTAGACTATCTCTAGGGGCCCTCTTTTCCTCCTCCACGAGGTAAGACACAAACGGAATTGCCCTAAAGGGAAGAAGCCTTCTGAGTCCGGCAGAGAGGCAGCCTCTCCCACTCAGCATTCCCCCAACGCTGAGCCCCGGGTATGGGACAGGGAGAGGGAGAAAGGCAGCCGTAACCCCGAGCTCTTCCACAATGTAGTATAGGCCTCACCCTCAAGCTCACGTCAATTTCACAGAGAAAACACCAGGCCTCGGTGTGCTTTCCTGTGGCAAGGAAACTTTGCTTTCATTCCTTAGGTGGCACGTTGGCTCAGGACTGCCCTACCCGAAGGACTCACGGTGTGCAGCCCTACTGGTTGAGATCAGCCCCTCTGGCTCTTTCTCGGATGACACCAACTGGAAAAGAGCCGTTCATATGCTGGGGACCCAGGGAGCTTTCCCTAGTCTACACCAGAACAGCACTCTGAGGGAGAGGAGCTGCTGACGTTTGGTAGCAAAATCTCCTATTCTGAAGAGAAACATTTCGCTGTGAGCGGGTTCCATCAGCCTTGCCATCTTTTCTCAGCTGGCTAGGATGGAGGGCAGGCAGTCAGTTGGCAGACTCACCTGAGGCCCTGCTTGCCAGACTGTGACACAGACCTCCCGCCTGCTTCAGCCCAAAGGGACGGCTTATGGTAAGGTAAAAACCCTGTGTTGGAAAGTTCCTGCCTAACCCTCGCACCAGCACAAGCATATTGGTCATTGGTCAAAGACTCTCCCCACAAGTTTAACATGTTTGCTCCCATCTAGCCTCCGAAGCCGAGTTTACCTAGCTAGGAATCTCACTTCAGGAAAGGTACTCAGGCTGCTGGTGACTGCACGTTGTCTCACCAGGCAGCCCAAATCGAGTACACCCACTTGCATTTTCCAGGGGGCAGAGCAAATGGTGTCAACTTACAGGCCTCCAGCCTGGGAGGGGCAACGTACACTTTGTGAATGGGAAAGAAGCCCATGCCTTCAGTGTGAAAGGCCGCTAGGCCTCTTTGCTTTGGCAGCCCAGGGATAGCGTCAGCTCTGAAATGCTTCCAAAGGAGCAGAGTCAGAGAACCTTGGAACCACAGAGCAGGTGCAGCCCAGAACACGGACTGCTCTTGGCCTGAGAACACCCACTGCCCAGCGCCTCTTTGGGGTACACACGTGTAGAGGGAGGGTGTTGAATTCTGCTGCGTCATAACTTCTCCGGGCCACGTAGTGTGAGGGCAAGGAGAGTGGCCCTCCACCTCATCCCAGTTTCATGTGTCAGTTGTCTAAGGCAAACTCCCTGCTTGAATCCCTCCGTGGGCTACGTAACCTCCAGAGAAAGGTGGATGATTGGGACCCAGGGCTGGTATCTAGGTTAATGTTCTGTGCATCAACTTCGCAGCTGTTCTCTCTAAGCGGGTCCCAAAGGCTTTCTGGAAGAGTTTCCTTAGAGGGTCAGAAACAGGAAATTAACCGACAGGCCCACGGGGACGCCAGTTCTCTCCAGCAACAACGCTACCAGCCTCAGACACTTGGGTCCTCTTTGGTAAATGGAAGAACACTATGCTCGGAAGCTTCTTCCATCCAGTTTGAGAGTCGCACTTCCACTGCATCTTAGGATACCAAGTGTTGCCATGCCGTCACAATTTCCAATTCTTAGGCCTATGACGGCAGAGTGTCTGGCAGTTCTGAAAGAGAACTTAGGAATGCAGGCGTTTTGGCTCCTTCCACCGAGAAACCAGCTCCTCCAGCTCCTCTGTCGTTAGCTATTTCATGTTAGACTATCTCTAGGGGCCCTCTTTTCCTCCTCCACGAGGTAAGACACAAACGGAATTGCCCTAAAGGGAAGAAGCCTTCTGAGTCCGGCAGAGAGGCAGCCTCTCCCACTCAGCATTCCCCCAACGCTGAGCCCCGGGTATGGGACAGGGAGAGGGAGAAAGGCAGCCGTAACCCCGAGCTCTTCCACAATGTAGTATAGGCCTCACCCTCAAGCTCACGTCAATTTCACAGAGAAAACACCAGGCCTCGGTGTGCTTTCCTGTGGCAAGGAAACTTTGCTTTCATTCCTTAGGTGGCACGTTGGCTCAGGACTGCCCTACCCGAAGGACTCACGGTGTGCAGCCCTACTGGTTGAGATCAGCCCCTCTGGCTCTTTCTCGGATGACACCAACTGGAAAAGAGCCGTTCATATGCTGGGGACCCAGGGAGCTTTCCCTAGTCTACACCAGAACAGCACTCTGAGGGAGAGGAGCTGCTGACGTTTGGTAGCAAAATCTCCTATTCTGAAGAGAAACATTTCGCTGTGAGCGGGTTCCATCAGCCTTGCCATCTTTTCTCAGCTGGCTAGGATGGAGGGCAGGCAGTCAGTTGGCAGACTCACCTGAGGCCCTGCTTGCCAGACTGTGACACAGACCTCCCGCCTGCTTCAGCCCAAAGGGACGGCTTATGGTAAGGTAAAAACCCTGTGTTGGAAAGTTCCTGCCTAACCCTCGCACCAGCACAAGCATATTGGTCATTGGTCAAAGACTTTCCCCACAAGTTTAACATGTTTGCTCCCATCTAGCCTCCGAAGCCGAGTTTACCTAGCTAGGAATCTCACTTCAGGAAAGGTACTCAGGCTGCTGGTGACTGCACGTTGTCTCACCAGGCAGCCCAAATCGAGTACACCCACTTGCATTTTCCAGGCGGCAGAGCAAATGGTGTCAACTTACAGGCCTCCAGCCTGGGAGGGGCAACGTACACTTTGTGAATGGGAAAGAAGCCCATGCCTTCAGTGTGAAAGGCCGCTAGGCCTCTTTGCTTTGGCAGCCCAGGGATAGCGTCAGCTCTGAAATGCTTCCAAAGGAGCAGAGTCAGAGAACCTTGGAACCACAGAGCAGGTGCAGCCCAGAACACGGACTGCTCTTGGCCTGAGAACACCCACTGCCCAGCGCCTCTTTGGGGTACACACGTGTAGAGGGAGGGTGTTGAATTCTGCTGCGTCCTAACTTCTCCGGGCCACGTAGTGTGAGGGCAAGGAGAGTGGCCCTCCACCTCATCCCAGTTTCATGTGTCAGTTGTCTAAGGCAAACTCCCTGCTTGAATCCCTCCGTGGGCTACGTAACCTCCAGAGAAAGGTGGATGATTGGGACCCAGGGCTGGTATCTAGGTTAATGTTCTGTGCATCAACTTCGCAGCTGTTCTCTCTAAGCGGGTCCCAAAGGCTTTCTGGAAGAGTTTCCTTAGAGGGTCAGAAACAGGAAATTAACCGACAGGCCCACGGGGACGCCAGTTCTCTCCAGCAACAACGCTACCAGCCTCAGACACTTGGGTCCTCTTTGGTAAATGGAAGAACACTATGCTCGGAAGCTTCTTCCATCCAGTTTGAGAGTCGCACTTCCACTGCATCTTAGGATACCAAGTGTTGCCATGCCGTCACAATTTCCAATTCTTAGGCCTATGACGGCAGAGTGTCTGGCAGTTCTGAAAGAGAACTTAGGAATGCAGGCGTTTTGGCTCCTTCCACCGAGAAACCAGCTCCTCCAGCTCCTCTGTCGTTAGCTATTTCATGTTAGACTATCTCTAGGGGCCCTCTTTTCCTCCTCCACGAGGTAAGACACAAACGGAATTGCCCTAAAGGGAAGAAGCCTTCTGAGTCCGGCAGAGAGGCAGCCTCTCCCACTCAGCATTCCCCCAACGCTGAGCCCCGGGTATGGGACAGGGAGAGGGAGAAAGGCAGCCGTAACCCCGAGCTCTTCCACAATGTAGTATAGGCCTCACCCTCAAGCTCACGTCAATTTCACAGAGAAAACACCAGGCCTCGGTGTGCTTTCCTGTGGCAAGGAAACTTTGCTTTCATTCCTTAGGTGGCACGTTGGCTCAGGACTGCCCTACCCGAAGGACTCACGGTGTGCAGCCCTACTGGTTGAGATCAGCCCCTCTGGCTCTTTCTCGGATGACACCAACTGGAAAAGAGCCGTTCATATGCTGGGGACCCAGGGAGCTTTCCCTAGTCTACACCAGAACAGCACTCTGAGGGAGAGGAGCTGCTGACGTTTGGTAGCAAAATCTCCTATTCTGAAGAGAAACATTTCGCTGTGAGCGGGTTCCATCAGCCTTGCCATCTTTTCTCAGCTGGCTAGGATGGAGGGCAGGCAGTCAGTTGGCAGACTCACCTGAGGCCCTGCTTGCCAGACTGTGACACAGACCTCCCGCCTGCTTCAGCCCAAAGGGACGGCTTATGGTAAGGTAAAAACCCTGTGTTGGAAAGTTCCTGCCTAACCCTCGCACCAGCACAAGCATATTGGTCATTGGTCAAAGACTTTCCCCACAAGTTTAACATGTTTGCTCCCATCTAGCCTCCGAAGCCGAGTTTACCTAGCTAGGAATCTCACTTCAGGAAAGGTACTCAGGCTGCTGGTGACTGCACGTTGTCTCACCAGGCAGCCCAAATCGAGTACACCCACTTGCATTTTCCAGGCGGCAGAGCAAATGGTGTCAACTTACAGGCCTCCAGCCTGGGAGGGGCAACGTACACTTTGTGAATGGGAAAGAAGCCCATGCCTTCAGTGTGAAAGGCCGCTAGGCCTCTTTGCTTTGGCAGCCCAGGGATAGCGTCAGCTCTGAAATGCTTCCAAAGGAGCAGAGTCAGAGAACCTTGGAACCACAGAGCAGGTGCAGCCCAGAACACGGACTGCTCTTGGCCTGAGAACACCCACTGCCCAGCGCCTCTTTGGGGTACACACGTGTAGAGGGAGGGTGTTGAATTCTGCTGCGTCCTAACTTCTCCGGGCCACGTAGTGTGAGGGCAAGGAGAGTGGCCCTCCACCTCATCCCAGTTTCATGTGTCAGTTGTCTAAGGCAAACTCCCTGCTTGAATCCCTCCGTGGGCTACGTAACCTCCAGAGAAAGGTGGATGATTGGGACCCAGGGCTGGTATCTAGGTTAATGTTCTGTGCATCAACTTCGCAGCTGTTCTCTCTAAGCGGGTCCCAAAGGCTTTCTGGAAGAGTTTCCTTAGAGGGTCAGAAACAGGAAATTAACCGACAGGCCCACGGGGACGCCAGTTCTCTCCAGCAACAACGCTACCAGCCTCAGACACTTGGGTCCTCTTTGGTAAATGGAAGAACACTATGCTCGGAAGCTTCTTCCATCCAGTTTGAGAGTCGCACTTCCACTGCATCTTAGGATACCAAGTGTTGCCATGCCGTCACAATTTCCAATTCTTAGGCCTATGACGGCAGAGTGTCTGGCAGTTCTGAAAGAGAACTTAGGAATGCAGGCGTTTTGGCTCCTTCCACCGAGAAACCAGCTCCTCCAGCTCCTCTGTCGTTAGCTATTTCATGTTAGACTATCTCTAGGGGCCCTCTTTTCCTCCTCCACGAGGTAAGACACAAACGGAATTGCCCTAAAGGGAAGAAGCCTTCTGAGTCCGGCAGAGAGGCAGCCTCTCCCACTCAGCATTCCCCCAACGCTGAGCCCCGGGTATGGGACAGGGAGAGGGAGAAAGGCAGCCGTAACCCCGAGCTCTTCCACAATGTAGTATAGGCCTCACCCTCAAGCTCACGTCAATTTCACAGAGAAAACACCAGGCCTCGGTGTGCTTTCCTGTGGCAAGGAAACTTTGCTTTCATTCCTTAGGTGGCACGTTGGCTCAGGACTGCCCTACCCGAAGGACTCACGGTGTGCAGCCCTACTGGTTGAGATCAGCCCCTCTGGCTCTTTCTCGGATGACACCAACTGGAAAAGAGCCGTTCATATGCTGGGGACCCAGGGAGCTTTCCCTAGTCTACACCAGAACAGCACTCTGAGGGAGAGGAGCTGCTGACGTTTGGTAGCAAAATCTCCTATTCTGAAGAGAAACATTTCGCTGTGAGCGGGTTCCATCAGCCTTGCCATCTTTTCTCAGCTGGCTAGGATGGAGGGCAGGCAGTCAGTTGGCAGACTCACCTGAGGCCCTGCTTGCCAGACTGTGACACAGACCTCCCGCCTGCTTCAGCCCAAAGGGACGGCTTATGGTAAGGTAAAAACCCTGTGTTGGAAAGTTCCTGCCTAACCCTCGCACCAGCACAAGCATATTGGTCATTGGTCAAAGACTTTCCCCACAAGTTTAACATGTTTGCTCCCATCTAGCCTCCGAAGCCGAGTTTACCTAGCTAGGAATCTCACTTCAGGAAAGGTACTCAGGCTGCTGGTGACTGCACGTTGTCTCACCAGGCAGCCCAAATCGAGTACACCCACTTGCATTTTCCAGGCGGCAGAGCAAATGGTGTCAACTTACAGGCCTCCAGCCTGGGAGGGGCAACGTACACTTTGTGAATGGGAAAGAAGCCCATGCCTTCAGTGTGAAAGGCCGCTAGGCCTCTTTGCTTTGGCAGCCCAGGGATAGCGTCAGCTCTGAAATGCTTCCAAAGGAGCAGAGTCAGAGAACCTTGGAACCACAGAGCAGGTGCAGCCCAGAACACGGACTGCTCTTGGCCTGAGAACACCCACTGCCCAGCGCCTCTTTGGGGTACACACGTGTAGAGGGAGGGTGTTGAATTCTGCTGCGTCCTAACTTCTCCGGGCCACGTAGTGTGAGGGCAAGGAGAGTGGCCCTCCACCTCATCCCAGTTTCATGTGTCAGTTGTCTAAGGCAAACTCCCTGCTTGAATCCCTCCGTGGGCTACGTAACCTCCAGAGAAAGGTGGATGATTGGGACCCAGGGCTGGTATCTAGGTTAATGTTCTGTGCATCAACTTCGCAGCTGTTCTCTCTAAGCGGGTCCCAAAGGCTTTCTGGAAGAGTTTCCTTAGAGGGTCAGAAACAGGAAATTAACCGACAGGCCCACGGGGACGCCAGTTCTCTCCAGCAACAACGCTACCAGCCTCAGACACTTGGGTCCTCTTTGGTAAATGGAAGAACACTATGCTCGGAAGCTTCTTCCATCCAGTTTGAGAGTCGCACTTCCACTGCATCTTAGGATACCAAGTGTTGCCATGCCGTCACAATTTCCAATTCTTAGGCCTATGACGGCAGAGTGTCTGGCAGTTCTGAAAGAGAACTTAGGAATGCAGGCGTTTTGGCTCCTTCCACCGAGAAACCAGCTCCTCCAGCTCCTCTGTCGTTAGCTATTTCATGTTAGACTATCTCTAGGGGCCCTCTTTTCCTCCTCCACGAGGTAAGACACAAACGGAATTGCCCTAAAGGGAAGAAGCCTTCTGAGTCCGGCAGAGAGGCAGCCTCTCCCACTCAGCATTCCCCCAACGCTGAGCCCCGGGTATGGGACAGGGAGAGGGAGAAAGGCAGCCGTAACCCCGAGCTCTTCCACAATGTAGTATAGGCCTCACCCTCAAGCTCACGTCAATTTCACAGAGAAAACACCAGGCCTCGGTGTGCTTTCCTGTGGCAAGGAAACTTTGCTTTCATTCCTTAGGTGGCACGTTGGCTCAGGACTGCCCTACCCGAAGGACTCACGGTGTGCAGCCCTACTGGTTGAGATCAGCCCCTCTGGCTCTTTCTCGGATGACACCAACTGGAAAAGAGCCGTTCATATGCTGGGGACCCAGGGAGCTTTCCCTAGTCTACACCAGAACAGCACTCTGAGGGAGAGGAGCTGCTGACGTTTGGTAGCAAAATCTCCTATTCTGAAGAGAAACATTTCGCTGTGAGCGGGTTCCATCAGCCTTGCCATCTTTTCTCAGCTGGCTAGGATGGAGGGCAGGCAGTCAGTTGGCAGACTCACCTGAGGCCCTGCTTGCCAGACTGTGACACAGACCTCCCGCCTGCTTCAGCCCAAAGGGACGGCTTATGGTAAGGTAAAAACCCTGTGTTGGAAAGTTCCTGCCTAACCCTCGCACCAGCACAAGCATATTGGTCATTGGTCAAAGACTCTCCCCACAAGTTTAACATGTTTGCTCCCATCTAGCCTCCGAAGCCGAGTTTACCTAGCTAGGAATCTCACTTCAGGAAAGGTACTCAGGCTGCTGGTGACTGCACGTTGTCTCACCAGGCAGCCCAAATCGAGTACACCCACTTGCATTTTCCAGGGGGCAGAGCAAATGGTGTCAACTTACAGGCCTCCAGCCTGGGAGGGGCAACGTACACTTTGTGAATGGGAAAGAAGCCCATGCCTTCAGTGTGAAAGGCCGCTAGGCCTCTTTGCTTTGGCAGCCCAGGGATAGCGTCAGCTCTGAAATGCTTCCAAAGGAGCAGAGTCAGAGAACCTTGGAACCACAGAGCAGGTGCAGCCCAGAACACGGACTGCTCTTGGCCTGAGAACACCCACTGCCCAGCGCCTCTTTGGGGTACACACGTGTAGAGGGAGGGTGTTGAATTCTGCTGCGTCATAACTTCTCCGGGCCACGTAGTGTGAGGGCAAGGAGAGTGGCCCTCCACCTCATCCCAGTTTCATGTGTCAGTTGTCTAAGGCAAACTCCCTGCTTGAATCCCTCCGTGGGCTACGTAACCTCCAGAGAAAGGTGGATGATTGGGACCCAGGGCTGGTATCTAGGTTAATGTTCTGTGCATCAACTTCGCAGCTGTTCTCTCTAAGCGGGTCCCAAAGGCTTTCTGGAAGAGTTTCCTTAGAGGGTCAGAAACAGGAAATTAACCGACAGGCCCACGGGGACGCCAGTTCTCTCCAGCAACAACGCTACCAGCCTCAGACACTTGGGTCCTCTTTGGTAAATGGAAGAACACTATGCTCGGAAGCTTCTTCCATCCAGTTTGAGAGTCGCACTTCCACTGCATCTTAGGATACCAAGTGTTGCCATGCCGTCACAATTTCCAATTCTTAGGCCTATGACGGCAGAGTGTCTGGCAGTTCTGAAAGAGAACTTAGGAATGCAGGCGTTTTGGCTCCTTCCACCGAGAAACCAGCTCCTCCAGCTCCTCTGTCGTTAGCTATTTCATGTTAGACTATCTCTAGGGGCCCTCTTTTCCTCCTCCACGAGGTAAGACACAAACGGAATTGCCCTAAAGGGAAGAAGCCTTCTGAGTCCGGCAGAGAGGCAGCCTCTCCCACTCAGCATTCCCCCAACGCTGAGCCCCGGGTATGGGACAGGGAGAGGGAGAAAGGCAGCCGTAACCCCGAGCTCTTCCACAATGTAGTATAGGCCTCACCCTCAAGCTCACGTCAATTTCACAGAGAAAACACCAGGCCTCGGTGTGCTTTCCTGTGGCAAGGAAACTTTGCTTTCATTCCTTAGGTGGCACGTTGGCTCAGGACTGCCCTACCCGAAGGACTCACGGTGTGCAGCCCTACTGGTTGAGATCAGCCCCTCTGGCTCTTTCTCGGATGACACCAACTGGAAAAGAGCCGTTCATATGCTGGGGACCCAGGGAGCTTTCCCTAGTCTACACCAGAACAGCACTCTGAGGGAGAGGAGCTGCTGACGTTTGGTAGCAAAATCTCCTATTCTGAAGAGAAACATTTCGCTGTGAGCGGGTTCCATCAGCCTTGCCATCTTTTCTCAGCTGGCTAGGATGGAGGGCAGGCAGTCAGTTGGCAGACTCACCTGAGGCCCTGCTTGCCAGACTGTGACACAGACCTCCCGCCTGCTTCAGCCCAAAGGGACGGCTTATGGTAAGGTAAAAACCCTGTGTTGGAAAGTTCCTGCCTAACCCTCGCACCAGCACAAGCATATTGGTCATTGGTCAAAGACTTTCCCCACAAGTTTAACATGTTTGCTCCCATCTAGCCTCCGAAGCCGAGTTTACCTAGCTAGGAATCTCACTTCAGGAAAGGTACTCAGGCTGCTGGTGACTGCACGTTGTCTCACCAGGCAGCCCAAATCGAGTACACCCACTTGCATTTTCCAGGCGGCAGAGCAAATGGTGTCAACTTACAGGCCTCCAGCCTGGGAGGGGCAACGTACACTTTGTGAATGGGAAAGAAGCCCATGCCTTCAGTGTGAAAGGCCGCTAGGCCTCTTTGCTTTGGCAGCCCAGGGATAGCGTCAGCTCTGAAATGCTTCCAAAGGAGCAGAGTCAGAGAACCTTGGAACCACAGAGCAGGTGCAGCCCAGAACACGGACTGCTCTTGGCCTGAGAACACCCACTGCCCAGCGCCTCTTTGGGGTACACACGTGTAGAGGGAGGGTGTTGAATTCTGCTGCGTCCTAACTTCTCCGGGCCACGTAGTGTGAGGGCAAGGAGAGTGGCCCTCCACCTCATCCCAGTTTCATGTGTCAGTTGTCTAAGGCAAACTCCCTGCTTGAATCCCTCCGTGGGCTACGTAACCTCCAGAGAAAGGTGGATGATTGGGACCCAGGGCTGGTATCTAGGTTAATGTTCTGTGCATCAACTTCGCAGCTGTTCTCTCTAAGCGGGTCCCAAAGGCTTTCTGGAAGAGTTTCCTTAGAGGGTCAGAAACAGGAAATTAACCGACAGGCCCACGGGGACGCCAGTTCTCTCCAGCAACAACGCTACCAGCCTCAGACACTTGGGTCCTCTTTGGTAAATGGAAGAACACTATGCTCGGAAGCTTCTTCCATCCAGTTTGAGAGTCGCACTTCCACTGCATCTTGGGATACCAAGTGTTGCCATGCCGTCACAATTTCCAATTCTTAGGCCTATGACGGCAGAGTGTCTGGCAGTTCTGAAAGAGAACTTAGGAATGCAGGCGTTTTGGCTCCTTCCACCGAGAAACCAGCTCCTCCAGCTCCTCTGTCGTTAGCTATTTCATGTTAGACTATCTCTAGGGGCCCTCTTTTCCTCCTCCACGAGGTAAGACACAAACGGAATTGCCCTAAAGGGAAGAAGCCTTCTGAGTCCGGCAGAGAGGCAGCCTCTCCCACTCAGCATTCCCCCAACGCTGAGCCCCGGGTATGGGACAGGGAGAGGGAGAAAGGCAGCCGTAACCCCGAGCTCTTCCACAATGTAGTATAGGCCTCACCCTCAAGCTCACGTCAATTTCACAGAGAAAACACCAGGCCTCGGTGTGCTTTCCTGTGGCAAGGAAACTTTGCTTTCATTCCTTAGGTGGCACGTTGGCTCAGGACTGCCCTACCCGAAGGACTCACGGTGTGCAGCCCTACTGGTTGAGATCAGCCCCTCTGGCTCTTTCTCGGATGACACCAACTGGAAAAGAGCCGTTCATATGCTGGGGACCCAGGGAGCTTTCCCTAGTCTACACCAGAACAGCACTCTGAGGGAGAGGAGCTGCTGACGTTTGGTAGCAAAATCTCCTATTCTGAAGAGAAACATTTCGCTGTGAGCGGGTTCCATCAGCCTTGCCATCTTTTCTCAGCTGGCTAGGATGGAGGGCAGGCAGTCAGTTGGCAGACTCACCTGAGGCCCTGCTTGCCAGACTGTGACACAGACCTCCCGCCTGCTTCAGCCCAAAGGGACGGCTTATGGTAAGGTACAAACCCTGTGTTGGAAAGTTCCTGCCTAACCCTCGCACCAGCACAAGCATATTGGTCATTGGTCAAAGACTTTCCCCACAAGTTTAACATGTTTGCTCCCATCTAGCCTCCGAAGCCGAGTTTACCTAGCTAGGAATCTCACTTCAGGAAAGGTACTCAGGCTGCTGGTGACTGCACGTTGTCTCACCAGGCAGCCCAAATCGAGTACACCCACTTGCATTTTCCAGGGGGCAGAGCAAATGGTGTCAACTTACAGGCCTCCAGCCTGGGAGGGGCAACGTACACTTTGTGAATGGGAAAGAAGCCCATGCCTTCAGTGTGAAAGGCCGCTAGGCCTCTTTGCTTTGGCAGCCCAGGGATAGCGTCAGCTCTGAAATGCTTCCAAAGGAGCAGAGTCAGAGAACCTTGGAACCACAGAGCAGGTGCAGCCCAGAACACGGACTGCTCTTGGCCTGAGAACACCCACTGCCCAGCGCCTCTTTGGGGTACACACGTGTAGAGGGAGGGTGTTGAATTCTGCTGCGTCCTAACTTCTCCGGGCCACGTAGTGTGAGGGCAAGGAGAGTGGCCCTCCACCTCATCCCAGTTTCATGTGTCAGTTGTCTAAGGCAAACTCCCTGCTTGAATCCCTCCGTGGGCTACGTAACCTCCAGAGAAAGGTGGATGATTGGGACCCAGGGCTGGTATCTAGGTTAATGTTCTGTGCATCAACTTCGCAGCTGTTCTCTCTAAGCGGGTCCCAAAGGCTTTCTGGAAGAGTTTCCTTAGAGGGTCAGAAACAGGAAATTAACCGACAGGCCCACGGGGACGCCAGTTCTCTCCAGCAACAACGCTACCAGCCTCAGACACTTGGGTCCTCTTTGGTAAATGGAAGAACACTATGCTCGGAAGCTTCTTCCATCCAGTTTGAGAGTCGCACTTCCACTGCATCTTAGGATACCAAGTGTTGCCATGCCGTCACAATTTCCAATTCTTAGGCCTATGACGGCAGAGTGTCTGGCAGTTCTGAAAGAGAACTTAGGAATGCAGGCGTTTTGGCTCCTTCCACCGAGAAACCAGCTCCTCCAGCTCCTCTGTCGTTAGCTATTTCATGTTAGACTATCTCTAGGGGCCCTCTTTTCCTCCTCCACGAGGTAAGACACAAACGGAATTGCCCTAAAGGGAAGAAGCCTTCTGAGTCCGGCAGAGAGGCAGCCTCTCCCACTCAGCATTCCCCCAACGCTGAGCCCCGGGTATGGGACAGGGAGAGGGAGAAAGGCAGCCGTAACCCCGAGCTCTTCCACAATGTAGTATAGGCCTCACCCTCAAGCTCACGTCAATTTCACAGAGAAAACACCAGGCCTCGGTGTGCTTTCCTGTGGCAAGGAAACTTTGCTTTCATTCCTTAGGTGGCACGTTGGCTCAGGACTGCCCTACCCGAAGGACTCACGGTGTGCAGCCCTACTGGTTGAGATCAGCCCCTCTGGCTCTTTCTCGGATGACACCAACTGGAAAAGAGCCGTTCATATGCTGGGGACCCAGGGAGCTTTCCCTAGTCTACACCAGAACAGCACTCTGAGGGAGAGGAGCTGCTGACGTTTGGTAGCAAAATCTCCTATTCTGAAGAGAAACATTTCGCTGTGAGCGGGTTCCATCAGCCTTGCCATCTTTTCTCAGCTGGCTAGGATGGAGGGCAGGCAGTCAGTTGGCAGACTCACCTGAGGCCCTGCTTGCCAGACTGTGACACAGACCTCCCGCCTGCTTCAGCCCAAAGGGACGGCTTATGGTAAGGTAAAAACCCTGTGTTGGAAAGTTCCTGCCTAACCCTCGCACCAGCACAAGCATATTGGTCATTGGTCAAAGACTTTCCCCACAAGTTTAACATGTTTGCTCCCATCTAGCCTCCGAAGCCGAGTTTACCTAGCTAGGAATCTCACTTCAGGAAAGGTACTCAGGCTGCTGGTGACTGCACGTTGTCTCACCAGGCAGCCCAAATCGAGTACACCCACTTGCATTTTCCAGGCGGCAGAGCAAATGGTGTCAACTTACAGGCCTCCAGCCTGGGAGGGGCAACGTACACTTTGTGAATGGGAAAGAAGCCCATGCCTTCAGTGTGAAAGGCCGCTAGGCCTCTTTGCTTTGGCAGCCCAGGGATAGCGTCAGCTCTGAAATGCTTCCAAAGGAGCAGAGTCAGAGAACCTTGGAACCACAGAGCAGGTGCAGCCCAGAACACGGACTGCTCTTGGCCTGAGAACACCCACTGCCCAGCGCCTCTTTGGGGTACACACGTGTAGAGGGAGGGTGTTGAATTCTGCTGCGTCATAACTTCTCCGGGCCACGTAGTGTGAGGGCAAGGAGAGTGGCCCTCCACCTCATCCCAGTTTCATGTGTCAGTTGTCTAAGGCAAACTCCCTGCTTGAATCCCTCCGTGGGCTACGTAACCTCCAGAGAAAGGTGGATGATTGGGACCCAGGGCTGGTATCTAGGTTAATGTTCTGTGCATCAACTTCGCAGCTGTTCTCTCTAAGCGGGTCCCAAAGGCTTTCTGGAAGAGTTTCCTTAGAGGGTCAGAAACAGGAAATTAACCGACAGGCCCACGGGGACGCCAGTTCTCTCCAGCAACAACGCTACCAGCCTCAGACACTTGGGTCCTCTTTGGTAAATGGAAGAACACTATGCTCGGAAGCTTCTTCCATCCAGTTTGAGAGTCGCACTTCCACTGCATCTTAGGATACCAAGTGTTGCCATGCCGTCACAATTTCCAATTCTTAGGCCTATGACGGCAGAGTGTCTGGCAGTTCTGAAAGAGAACTTAGGAATGCAGGCGTTTTGGCTCCTTCCACCGAGAAACCAGCTCCTCCAGCTCCTCTGTCGTTAGCTATTTCATGTTAGACTATCTCTAGGGGCCCTCTTTTCCTCCTCCACGAGGTAAGACACAAACGGAATTGCCCTAAAGGGAAGAAGCCTTCTGAGTCCGGCAGAGAGGCAGCCTCTCCCACTCAGCATTCCCCCAACGCTGAGCCCCGGGTATGGGACAGGGAGAGGGAGAAAGGCAGCCGTAACCCCGAGCTCTTCCACAATGTAGTATAGGCCTCACCCTCAAGCTCACGTCAATTTCACAGAGAAAACACCAGGCCTCGGTGTGCTTTCCTGTGGCAAGGAAACTTTGCTTTCATTCCTTAGGTGGCACGTTGGCTCAGGACTGCCCTACCCGAAGGACTCACGGTGTGCAGCCCTACTGGTTGAGATCAGCCCCTCTGGCTCTTTCTCGGATGACACCAACTGGAAAAGAGCCGTTCATATGCTGGGGACCCAGGGAGCTTTCCCTAGTCTACACCAGAACAGCACTCTGAGGGAGAGGAGCTGCTGACGTTTGGTAGCAAAATCTCCTATTCTGAAGAGAAACATTTCGCTGTGAGCGGGTTCCATCAGCCTTGCCATCTTTTCTCAGCTGGCTAGGATGGAGGGCAGGCAGTCAGTTGGCAGACTCACCTGAGGCCCTGCTTGCCAGACTGTGACACAGACCTCCCGCCTGCTTCAGCCCAAAGGGACGGCTTATGGTAAGGTAAAAACCCTGTGTTGGAAAGTTCCTGCCTAACCCTCGCACCAGCACAAGCATATTGGTCATTGGTCAAAGACTCTCCCCACAAGTTTAACATGTTTGCTCCCATCTAGCCTCCGAAGCCGAGTTTACCTAGCTAGGAATCTCACTTCAGGAAAGGTACTCAGGCTGCTGGTGACTGCACGTTGTCTCACCAGGCAGCCCAAATCGAGTACACCCACTTGCATTTTCCAGGGGGCAGAGCAAATGGTGTCAACTTACAGGCCTCCAGCCTGGGAGGGGCAACGTACACTTTGTGAATGGGAAAGAAGCCCATGCCTTCAGTGTGAAAGGCCGCTAGGCCTCTTTGCTTTGGCAGCCCAGGGATAGCGTCAGCTCTGAAATGCTTCCAAAGGAGCAGAGTCAGAGAACCTTGGAACCACAGAGCAGGTGCAGCCCAGAACACGGACTGCTCTTGGCCTGAGAACACCCACTGCCCAGCGCCTCTTTGGGGTACACACGTGTAGAGGGAGGGTGTTGAATTCTGCTGCGTCATAACTTCTCCGGGCCACGTAGTGTGAGGGCAAGGAGAGTGGCCCTCCACCTCATCCCAGTTTCATGTGTCAGTTGTCTAAGGCAAACTCCCTGCTTGAATCCCTCCGTGGGCTACGTAACCTCCAGAGAAAGGTGGATGATTGGGACCCAGGGCTGGTATCTAGGTTAATGTTCTGTGCATCAACTTCGCAGCTGTTCTCTCTAAGCGGGTCCCAAAGGCTTTCTGGAAGAGTTTCCTTAGAGGGTCAGAAACAGGAAATTAACCGACAGGCCCACGGGGACGCCAGTTCTCTCCAGCAACAACGCTACCAGCCTCAGACACTTGGGTCCTCTTTGGTAAATGGAAGAACACTATGCTCGGAAGCTTCTTCCATCCAGTTTGAGAGTCGCACTTCCACTGCATCTTAGGATACCAAGTGTTGCCATGCCGTCACAATTTCCAATTCTTAGGCCTATGACGGCAGAGTGTCTGGCAGTTCTGAAAGAGAACTTAGGAATGCAGGCGTTTTGGCTCCTTCCACCGAGAAACCAGCTCCTCCAGCTCCTCTGTCGTTAGCTATTTCATGTTAGACTATCTCTAGGGGCCCTCTTTTCCTCCTCCACGAGGTAAGACACAAACGGAATTGCCCTAAAGGGAAGAAGCCTTCTGAGTCCGGCAGAGAGGCAGCCTCTCCCACTCAGCATTCCCCCAACGCTGAGCCCCGGGTATGGGACAGGGAGAGGGAGAAAGGCAGCCGTAACCCCGAGCTCTTCCACAATGTAGTATAGGCCTCACCCTCAAGCTCACGTCAATTTCACAGAGAAAACACCAGGCCTCGGTGTGCTTTCCTGTGGCAAGGAAACTTTGCTTTCATTCCTTAGGTGGCACGTTGGCTCAGGACTGCCCTACCCGAAGGACTCACGGTGTGCAGCCCTACTGGTTGAGATCAGCCCCTCTGGCTCTTTCTCGGATGACACCAACTGGAAAAGAGCCGTTCATATGCTGGGGACCCAGGGAGCTTTCCCTAGTCTACACCAGAACAGCACTCTGAGGGAGAGGAGCTGCTGACGTTTGGTAGCAAAATCTCCTATTCTGAAGAGAAACATTTCGCTGTGAGCGGGTTCCATCAGCCTTGCCATCTTTTCTCAGCTGGCTAGGATGGAGGGCAGGCAGTCAGTTGGCAGACTCACCTGAGGCCCTGCTTGCCAGACTGTGACACAGACCTCCCGCCTGCTTCAGCCCAAAGGGACGGCTTATGGTAAGGTAAAAACCCTGTGTTGGAAAGTTCCTGCCTAACCCTCGCACCAGCACAAGCATATTGGTCATTGGTCAAAGACTTTCCCCACAAGTTTAACATGTTTGCTCCCATCTAGCCTCCGAAGCCGAGTTTACCTAGCTAGGAATCTCACTTCAGGAAAGGTACTCAGGCTGCTGGTGACTGCACGTTGTCTCACCAGGCAGCCCAAATCGAGTACACCCACTTGCATTTTCCAGGCGGCAGAGCAAATGGTGTCAACTTACAGGCCTCCAGCCTGGGAGGGGCAACGTACACTTTGTGAATGGGAAAGAAGCCCATGCCTTCAGTGTGAAAGGCCGCTAGGCCTCTTTGCTTTGGCAGCCCAGGGATAGCGTCAGCTCTGAAATGCTTCCAAAGGAGCAGAGTCAGAGAACCTTGGAACCACAGAGCAGGTGCAGCCCAGAACACGGACTGCTCTTGGCCTGAGAACACCCACTGCCCAGCGCCTCTTTGGGGTACACACGTGTAGAGGGAGGGTGTTGAATTCTGCTGCGTCCTAACTTCTCCGGGCCACGTAGTGTGAGGGCAAGGAGAGTGGCCCTCCACCTCATCCCAGTTTCATGTGTCAGTTGTCTAAGGCAAACTCCCTGCTTGAATCCCTCCGTGGGCTACGTAACCTCCAGAGAAAGGTGGATGATTGGGACCCAGGGCTGGTATCTAGGTTAATGTTCTGTGCATCAACTTCGCAGCTGTTCTCTCTAAGCGGGTCCCAAAGGCTTTCTGGAAGAGTTTCCTTAGAGGGTCAGAAACAGGAAATTAACCGACAGGCCCACGGGGACGCCAGTTCTCTCCAGCAACAACGCTACCAGCCTCAGACACTTGGGTCCTCTTTGGTAAATGGAAGAACACTATGCTCGGAAGCTTCTTCCATCCAGTTTGAGAGTCGCACTTCCACTGCATCTTAGGATACCAAGTGTTGCCATGCCGTCACAATTTCCAATTCTTAGGCCTATGACGGCAGAGTGTCTGGCAGTTCTGAAAGAGAACTTAGGAATGCAGGCGTTTTGGCTCCTTCCACCGAGAAACCAGCTCCTCCAGCTCCTCTGTCGTTAGCTATTTCATGTTAGACTATCTCTAGGGGCCCTCTTTTCCTCCTCCACGAGGTAAGACACAAACGGAATTGCCCTAAAGGGAAGAAGCCTTCTGAGTCCGGCAGAGAGGCAGCCTCTCCCACTCAGCATTCCCCCAACGCTGAGCCCCGGGTATGGGACAGGGAGAGGGAGAAAGGCAGCCGTAACCCCGAGCTCTTCCACAATGTAGTATAGGCCTCACCCTCAAGCTCACGTCAATTTCACAGAGAAAACACCAGGCCTCGGTGTGCTTTCCTGTGGCAAGGAAACTTTGCTTTCATTCCTTAGGTGGCACGTTGGCTCAGGACTGCCCTACCCGAAGGACTCACGGTGTGCAGCCCTACTGGTTGAGATCAGCCCCTCTGGCTCTTTCTCGGATGACACCAACTGGAAAAGAGCCGTTCATATGCTGGGGACCCAGGGAGCTTTCCCTAGTCTACACCAGAACAGCACTCTGAGGGAGAGGAGCTGCTGACGTTTGGTAGCAAAATCTCCTATTCTGAAGAGAAACATTTCGCTGTGAGCGGGTTCCATCAGCCTTGCCATCTTTTCTCAGCTGGCTAGGATGGAGGGCAGGCAGTCAGTTGGCAGACTCACCTGAGGCCCTGCTTGCCAGACTGTGACACAGACCTCCCGCCTGCTTCAGCCCAAAGGGACGGCTTATGGTAAGGTAAAAACCCTGTGTTGGAAAGTTCCTGCCTAACCCTCGCACCAGCACAAGCATATTGGTCATTGGTCAAAGACTTTCCCCACAAGTTTAACATGTTTGCTCCCATCTAGCCTCCGAAGCCGAGTTTACCTAGCTAGGAATCTCACTTCAGGAAAGGTACTCAGGCTGCTGGTGACTGCACGTTGTCTCACCAGGCAGCCCAAATCGAGTACACCCACTTGCATTTTCCAGGCGGCAGAGCAAATGGTGTCAACTTACAGGCCTCCAGCCTGGGAGGGGCAACGTACACTTTGTGAATGGGAAAGAAGCCCATGCCTTCAGTGTGAAAGGCCGCTAGGCCTCTTTGCTTTGGCAGCCCAGGGATAGCGTCAGCTCTGAAATGCTTCCAAAGGAGCAGAGTCAGAGAACCTTGGAACCACAGAGCAGGTGCAGCCCAGAACACGGACTGCTCTTGGCCTGAGAACACCCACTGCCCAGCGCCTCTTTGGGGTACACACGTGTAGAGGGAGGGTGTTGAATTCTGCTGCGTCCTAACTTCTCCGGGCCACGTAGTGTGAGGGCAAGGAGAGTGGCCCTCCACCTCATCCCAGTTTCATGTGTCAGTTGTCTAAGGCAAACTCCCTGCTTGAATCCCTCCGTGGGCTACGTAACCTCCAGAGAAAGGTGGATGATTGGGACCCAGGGCTGGTATCTAGGTTAATGTTCTGTGCATCAACTTCGCAGCTGTTCTCTCTAAGCGGGTCCCAAAGGCTTTCTGGAAGAGTTTCCTTAGAGGGTCAGAAACAGGAAATTAACCGACAGGCCCACGGGGACGCCAGTTCTCTCCAGCAACAACGCTACCAGCCTCAGACACTTGGGTCCTCTTTGGTAAATGGAAGAACACTATGCTCGGAAGCTTCTTCCATCCAGTTTGAGAGTCGCACTTCCACTGCATCTTAGGATACCAAGTGTTGCCATGCCGTCACAATTTCCAATTCTTAGGCCTATGACGGCAGAGTGTCTGGCAGTTCTGAAAGAGAACTTAGGAATGCAGGCGTTTTGGCTCCTTCCACCGAGAAACCAGCTCCTCCAGCTCCTCTGTCGTTAGCTATTTCATGTTAGACTATCTCTAGGGGCCCTCTTTTCCTCCTCCACGAGGTAAGACACAAACGGAATTGCCCTAAAGGGAAGAAGCCTTCTGAGTCCGGCAGAGAGGCAGCCTCTCCCACTCAGCATTCCCCCAACGCTGAGCCCCGGGTATGGGACAGGGAGAGGGAGAAAGGCAGCCGTAACCCCGAGCTCTTCCACAATGTAGTATAGGCCTCACCCTCAAGCTCACGTCAATTTCACAGAGAAAACACCAGGCCTCGGTGTGCTTTCCTGTGGCAAGGAAACTTTGCTTTCATTCCTTAGGTGGCACGTTGGCTCAGGACTGCCCTACCCGAAGGACTCACGGTGTGCAGCCCTACTGGTTGAGATCAGCCCCTCTGGCTCTTTCTCGGATGACACCAACTGGAAAAGAGCCGTTCATATGCTGGGGACCCAGGGAGCTTTCCCTAGTCTACACCAGAACAGCACTCTGAGGGAGAGGA
Organism: Balaenoptera borealis; assembly: GCF_965194805.1. Classification (NCBI taxonomy): domain Eukaryota; kingdom Metazoa; phylum Chordata; class Mammalia; order Artiodactyla; family Balaenopteridae; genus Balaenoptera; species Balaenoptera borealis. The sequence goes on from NW_028123440.1 coordinate 90,679, forward strand.
GCTGCTGACGTTTGGTAGCAAAATCTCCTATTCTGAAGAGAAACATTTCGCTGTGAGCGGGTTCCATCAGCCTTGCCATCTTTTCTCAGCTGGCTAGGATGGAGGGCAGGCAGTCAGTTGGCAGACTCACCTGAGGCCCTGCTTGCCAGACTGTGACACAGACCTCCCGCCTGCTTCAGCCCAAAGGGACGGCTTATGGTAAGGTAAAAACCCTGTGTTGGAAAGTTCCTGCCTAACCCTCGCACCAGCACAAGCATATTGGTCATTGGTCAAAGACTTTCCCCACAAGTTTAACATGTTTGCTCCCATCTAGCCTCCGAAGCCGAGTTTACCTAGCTAGGAATCTCACTTCAGGAAAGGTACTCAGGCTGCTGGTGACTGCACGTTGTCTCACCAGGCAGCCCAAATCGAGTACACCCACTTGCATTTTCCAGGCGGCAGAGCAAATGGTGTCAACTTACAGGCCTCCAGCCTGGGAGGGGCAACGTACACTTTGTGAATGGGAAAGAAGCCCATGCCTTCAGTGTGAAAGGCCGCTAGGCCTCTTTGCTTTGGCAGCCCAGGGATAGCGTCAGCTCTGAAATGCTTCCAAAGGAGCAGAGTCAGAGAACCTTGGAACCACAGAGCAGGTGCAGCCCAGAACACGGACTGCTCTTGGCCTGAGAACACCCACTGCCCAGCGCCTCTTTGGGGTACACACGTGTAGAGGGAGGGTGTTGAATTCTGCTGCGTCCTAACTTCTCCGGGCCACGTAGTGTGAGGGCAAGGAGAGTGGCCCTCCACCTCATCCCAGTTTCATGTGTCAGTTGTCTAAGGCAAACTCCCTGCTTGAATCCCTCCGTGGGCTACGTAACCTCCAGAGAAAGGTGGATGATTGGGACCCAGGGCTGGTATCTAGGTTAATGTTCTGTGCATCAACTTCGCAGCTGTTCTCTCTAAGCGGGTCCCAAAGGCTTTCTGGAAGAGTTTCCTTAGAGGGTCAGAAACAGGAAATTAACCGACAGGCCCACGGGGACGCCAGTTCTCTCCAGCAACAACGCTACCAGCCTCAGACACTTGGGTCCTCTTTGGTAAATGGAAGAACACTATGCTCGGAAGCTTCTTCCATCCAGTTTGAGAGTCGCACTTCCACTGCATCTTAGGATACCAAGTGTTGCCATGCCGTCACAATTTCCAATTCTTAGGCCTATGACGGCAGAGTGTCTGGCAGTTCTGAAAGAGAACTTAGGAATGCAGGCGTTTTGGCTCCTTCCACCGAGAAACCAGCTCCTCCAGCTCCTCTGTCGTTAGCTATTTCATGTTAGACTATCTCTAGGGGCCCTCTTTTCCTCCTCCACGAGGTAAGACACAAACGGAATTGCCCTAAAGGGAAGAAGCCTTCTGAGTCCGGCAGAGAGGCAGCCTCTCCCACTCAGCATTCCCCCAACGCTGAGCCCCGGGTATGGGACAGGGAGAGGGAGAAAGGCAGCCGTAACCCCGAGCTCTTCCACAATGTAGTATAGGCCTCACCCTCAAGCTCACGTCAATTTCACAGAGAAAACACCAGGCCTCGGTGTGCTTTCCTGTGGCAAGGAAACTTTGCTTTCATTCCTTAGGTGGCACGTTGGCTCAGGACTGCCCTACCCGAAGGACTCACGGTGTGCAGCCCTACTGGTTGAGATCAGCCCCTCTGGCTCTTTCTCGGATGACACCAACTGGAAAAGAGCCGTTCATATGCTGGGGACCCAGGGAGCTTTCCCTAGTCTACACCAGAACAGCACTCTGAGGGAGAGGAGCTGCTGACGTTTGGTAGCAAAATCTCCTATTCTGAAGAGAAACATTTCGCTGTGAGCGGGTTCCATCAGCCTTGCCATCTTTTCTCAGCTGGCTAGGATGGAGGGCAGGCAGTCAGTTGGCAGACTCACCTGAGGCCCTGCTTGCCAGACTGTGACACAGACCTCCCGCCTGCTTCAGCCCAAAGGGACGGCTTATGGTAAGGTAAAAACCCTGTGTTGGAAAGTTCCTGCCTAACCCTCGCACCAGCACAAGCATATTGGTCATTGGTCAAAGACTCTCCCCACAAGTTTAACATGTTTGCTCCCATCTAGCCTCCGAAGCCGAGTTTACCTAGCTAGGAATCTCACTTCAGGAAAGGTACTCAGGCTGCTGGTGACTGCACGTTGTCTCACCAGGCAGCCCAAATCGAGTACACCCACTTGCATTTTCCAGGGGGCAGAGCAAATGGTGTCAACTTACAGGCCTCCAGCCTGGGAGGGGCAACGTACACTTTGTGAATGGGAAAGAAGCCCATGCCTTCAGTGTGAAAGGCCGCTAGGCCTCTTTGCTTTGGCAGCCCAGGGATAGCGTCAGCTCTGAAATGCTTCCAAAGGAGCAGAGTCAGAGAACCTTGGAACCACAGAGCAGGTGCAGCCCAGAACACGGACTGCTCTTGGCCTGAGAACACCCACTGCCCAGCGCCTCTTTGGGGTACACACGTGTAGAGGGAGGGTGTTGAATTCTGCTGCGTCATAACTTCTCCGGGCCACGTAGTGTGAGGGCAAGGAGAGTGGCCCTCCACCTCATCCCAGTTTCATGTGTCAGTTGTCTAAGGCAAACTCCCTGCTTGAATCCCTCCGTGGGCTACGTAACCTCCAGAGAAAGGTGGATGATTGGGACCCAGGGCTGGTATCTAGGTTAATGTTCTGTGCATCAACTTCGCAGCTGTTCTCTCTAAGCGGGTCCCAAAGGCTTTCTGGAAGAGTTTCCTTAGAGGGTCAGAAACAGGAAATTAACCGACAGGCCCACGGGGACGCCAGTTCTCTCCAGCAACAACGCTACCAGCCTCAGACACTTGGGTCCTCTTTGGTAAATGGAAGAACACTATGCTCGGAAGCTTCTTCCATCCAGTTTGAGAGTCGCACTTCCACTGCATCTTAGGATACCAAGTGTTGCCATGCCGTCACAATTTCCAATTCTTAGGCCTATGACGGCAGAGTGTCTGGCAGTTCTGAAAGAGAACTTAGGAATGCAGGCGTTTTGGCTCCTTCCACCGAGAAACCAGCTCCTCCAGCTCCTCTGTCGTTAGCTATTTCATGTTAGACTATCTCTAGGGGCCCTCTTTTCCTCCTCCACGAGGTAAGACACAAACGGAATTGCCCTAAAGGGAAGAAGCCTTCTGAGTCCGGCAGAGAGGCAGCCTCTCCCACTCAGCATTCCCCCAACGCTGAGCCCCGGGTATGGGACAGGGAGAGGGAGAAAGGCAGCCGTAACCCCGAGCTCTTCCACAATGTAGTATAGGCCTCACCCTCAAGCTCACGTCAATTTCACAGAGAAAACACCAGGCCTCGGTGTGCTTTCCTGTGGCAAGGAAACTTTGCTTTCATTCCTTAGGTGGCACGTTGGCTCAGGACTGCCCTACCCGAAGGACTCACGGTGTGCAGCCCTACTGGTTGAGATCAGCCCCTCTGGCTCTTTCTCGGATGACACCAACTGGAAAAGAGCCGTTCATATGCTGGGGACCCAGGGAGCTTTCCCTAGTCTACACCAGAACAGCACTCTGAGGGAGAGGAGCTGCTGACGTTTGGTAGCAAAATCTCCTATTCTGAAGAGAAACATTTCGCTGTGAGCGGGTTCCATCAGCCTTGCCATCTTTTCTCAGCTGGCTAGGATGGAGGGCAGGCAGTCAGTTGGCAGACTCACCTGAGGCCCTGCTTGCCAGACTGTGACACAGACCTCCCGCCTGCTTCAGCCCAAAGGGACGGCTTATGGTAAGGTAAAAACCCTGTGTTGGAAAGTTCCTGCCTAACCCTCGCACCAGCACAAGCATATTGGTCATTGGTCAAAGACTTTCCCCACAAGTTTAACATGTTTGCTCCCATCTAGCCTCCGAAGCCGAGTTTACCTAGCTAGGAATCTCACTTCAGGAAAGGTACTCAGGCTGCTGGTGACTGCACGTTGTCTCACCAGGCAGCCCAAATCGAGTACACCCACTTGCATTTTCCAGGCGGCAGAGCAAATGGTGTCAACTTACAGGCCTCCAGCCTGGGAGGGGCAACGTACACTTTGTGAATGGGAAAGAAGCCCATGCCTTCAGTGTGAAAGGCCGCTAGGCCTCTTTGCTTTGGCAGCCCAGGGATAGCGTCAGCTCTGAAATGCTTCCAAAGGAGCAGAGTCAGAGAACCTTGGAACCACAGAGCAGGTGCAGCCCAGAACACGGACTGCTCTTGGCCTGAGAACACCCACTGCCCAGCGCCTCTTTGGGGTACACACGTGTAGAGGGAGGGTGTTGAATTCTGCTGCGTCCTAACTTCTCCGGGCCACGTAGTGTGAGGGCAAGGAGAGTGGCCCTCCACCTCATCCCAGTTTCATGTGTCAGTTGTCTAAGGCAAACTCCCTGCTTGAATCCCTCCGTGGGCTACGTAACCTCCAGAGAAAGGTGGATGATTGGGACCCAGGGCTGGTATCTAGGTTAATGTTCTGTGCATCAACTTCGCAGCTGTTCTCTCTAAGCGGGTCCCAAAGGCTTTCTGGAAGAGTTTCCTTAGAGGGTCAGAAACAGGAAATTAACCGACAGGCCCACGGGGACGCCAGTTCTCTCCAGCAACAACGCTACCAGCCTCAGACACTTGGGTCCTCTTTGGTAAATGGAAGAACACTATGCTCGGAAGCTTCTTCCATCCAGTTTGAGAGTCGCACTTCCACTGCATCTTGGGATACCAAGTGTTGCCATGCCGTCACAATTTCCAATTCTTAGGCCTATGACGGCAGAGTGTCTGGCAGTTCTGAAAGAGAACTTAGGAATGCAGGCGTTTTGGCTCCTTCCACCGAGAAACCAGCTCCTCCAGCTCCTCTGTCGTTAGCTATTTCATGTTAGACTATCTCTAGGGGCCCTCTTTTCCTCCTCCACGAGGTAAGACACAAACGGAATTGCCCTAAAGGGAAGAAGCCTTCTGAGTCCGGCAGAGAGGCAGCCTCTCCCACTCAGCATTCCCCCAACGCTGAGCCCCGGGTATGGGACAGGGAGAGGGAGAAAGGCAGCCGTAACCCCGAGCTCTTCCACAATGTAGTATAGGCCTCACCCTCAAGCTCACGTCAATTTCACAGAGAAAACACCAGGCCTCGGTGTGCTTTCCTGTGGCAAGGAAACTTTGCTTTCATTCCTTAGGTGGCACGTTGGCTCAGGACTGCCCTACCCGAAGGACTCACGGTGTGCAGCCCTACTGGTTGAGATCAGCCCCTCTGGCTCTTTCTCGGATGACACCAACTGGAAAAGAGCCGTTCATATGCTGGGGACCCAGGGAGCTTTCCCTAGTCTACACCAGAACAGCACTCTGAGGGAGAGGAGCTGCTGACGTTTGGTAGCAAAATCTCCTATTCTGAAGAGAAACATTTCGCTGTGAGCGGGTTCCATCAGCCTTGCCATCTTTTCTCAGCTGGCTAGGATGGAGGGCAGGCAGTCAGTTGGCAGACTCACCTGAGGCCCTGCTTGCCAGACTGTGACACAGACCTCCCGCCTGCTTCAGCCCAAAGGGACGGCTTATGGTAAGGTACAAACCCTGTGTTGGAAAGTTCCTGCCTAACCCTCGCACCAGCACAAGCATATTGGTCATTGGTCAAAGACTTTCCCCACAAGTTTAACATGTTTGCTCCCATCTAGCCTCCGAAGCCGAGTTTACCTAGCTAGGAATCTCACTTCAGGAAAGGTACTCAGGCTGCTGGTGACTGCACGTTGTCTCACCAGGCAGCCCAAATCGAGTACACCCACTTGCATTTTCCAGGGGGCAGAGCAAATGGTGTCAACTTACAGGCCTCCAGCCTGGGAGGGGCAACGTACACTTTGTGAATGGGAAAGAAGCCCATGCCTTCAGTGTGAAAGGCCGCTAGGCCTCTTTGCTTTGGCAGCCCAGGGATAGCGTCAGCTCTGAAATGCTTCCAAAGGAGCAGAGTCAGAGAACCTTGGAACCACAGAGCAGGTGCAGCCCAGAACACGGACTGCTCTTGGCCTGAGAACACCCACTGCCCAGCGCCTCTTTGGGGTACACACGTGTAGAGGGAGGGTGTTGAATTCTGCTGCGTCCTAACTTCTCCGGGCCACGTAGTGTGAGGGCAAGGAGAGTGGCCCTCCACCTCATCCCAGTTTCATGTGTCAGTTGTCTAAGGCAAACTCCCTGCTTGAATCCCTCCGTGGGCTACGTAACCTCCAGAGAAAGGTGGATGATTGGGACCCAGGGCTGGTATCTAGGTTAATGTTCTGTGCATCAACTTCGCAGCTGTTCTCTCTAAGCGGGTCCCAAAGGCTTTCTGGAAGAGTTTCCTTAGAGGGTCAGAAACAGGAAATTAACCGACAGGCCCACGGGGACGCCAGTTCTCTCCAGCAACAACGCTACCAGCCTCAGACACTTGGGTCCTCTTTGGTAAATGGAAGAACACTATGCTCGGAAGCTTCTTCCATCCAGTTTGAGAGTCGCACTTCCACTGCATCTTAGGATACCAAGTGTTGCCATGCCGTCACAATTTCCAATTCTTAGGCCTATGACGGCAGAGTGTCTGGCAGTTCTGAAAGAGAACTTAGGAATGCAGGCGTTTTGGCTCCTTCCACCGAGAAACCAGCTCCTCCAGCTCCTCTGTCGTTAGCTATTTCATGTTAGACTATCTCTAGGGGCCCTCTTTTCCTCCTCCACGAGGTAAGACACAAACGGAATTGCCCTAAAGGGAAGAAGCCTTCTGAGTCCGGCAGAGAGGCAGCCTCTCCCACTCAGCATTCCCCCAACGCTGAGCCCCGGGTATGGGACAGGGAGAGGGAGAAAGGCAGCCGTAACCCCGAGCTCTTCCACAATGTAGTATAGGCCTCACCCTCAAGCTCACGTCAATTTCACAGAGAAAACACCAGGCCTCGGTGTGCTTTCCTGTGGCAAGGAAACTTTGCTTTCATTCCTTAGGTGGCACGTTGGCTCAGGACTGCCCTACCCGAAGGACTCACGGTGTGCAGCCCTACTGGTTGAGATCAGCCCCTCTGGCTCTTTCTCGGATGACACCAACTGGAAAAGAGCCGTTCATATGCTGGGGACCCAGGGAGCTTTCCCTAGTCTACACCAGAACAGCACTCTGAGGGAGAGGAGCTGCTGACGTTTGGTAGCAAAATCTCCTATTCTGAAGAGAAACATTTCGCTGTGAGCGGGTTCCATCAGCCTTGCCATCTTTTCTCAGCTGGCTAGGATGGAGGGCAGGCAGTCAGTTGGCAGACTCACCTGAGGCCCTGCTTGCCAGACTGTGACACAGACCTCCCGCCTGCTTCAGCCCAAAGGGACGGCTTATGGTAAGGTAAAAACCCTGTGTTGGAAAGTTCCTGCCTAACCCTCGCACCAGCACAAGCATATTGGTCATTGGTCAAAGACTTTCCCCACAAGTTTAACATGTTTGCTCCCATCTAGCCTCCGAAGCCGAGTTTACCTAGCTAGGAATCTCACTTCAGGAAAGGTACTCAGGCTGCTGGTGACTGCACGTTGTCTCACCAGGCAGCCCAAATCGAGTACACCCACTTGCATTTTCCAGGCGGCAGAGCAAATGGTGTCAACTTACAGGCCTCCAGCCTGGGAGGGGCAACGTACACTTTGTGAATGGGAAAGAAGCCCATGCCTTCAGTGTGAAAGGCCGCTAGGCCTCTTTGCTTTGGCAGCCCAGGGATAGCGTCAGCTCTGAAATGCTTCCAAAGGAGCAGAGTCAGAGAACCTTGGAACCACAGAGCAGGTGCAGCCCAGAACACGGACTGCTCTTGGCCTGAGAACACCCACTGCCCAGCGCCTCTTTGGGGTACACACGTGTAGAGGGAGGGTGTTGAATTCTGCTGCGTCATAACTTCTCCGGGCCACGTAGTGTGAGGGCAAGGAGAGTGGCCCTCCACCTCATCCCAGTTTCATGTGTCAGTTGTCTAAGGCAAACTCCCTGCTTGAATCCCTCCGTGGGCTACGTAACCTCCAGAGAAAGGTGGATGATTGGGACCCAGGGCTGGTATCTAGGTTAATGTTCTGTGCATCAACTTCGCAGCTGTTCTCTCTAAGCGGGTCCCAAAGGCTTTCTGGAAGAGTTTCCTTAGAGGGTCAGAAACAGGAAATTAACCGACAGGCCCACGGGGACGCCAGTTCTCTCCAGCAACAACGCTACCAGCCTCAGACACTTGGGTCCTCTTTGGTAAATGGAAGAACACTATGCTCGGAAGCTTCTTCCATCCAGTTTGAGAGTCGCACTTCCACTGCATCTTAGGATACCAAGTGTTGCCATGCCGTCACAATTTCCAATTCTTAGGCCTATGACGGCAGAGTGTCTGGCAGTTCTGAAAGAGAACTTAGGAATGCAGGCGTTTTGGCTCCTTCCACCGAGAAACCAGCTCCTCCAGCTCCTCTGTCGTTAGCTATTTCATGTTAGACTATCTCTAGGGGCCCTCTTTTCCTCCTCCACGAGGTAAGACACAAACGGAATTGCCCTAAAGGGAAGAAGCCTTCTGAGTCCGGCAGAGAGGCAGCCTCTCCCACTCAGCATTCCCCCAACGCTGAGCCCCGGGTATGGGACAGGGAGAGGGAGAAAGGCAGCCGTAACCCCGAGCTCTTCCACAATGTAGTATAGGCCTCACCCTCAAGCTCACGTCAATTTCACAGAGAAAACACCAGGCCTCGGTGTGCTTTCCTGTGGCAAGGAAACTTTGCTTTCATTCCTTAGGTGGCACGTTGGCTCAGGACTGCCCTACCCGAAGGACTCACGGTGTGCAGCCCTACTGGTTGAGATCAGCCCCTCTGGCTCTTTCTCGGATGACACCAACTGGAAAAGAGCCGTTCATATGCTGGGGACCCAGGGAGCTTTCCCTAGTCTACACCAGAACAGCACTCTGAGGGAGAGGAGCTGCTGACGTTTGGTAGCAAAATCTCCTATTCTGAAGAGAAACATTTCGCTGTGAGCGGGTTCCATCAGCCTTGCCATCTTTTCTCAGCTGGCTAGGATGGAGGGCAGGCAGTCAGTTGGCAGACTCACCTGAGGCCCTGCTTGCCAGACTGTGACACAGACCTCCCGCCTGCTTCAGCCCAAAGGGACGGCTTATGGTAAGGTAAAAACCCTGTGTTGGAAAGTTCCTGCCTAACCCTCGCACCAGCACAAGCATATTGGTCATTGGTCAAAGACTCTCCCCACAAGTTTAACATGTTTGCTCCCATCTAGCCTCCGAAGCCGAGTTTACCTAGCTAGGAATCTCACTTCAGGAAAGGTACTCAGGCTGCTGGTGACTGCACGTTGTCTCACCAGGCAGCCCAAATCGAGTACACCCACTTGCATTTTCCAGGGGGCAGAGCAAATGGTGTCAACTTACAGGCCTCCAGCCTGGGAGGGGCAACGTACACTTTGTGAATGGGAAAGAAGCCCATGCCTTCAGTGTGAAAGGCCGCTAGGCCTCTTTGCTTTGGCAGCCCAGGGATAGCGTCAGCTCTGAAATGCTTCCAAAGGAGCAGAGTCAGAGAACCTTGGAACCACAGAGCAGGTGCAGCCCAGAACACGGACTGCTCTTGGCCTGAGAACACCCACTGCCCAGCGCCTCTTTGGGGTACACACGTGTAGAGGGAGGGTGTTGAATTCTGCTGCGTCATAACTTCTCCGGGCCACGTAGTGTGAGGGCAAGGAGAGTGGCCCTCCACCTCATCCCAGTTTCATGTGTCAGTTGTCTAAGGCAAACTCCCTGCTTGAATCCCTCCGTGGGCTACGTAACCTCCAGAGAAAGGTGGATGATTGGGACCCAGGGCTGGTATCTAGGTTAATGTTCTGTGCATCAACTTCGCAGCTGTTCTCTCTAAGCGGGTCCCAAAGGCTTTCTGGAAGAGTTTCCTTAGAGGGTCAGAAACAGGAAATTAACCGACAGGCCCACGGGGACGCCAGTTCTCTCCAGCAACAACGCTACCAGCCTCAGACACTTGGGTCCTCTTTGGTAAATGGAAGAACACTATGCTCGGAAGCTTCTTCCATCCAGTTTGAGAGTCGCACTTCCACTGCATCTTAGGATACCAAGTGTTGCCATGCCGTCACAATTTCCAATTCTTAGGCCTATGACGGCAGAGTGTCTGGCAGTTCTGAAAGAGAACTTAGGAATGCAGGCGTTTTGGCTCCTTCCACCGAGAAACCAGCTCCTCCAGCTCCTCTGTCGTTAGCTATTTCATGTTAGACTATCTCTAGGGGCCCTCTTTTCCTCCTCCACGAGGTAAGACACAAACGGAATTGCCCTAAAGGGAAGAAGCCTTCTGAGTCCGGCAGAGAGGCAGCCTCTCCCACTCAGCATTCCCCCAACGCTGAGCCCCGGGTATGGGACAGGGAGAGGGAGAAAGGCAGCCGTAACCCCGAGCTCTTCCACAATGTAGTATAGGCCTCACCCTCAAGCTCACGTCAATTTCACAGAGAAAACACCAGGCCTCGGTGTGCTTTCCTGTGGCAAGGAAACTTTGCTTTCATTCCTTAGGTGGCACGTTGGCTCAGGACTGCCCTACCCGAAGGACTCACGGTGTGCAGCCCTACTGGTTGAGATCAGCCCCTCTGGCTCTTTCTCGGATGACACCAACTGGAAAAGAGCCGTTCATATGCTGGGGACCCAGGGAGCTTTCCCTAGTCTACACCAGAACAGCACTCTGAGGGAGAGGAGCTGCTGACGTTTGGTAGCAAAATCTCCTATTCTGAAGAGAAACATTTCGCTGTGAGCGGGTTCCATCAGCCTTGCCATCTTTTCTCAGCTGGCTAGGATGGAGGGCAGGCAGTCAGTTGGCAGACTCACCTGAGGCCCTGCTTGCCAGACTGTGACACAGACCTCCCGCCTGCTTCAGCCCAAAGGGACGGCTTATGGTAAGGTAAAAACCCTGTGTTGGAAAGTTCCTGCCTAACCCTCGCACCAGCACAAGCATATTGGTCATTGGTCAAAGACTTTCCCCACAAGTTTAACATGTTTGCTCCCATCTAGCCTCCGAAGCCGAGTTTACCTAGCTAGGAATCTCACTTCAGGAAAGGTACTCAGGCTGCTGGTGACTGCACGTTGTCTCACCAGGCAGCCCAAATCGAGTACACCCACTTGCATTTTCCAGGCGGCAGAGCAAATGGTGTCAACTTACAGGCCTCCAGCCTGGGAGGGGCAACGTACACTTTGTGAATGGGAAAGAAGCCCATGCCTTCAGTGTGAAAGGCCGCTAGGCCTCTTTGCTTTGGCAGCCCAGGGATAGCGTCAGCTCTGAAATGCTTCCAAAGGAGCAGAGTCAGAGAACCTTGGAACCACAGAGCAGGTGCAGCCCAGAACACGGACTGCTCTTGGCCTGAGAACACCCACTGCCCAGCGCCTCTTTGGGGTACACACGTGTAGAGGGAGGGTGTTGAATTCTGCTGCGTCCTAACTTCTCCGGGCCACGTAGTGTGAGGGCAAGGAGAGTGGCCCTCCACCTCATCCCAGTTTCATGTGTCAGTTGTCTAAGGCAAACTCCCTGCTTGAATCCCTCCGTGGGCTACGTAACCTCCAGAGAAAGGTGGATGATTGGGACCCAGGGCTGGTATCTAGGTTAATGTTCTGTGCATCAACTTCGCAGCTGTTCTCTCTAAGCGGGTCCCAAAGGCTTTCTGGAAGAGTTTCCTTAGAGGGTCAGAAACAGGAAATTAACCGACAGGCCCACGGGGACGCCAGTTCTCTCCAGCAACAACGCTACCAGCCTCAGACACTTGGGTCCTCTTTGGTAAATGGAAGAACACTATGCTCGGAAGCTTCTTCCATCCAGTTTGAGAGTCGCACTTCCACTGCATCTTAGGATACCAAGTGTTGCCATGCCGTCACAATTTCCAATTCTTAGGCCTATGACGGCAGAGTGTCTGGCAGTTCTGAAAGAGAACTTAGGAATGCAGGCGTTTTGGCTCCTTCCACCGAGAAACCAGCTCCTCCAGCTCCTCTGTCGTTAGCTATTTCATGTTAGACTATCTCTAGGGGCCCTCTTTTCCTCCTCCACGAGGTAAGACACAAACGGAATTGCCCTAAAGGGAAGAAGCCTTCTGAGTCCGGCAGAGAGGCAGCCTCTCCCACTCAGCATTCCCCCAACGCTGAGCCCCGGGTATGGGACAGGGAGAGGGAGAAAGGCAGCCGTAACCCCGAGCTCTTCCACAATGTAGTATAGGCCTCACCCTCAAGCTCACGTCAATTTCACAGAGAAAACACCAGGCCTCGGTGTGCTTTCCTGTGGCAAGGAAACTTTGCTTTCATTCCTTAGGTGGCACGTTGGCTCAGGACTGCCCTACCCGAAGGACTCACGGTGTGCAGCCCTACTGGTTGAGATCAGCCCCTCTGGCTCTTTCTCGGATGACACCAACTGGAAAAGAGCCGTTCATATGCTGGGGACCCAGGGAGCTTTCCCTAGTCTACACCAGAACAGCACTCTGAGGGAGAGGAGCTGCTGACGTTTGGTAGCAAAATCTCCTATTCTGAAGAGAAACATTTCGCTGTGAGCGGGTTCCATCAGCCTTGCCATCTTTTCTCAGCTGGCTAGGATGGAGGGCAGGCAGTCAGTTGGCAGACTCACCTGAGGCCCTGCTTGCCAGACTGTGACACAGACCTCCCGCCTGCTTCAGCCCAAAGGGACGGCTTATGGTAAGGTAAAAACCCTGTGTTGGAAAGTTCCTGCCTAACCCTCGCACCAGCACAAGCATATTGGTCATTGGTCAAAGACTTTCCCCACAAGTTTAACATGTTTGCTCCCATCTAGCCTCCGAAGCCGAGTTTACCTAGCTAGGAATCTCACTTCAGGAAAGGTACTCAGGCTGCTGGTGACTGCACGTTGTCTCACCAGGCAGCCCAAATCGAGTACACCCACTTGCATTTTCCAGGCGGCAGAGCAAATGGTGTCAACTTACAGGCCTCCAGCCTGGGAGGGGCAACGTACACTTTGTGAATGGGAAAGAAGCCCATGCCTTCAGTGTGAAAGGCCGCTAGGCCTCTTTGCTTTGGCAGCCCAGGGATAGCGTCAGCTCTGAAATGCTTCCAAAGGAGCAGAGTCAGAGAACCTTGGAACCACAGAGCAGGTGCAGCCCAGAACACGGACTGCTCTTGGCCTGAGAACACCCACTGCCCAGCGCCTCTTTGGGGTACACACGTGTAGAGGGAGGGTGTTGAATTCTGCTGCGTCCTAACTTCTCCGGGCCACGTAGTGTGAGGGCAAGGAGAGTGGCCCTCCACCTCATCCCAGTTTCATGTGTCAGTTGTCTAAGGCAAACTCCCTGCTTGAATCCCTCCGTGGGCTACGTAACCTCCAGAGAAAGGTGGATGATTGGGACCCAGGGCTGGTATCTAGGTTAATGTTCTGTGCATCAACTTCGCAGCTGTTCTCTCTAAGCGGGTCCCAAAGGCTTTCTGGAAGAGTTTCCTTAGAGGGTCAGAAACAGGAAATTAACCGACAGGCCCACGGGGACGCCAGTTCTCTCCAGCAACAACGCTACCAGCCTCAGACACTTGGGTCCTCTTTGGTAAATGGAAGAACACTATGCTCGGAAGCTTCTTCCATCCAGTTTGAGAGTCGCACTTCCACTGCATCTTAGGATACCAAGTGTTGCCATGCCGTCACAATTTCCAATTCTTAGGCCTATGACGGCAGAGTGTCTGGCAGTTCTGAAAGAGAACTTAGGAATGCAGGCGTTTTGGCTCCTTCCACCGAGAAACCAGCTCCTCCAGCTCCTCTGTCGTTAGCTATTTCATGTTAGACTATCTCTAGGGGCCCTCTTTTCCTCCTCCACGAGGTAAGACACAAACGGAATTGCCCTAAAGGGAAGAAGCCTTCTGAGTCCGGCAGAGAGGCAGCCTCTCCCACTCAGCATTCCCCCAACGCTGAGCCCCGGGTATGGGACAGGGAGAGGGAGAAAGGCAGCCGTAACCCCGAGCTCTTCCACAATGTAGTATAGGCCTCACCCTCAAGCTCACGTCAATTTCACAGAGAAAACACCAGGCCTCGGTGTGCTTTCCTGTGGCAAGGAAACTTTGCTTTCATTCCTTAGGTGGCACGTTGGCTCAGGACTGCCCTACCCGAAGGACTCACGGTGTGCAGCCCTACTGGTTGAGATCAGCCCCTCTGGCTCTTTCTCGGATGACACCAACTGGAAAAGAGCCGTTCATATGCTGGGGACCCAGGGAGCTTTCCCTAGTCTACACCAGAACAGCACTCTGAGGGAGAGGAGCTGCTGACGTTTGGTAGCAAAATCTCCTATTCTGAAGAGAAACATTTCGCTGTGAGCGGGTTCCATCAGCCTTGCCATCTTTTCTCAGCTGGCTAGGATGGAGGGCAGGCAGTCAGTTGGCAGACTCACCTGAGGCCCTGCTTGCCAGACTGTGACACAGACCTCCCGCCTGCTTCAGCCCAAAGGGACGGCTTATGGTAAGGTAAAAACCCTGTGTTGGAAAGTTCCTGCCTAACCCTCGCACCAGCACAAGCATATTGGTCATTGGTCAAAGACTTTCCCCACAAGTTTAACATGTTTGCTCCCATCTAGCCTCCGAAGCCGAGTTTACCTAGCTAGGAATCTCACTTCAGGAAAGGTACTCAGGCTGCTGGTGACTGCACGTTGTCTCACCAGGCAGCCCAAATCGAGTACACCCACTTGCATTTTCCAGGCGGCAGAGCAAATGGTGTCAACTTACAGGCCTCCAGCCTGGGAGGGGCAACGTACACTTTGTGAATGGGAAAGAAGCCCATGCCTTCAGTGTGAAAGGCCGCTAGGCCTCTTTGCTTTGGCAGCCCAGGGATAGCGTCAGCTCTGAAATGCTTCCAAAGGAGCAGAGTCAGAGAACCTTGGAACCACAGAGCAGGTGCAGCCCAGAACACGGACTGCTCTTGGCCTGAGAACACCCACTGCCCAGCGCCTCTTTGGGGTACACACGTGTAGAGGGAGGGTGTTGAATTCTGCTGCGTCATAACTTCTCCGGGCCACGTAGTGTGAGGGCAAGGAGAGTGGCCCTCCACCTCATCCCAGTTTCATGTGTCAGTTGTCTAAGGCAAACTCCCTGCTTGAATCCCTCCGTGGGCTACGTAACCTCCAGAGAAAGGTGGATGATTGGGACCCAGGGCTGGTATCTAGGTTAATGTTCTGTGCATCAACTTCGCAGCTGTTCTCTCTAAGCGGGTCCCAAAGGCTTTCTGGAAGAGTTTCCTTAGAGGGTCAGAAACAGGAAATTAACCGACAGGCCCACGGGGACGCCAGTTCTCTCCAGCAACAACGCTACCAGCCTCAGACACTTGGGTCCTCTTTGGTAAATGGAAGAACACTATGCTCGGAAGCTTCTTCCATCCAGTTTGAGAGTCGCACTTCCACTGCATCTTAGGATACCAAGTGTTGCCATGCCGTCACAATTTCCAATTCTTAGGCCTATGACGGCAGAGTGTCTGGCAGTTCTGAAAGAGAACTTAGGAATGCAGGCGTTTTGGCTCCTTCCACCGAGAAACCAGCTCCTCCAGCTCCTCTGTCGTTAGCTATTTCATGTTAGACTATCTCTAGGGGCCCTCTTTTCCTCCTCCACGAGGTAAGACACAAACGGAATTGCCCTAAAGGGAAGAAGCCTTCTGAGTCCGGCAGAGAGGCAGCCTCTCCCACTCAGCATTCCCCCAACGCTGAGCCCCGGGTATGGGACAGGGAGAGGGAGAAAGGCAGCCGTAACCCCGAGCTCTTCCACAATGTAGTATAGGCCTCACCCTCAAGCTCACGTCAATTTCACAGAGAAAACACCAGGCCTCGGTGTGCTTTCCTGTGGCAAGGAAACTTTGCTTTCATTCCTTAGGTGGCACGTTGGCTCAGGACTGCCCTACCCGAAGGACTCACGGTGTGCAGCCCTACTGGTTGAGATCAGCCCCTCTGGCTCTTTCTCGGATGACACCAACTGGAAAAGAGCCGTTCATATGCTGGGGACCCAGGGAGCTTTCCCTAGTCTACACCAGAACAGCACTCTGAGGGAGAGGAGCTGCTGACGTTTGGTAGCAAAATCTCCTATTCTGAAGAGAAACATTTCGCTGTGAGCGGGTTCCATCAGCCTTGCCATCTTTTCTCAGCTGGCTAGGATGGAGGGCAGGCAGTCAGTTGGCAGACTCACCTGAGGCCCTGCTTGCCAGACTGTGACACAGACCTCCCGCCTGCTTCAGCCCAAAGGGACGGCTTATGGTAAGGTAAAAACCCTGTGTTGGAAAGTTCCTGCCTAACCCTCGCACCAGCACAAGCATATTGGTCATTGGTCAAAGACTCTCCCCACAAGTTTAACATGTTTGCTCCCATCTAGCCTCCGAAGCCGAGTTTACCTAGCTAGGAATCTCACTTCAGGAAAGGTACTCAGGCTGCTGGTGACTGCACGTTGTCTCACCAGGCAGCCCAAATCGAGTACACCCACTTGCATTTTCCAGGGGGCAGAGCAAATGGTGTCAACTTACAGGCCTCCAGCCTGGGAGGGGCAACGTACACTTTGTGAATGGGAAAGAAGCCCATGCCTTCAGTGTGAAAGGCCGCTAGGCCTCTTTGCTTTGGCAGCCCAGGGATAGCGTCAGCTCTGAAATGCTTCCAAAGGAGCAGAGTCAGAGAACCTTGGAACCACAGAGCAGGTGCAGCCCAGAACACGGACTGCTCTTGGCCTGAGAACACCCACTGCCCAGCGCCTCTTTGGGGTACACACGTGTAGAGGGAGGGTGTTGAATTCTGCTGCGTCATAACTTCTCCGGGCCACGTAGTGTGAGGGCAAGGAGAGTGGCCCTCCACCTCATCCCAGTTTCATGTGTCAGTTGTCTAAGGCAAACTCCCTGCTTGAATCCCTCCGTGGGCTACGTAACCTCCAGAGAAAGGTGGATGATTGGGACCCAGGGCTGGTATCTAGGTTAATGTTCTGTGCATCAACTTCGCAGCTGTTCTCTCTAAGCGGGTCCCAAAGGCTTTCTGGAAGAGTTTCCTTAGAGGGTCAGAAACAGGAAATTAACCGACAGGCCCACGGGGACGCCAGTTCTCTCCAGCAACAACGCTACCAGCCTCAGACACTTGGGTCCTCTTTGGTAAATGGAAGAACACTATGCTCGGAAGCTTCTTCCATCCAGTTTGAGAGTCGCACTTCCACTGCATCTTAGGATACCAAGTGTTGCCATGCCGTCACAATTTCCAATTCTTAGGCCTATGACGGCAGAGTGTCTGGCAGTTCTGAAAGAGAACTTAGGAATGCAGGCGTTTTGGCTCCTTCCACCGAGAAACCAGCTCCTCCAGCTCCTCTGTCGTTAGCTATTTCATGTTAGACTATCTCTAGGGGCCCTCTTTTCCTCCTCCACGAGGTAAGACACAAACGGAATTGCCCTAAAGGGAAGAAGCCTTCTGAGTCCGGCAGAGAGGCAGCCTCTCCCACTCAGCATTCCCCCAACGCTGAGCCCCGGGTATGGGACAGGGAGAGGGAGAAAGGCAGCCGTAACCCCGAGCTCTTCCACAATGTAGTATAGGCCTCACCCTCAAGCTCACGTCAATTTCACAGAGAAAACACCAGGCCTCGGTGTGCTTTCCTGTGGCAAGGAAACTTTGCTTTCATTCCTTAGGTGGCACGTTGGCTCAGGACTGCCCTACCCGAAGGACTCACGGTGTGCAGCCCTACTGGTTGAGATCAGCCCCTCTGGCTCTTTCTCGGATGACACCAACTGGAAAAGAGCCGTTCATATGCTGGGGACCCAGGGAGCTTTCCCTAGTCTACACCAGAACAGCACTCTGAGGGAGAGGAGCTGCTGACGTTTGGTAGCAAAATCTCCTATTCTGAAGAGAAACATTTCGCTGTGAGCGGGTTCCATCAGCCTTGCCATCTTTTCTCAGCTGGCTAGGATGGAGGGCAGGCAGTCAGTTGGCAGACTCACCTGAGGCCCTGCTTGCCAGACTGTGACACAGACCTCCCGCCTGCTTCAGCCCAAAGGGACGGCTTATGGTAAGGTAAAAACCCTGTGTTGGAAAGTTCCTGCCTAACCCTCGCACCAGCACAAGCATATTGGTCATTGGTCAAAGACTTTCCCCACAAGTTTAACATGTTTGCTCCCATCTAGCCTCCGAAGCCGAGTTTACCTAGCTAGGAATCTCACTTCAGGAAAGGTACTCAGGCTGCTGGTGACTGCACGTTGTCTCACCAGGCAGCCCAAATCGAGTACACCCACTTGCATTTTCCAGGCGGCAGAGCAAATGGTGTCAACTTACAGGCCTCCAGCCTGGGAGGGGCAACGTACACTTTGTGAATGGGAAAGAAGCCCATGCCTTCAGTGTGAAAGGCCGCTAGGCCTCTTTGCTTTGGCAGCCCAGGGATAGCGTCAGCTCTGAAATGCTTCCAAAGGAGCAGAGTCAGAGAACCTTGGAACCACAGAGCAGGTGCAGCCCAGAACACGGACTGCTCTTGGCCTGAGAACACCCACTGCCCAGCGCCTCTTTGGGGTACACACGTGTAGAGGGAGGGTGTTGAATTCTGCTGCGTCCTAACTTCTCCGGGCCACGTAGTGTGAGGGCAAGGAGAGTGGCCCTCCACCTCATCCCAGTTTCATGTGTCAGTTGTCTAAGGCAAACTCCCTGCTTGAATCCCTCCGTGGGCTACGTAACCTCCAGAGAAAGGTGGATGATTGGGACCCAGGGCTGGTATCTAGGTTAATGTTCTGTGCATCAACTTCGCAGCTGTTCTCTCTAAGCGGGTCCCAAAGGCTTTCTGGAAGAGTTTCCTTAGAGGGTCAGAAACAGGAAATTAACCGACAGGCCCACGGGGACGCCAGTTCTCTCCAGCAACAACGCTACCAGCCTCAGACACTTGGGTCCTCTTTGGTAAATGGAAGAACACTATGCTCGGAAGCTTCTTCCATCCAGTTTGAGAGTCGCACTTCCACTGCATCTTAGGATACCAAGTGTTGCCATGCCGTCACAATTTCCAATTCTTAGGCCTATGACGGCAGAGTGTCTGGCAGTTCTGAAAGAGAACTTAGGAATGCAGGCGTTTTGGCTCCTTCCACCGAGAAACCAGCTCCTCCAGCTCCTCTGTCGTTAGCTATTTCATGTTAGACTATCTCTAGGGGCCCTCTTTTCCTCCTCCACGAGGTAAGACACAAACGGAATTGCCCTAAAGGGAAGAAGCCTTCTGAGTCCGGCAGAGAGGCAGCCTCTCCCACTCAGCATTCCCCCAACGCTGAGCCCCGGGTATGGGACAGGGAGAGGGAGAAAGGCAGCCGTAACCCCGAGCTCTTCCACAATGTAGTATAGGCCTCACCCTCAAGCTCACGTCAATTTCACAGAGAAAACACCAGGCCTCGGTGTGCTTTCCTGTGGCAAGGAAACTTTGCTTTCATTCCTTAGGTGGCACGTTGGCTCAGGACTGCCCTACCCGAAGGACTCACGGTGTGCAGCCCTACTGGTTGAGATCAGCCCCTCTGGCTCTTTCTCGGATGACACCAACTGGAAAAGAGCCGTTCATATGCTGGGGACCCAGGGAGCTTTCCCTAGTCTACACCAGAACAGCACTCTGAGGGAGAGGAGCTGCTGACGTTTGGTAGCAAAATCTCCTATTCTGAAGAGAAACATTTCGCTGTGAGCGGGTTCCATCAGCCTTGCCATCTTTTCTCAGCTGGCTAGGATGGAGGGCAGGCAGTCAGTTGGCAGACTCACCTGAGGCCCTGCTTGCCAGACTGTGACACAGACCTCCCGCCTGCTTCAGCCCAAAGGGACGGCTTATGGTAAGGTAAAAACCCTGTGTTGGAAAGTTCCTGCCTAACCCTCGCACCAGCACAAGCATATTGGTCATTGGTCAAAGACTTTCCCCACAAGTTTAACATGTTTGCTCCCATCTAGCCTCCGAAGCCGAGTTTACCTAGCTAGGAATCTCACTTCAGGAAAGGTACTCAGGCTGCTGGTGACTGCACGTTGTCTCACCAGGCAGCCCAAATCGAGTACACCCACTTGCATTTTCCAGGCGGCAGAGCAAATGGTGTCAACTTACAGGCCTCCAGCCTGGGAGGGGCAACGTACACTTTGTGAATGGGAAAGAAGCCCATGCCTTCAGTGTGAAAGGCCGCTAGGCCTCTTTGCTTTGGCAGCCCAGGGATAGCGTCAGCTCTGAAATGCTTCCAAAGGAGCAGAGTCAGAGAACCTTGGAACCACAGAGCAGGTGCAGCCCAGAACACGGACTGCTCTTGGCCTGAGAACACCCACTGCCCAGCGCCTCTTTGGGGTACACACGTGTAGAGGGAGGGTGTTGAATTCTGCTGCGTCCTAACTTCTCCGGGCCACGTAGTGTGAGGGCAAGGAGAGTGGCCCTCCACCTCATCCCAGTTTCATGTGTCAGTTGTCTAAGGCAAACTCCCTGCTTGAATCCCTCCGTGGGCTACGTAACCTCCAGAGAAAGGTGGATGATTGGGACCCAGGGCTGGTATCTAGGTTAATGTTCTGTGCATCAACTTCGCAGCTGTTCTCTCTAAGCGGGTCCCAAAGGCTTTCTGGAAGAGTTTCCTTAGAGGGTCAGAAACAGGAAATTAACCGACAGGCCCACGGGGACGCCAGTTCTCTCCAGCAACAACGCTACCAGCCTCAGACACTTGGGTCCTCTTTGGTAAATGGAAGAACACTATGCTCGGAAGCTTCTTCCATCCAGTTTGAGAGTCGCACTTCCACTGCATCTTAGGATACCAAGTGTTGCCATGCCGTCACAATTTCCAATTCTTAGGCCTATGACGGCAGAGTGTCTGGCAGTTCTGAAAGAGAACTTAGGAATGCAGGCGTTTTGGCTCCTTCCACCGAGAAACCAGCTCCTCCAGCTCCTCTGTCGTTAGCTATTTCATGTTAGACTATCTCTAGGGGCCCTCTTTTCCTCCTCCACGAGGTAAGACACAAACGGAATTGCCCTAAAGGGAAGAAGCCTTCTGAGTCCGGCAGAGAGGCAGCCTCTCCCACTCAGCATTCCCCCAACGCTGAGCCCCGGGTATGGGACAGGGAGAGGGAGAAAGGCAGCCGTAACCCCGAGCTCTTCCACAATGTAGTATAGGCCTCACCCTCAAGCTCACGTCAATTTCACAGAGAAAACACCAGGCCTCGGTGTGCTTTCCTGTGGCAAGGAAACTTTGCTTTCATTCCTTAGGTGGCACGTTGGCTCAGGACTGCCCTACCCGAAGGACTCACGGTGTGCAGCCCTACTGGTTGAGATCAGCCCCTCTGGCTCTTTCTCGGATGACACCAACTGGAAAAGAGCCGTTCATATGCTGGGGACCCAGGGAGCTTTCCCTAGTCTACACCAGAACAGCACTCTGAGGGAGAGGAGCTGCTGACGTTTGGTAGCAAAATCTCCTATTCTGAAGAGAAACATTTCGCTGTGAGCGGGTTCCATCAGCCTTGCCATCTTTTCTCAGCTGGCTAGGATGGAGGGCAGGCAGTCAGTTGGCAGACTCACCTGAGGCCCTGCTTGCCAGACTGTGACACAGACCTCCCGCCTGCTTCAGCCCAAAGGGACGGCTTATGGTAAGGTAAAAACCCTGTGTTGGAAAGTTCCTGCCTAACCCTCGCACCAGCACAAGCATATTGGTCATTGGTCAAAGACTTTCCCCACAAGTTTAACATGTTTGCTCCCATCTAGCCTCCGAAGCCGAGTTTACCTAGCTAGGAATCTCACTTCAGGAAAGGTACTCAGGCTGCTGGTGACTGCACGTTGTCTCACCAGGCAGCCCAAATCGAGTACACCCAC
The DNA here is from genome assembly GCF_965194805.1 of Balaenoptera borealis. NCBI lineage: Eukaryota > Metazoa > Chordata > Mammalia > Artiodactyla > Balaenopteridae > Balaenoptera > Balaenoptera borealis. The sequence continues at coordinate 112,388 of NW_028123440.1, forward strand.
TTGCATTTTCCAGGCGGCAGAGCAAATGGTGTCAACTTACAGGCCTCCAGCCTGGGAGGGGCAACGTACACTTTGTGAATGGGAAAGAAGCCCATGCCTTCAGTGTGAAAGGCCGCTAGGCCTCTTTGCTTTGGCAGCCCAGGGATAGCGTCAGCTCTGAAATGCTTCCAAAGGAGCAGAGTCAGAGAACCTTGGAACCACAGAGCAGGTGCAGCCCAGAACACGGACTGCTCTTGGCCTGAGAACACCCACTGCCCAGCGCCTCTTTGGGGTACACACGTGTAGAGGGAGGGTGTTGAATTCTGCTGCGTCCTAACTTCTCCGGGCCACGTAGTGTGAGGGCAAGGAGAGTGGCCCTCCACCTCATCCCAGTTTCATGTGTCAGTTGTCTAAGGCAAACTCCCTGCTTGAATCCCTCCGTGGGCTACGTAACCTCCAGAGAAAGGTGGATGATTGGGACCCAGGGCTGGTATCTAGGTTAATGTTCTGTGCATCAACTTCGCAGCTGTTCTCTCTAAGCGGGTCCCAAAGGCTTTCTGGAAGAGTTTCCTTAGAGGGTCAGAAACAGGAAATTAACCGACAGGCCCACGGGGACGCCAGTTCTCTCCAGCAACAACGCTACCAGCCTCAGACACTTGGGTCCTCTTTGGTAAATGGAAGAACACTATGCTCGGAAGCTTCTTCCATCCAGTTTGAGAGTCGCACTTCCACTGCATCTTGGGATACCAAGTGTTGCCATGCCGTCACAATTTCCAATTCTTAGGCCTATGACGGCAGAGTGTCTGGCAGTTCTGAAAGAGAACTTAGGAATGCAGGCGTTTTGGCTCCTTCCACCGAGAAACCAGCTCCTCCAGCTCCTCTGTCGTTAGCTATTTCATGTTAGACTATCTCTAGGGGCCCTCTTTTCCTCCTCCACGAGGTAAGACACAAACGGAATTGCCCTAAAGGGAAGAAGCCTTCTGAGTCCGGCAGAGAGGCAGCCTCTCCCACTCAGCATTCCCCCAACGCTGAGCCCCGGGTATGGGACAGGGAGAGGGAGAAAGGCAGCCGTAACCCCGAGCTCTTCCACAATGTAGTATAGGCCTCACCCTCAAGCTCACGTCAATTTCACAGAGAAAACACCAGGCCTCGGTGTGCTTTCCTGTGGCAAGGAAACTTTGCTTTCATTCCTTAGGTGGCACGTTGGCTCAGGACTGCCCTACCCGAAGGACTCACGGTGTGCAGCCCTACTGGTTGAGATCAGCCCCTCTGGCTCTTTCTCGGATGACACCAACTGGAAAAGAGCCGTTCATATGCTGGGGACCCAGGGAGCTTTCCCTAGTCTACACCAGAACAGCACTCTGAGGGAGAGGAGCTGCTGACGTTTGGTAGCAAAATCTCCTATTCTGAAGAGAAACATTTCGCTGTGAGCGGGTTCCATCAGCCTTGCCATCTTTTCTCAGCTGGCTAGGATGGAGGGCAGGCAGTCAGTTGGCAGACTCACCTGAGGCCCTGCTTGCCAGACTGTGACACAGACCTCCCGCCTGCTTCAGCCCAAAGGGACGGCTTATGGTAAGGTACAAACCCTGTGTTGGAAAGTTCCTGCCTAACCCTCGCACCAGCACAAGCATATTGGTCATTGGTCAAAGACTTTCCCCACAAGTTTAACATGTTTGCTCCCATCTAGCCTCCGAAGCCGAGTTTACCTAGCTAGGAATCTCACTTCAGGAAAGGTACTCAGGCTGCTGGTGACTGCACGTTGTCTCACCAGGCAGCCCAAATCGAGTACACCCACTTGCATTTTCCAGGGGGCAGAGCAAATGGTGTCAACTTACAGGCCTCCAGCCTGGGAGGGGCAACGTACACTTTGTGAATGGGAAAGAAGCCCATGCCTTCAGTGTGAAAGGCCGCTAGGCCTCTTTGCTTTGGCAGCCCAGGGATAGCGTCAGCTCTGAAATGCTTCCAAAGGAGCAGAGTCAGAGAACCTTGGAACCACAGAGCAGGTGCAGCCCAGAACACGGACTGCTCTTGGCCTGAGAACACCCACTGCCCAGCGCCTCTTTGGGGTACACACGTGTAGAGGGAGGGTGTTGAATTCTGCTGCGTCATAACTTCTCCGGGCCACGTAGTGTGAGGGCAAGGAGAGTGGCCCTCCACCTCATCCCAGTTTCATGTGTCAGTTGTCTAAGGCAAACTCCCTGCTTGAATCCCTCCGTGGGCTACGTAACCTCCAGAGAAAGGTGGATGATTGGGACCCAGGGCTGGTATCTAGGTTAATGTTCTGTGCATCAACTTCGCAGCTGTTCTCTCTAAGCGGGTCCCAAAGGCTTTCTGGAAGAGTTTCCTTAGAGGGTCAGAAACAGGAAATTAACCGACAGGCCCACGGGGACGCCAGTTCTCTCCAGCAACAACGCTACCAGCCTCAGACACTTGGGTCCTCTTTGGTAAATGGAAGAACACTATGCTCGGAAGCTTCTTCCATCCAGTTTGAGAGTCGCACTTCCACTGCATCTTAGGATACCAAGTGTTGCCATGCCGTCACAATTTCCAATTCTTAGGCCTATGACGGCAGAGTGTCTGGCAGTTCTGAAAGAGAACTTAGGAATGCAGGCGTTTTGGCTCCTTCCACCGAGAAACCAGCTCCTCCAGCTCCTCTGTCGTTAGCTATTTCATGTTAGACTATCTCTAGGGGCCCTCTTTTCCTCCTCCACGAGGTAAGACACAAACGGAATTGCCCTAAAGGGAAGAAGCCTTCTGAGTCCGGCAGAGAGGCAGCCTCTCCCACTCAGCATTCCCCCAACGCTGAGCCCCGGGTATGGGACAGGGAGAGGGAGAAAGGCAGCCGTAACCCCGAGCTCTTCCACAATGTAGTATAGGCCTCACCCTCAAGCTCACGTCAATTTCACAGAGAAAACACCAGGCCTCGGTGTGCTTTCCTGTGGCAAGGAAACTTTGCTTTCATTCCTTAGGTGGCACGTTGGCTCAGGACTGCCCTACCCGAAGGACTCACGGTGTGCAGCCCTACTGGTTGAGATCAGCCCCTCTGGCTCTTTCTCGGATGACACCAACTGGAAAAGAGCCGTTCATATGCTGGGGACCCAGGGAGCTTTCCCTAGTCTACACCAGAACAGCACTCTGAGGGAGAGGAGCTGCTGACGTTTGGTAGCAAAATCTCCTATTCTGAAGAGAAACATTTCGCTGTGAGCGGGTTCCATCAGCCTTGCCATCTTTTCTCAGCTGGCTAGGATGGAGGGCAGGCAGTCAGTTGGCAGACTCACCTGAGGCCCTGCTTGCCAGACTGTGACACAGACCTCCCGCCTGCTTCAGCCCAAAGGGACGGCTTATGGTAAGGTAAAAACCCTGTGTTGGAAAGTTCCTGCCTAACCCTCGCACCAGCACAAGCATATTGGTCATTGGTCAAAGACTTTCCCCACAAGTTTAACATGTTTGCTCCCATCTAGCCTCCGAAGCCGAGTTTACCTAGCTAGGAATCTCACTTCAGGAAAGGTACTCAGGCTGCTGGTGACTGCACGTTGTCTCACCAGGCAGCCCAAATCGAGTACACCCACTTGCATTTTCCAGGCGGCAGAGCAAATGGTGTCAACTTACAGGCCTCCAGCCTGGGAGGGGCAACGTACACTTTGTGAATGGGAAAGAAGCCCATGCCTTCAGTGTGAAAGGCCGCTAGGCCTCTTTGCTTTGGCAGCCCAGGGATAGCGTCAGCTCTGAAATGCTTCCAAAGGAGCAGAGTCAGAGAACCTTGGAACCACAGAGCAGGTGCAGCCCAGAACACGGACTGCTCTTGGCCTGAGAACACCCACTGCCCAGCGCCTCTTTGGGGTACACACGTGTAGAGGGAGGGTGTTGAATTCTGCTGCGTCATAACTTCTCCGGGCCACGTAGTGTGAGGGCAAGGAGAGTGGCCCTCCACCTCATCCCAGTTTCATGTGTCAGTTGTCTAAGGCAAACTCCCTGCTTGAATCCCTCCGTGGGCTACGTAACCTCCAGAGAAAGGTGGATGATTGGGACCCAGGGCTGGTATCTAGGTTAATGTTCTGTGCATCAACTTCGCAGCTGTTCTCTCTAAGCGGGTCCCAAAGGCTTTCTGGAAGAGTTTCCTTAGAGGGTCAGAAACAGGAAATTAACCGACAGGCCCACGGGGACGCCAGTTCTCTCCAGCAACAACGCTACCAGCCTCAGACACTTGGGTCCTCTTTGGTAAATGGAAGAACACTATGCTCGGAAGCTTCTTCCATCCAGTTTGAGAGTCGCACTTCCACTGCATCTTAGGATACCAAGTGTTGCCATGCCGTCACAATTTCCAATTCTTAGGCCTATGACGGCAGAGTGTCTGGCAGTTCTGAAAGAGAACTTAGGAATGCAGGCGTTTTGGCTCCTTCCACCGAGAAACCAGCTCCTCCAGCTCCTCTGTCGTTAGCTATTTCATGTTAGACTATCTCTAGGGGCCCTCTTTTCCTCCTCCACGAGGTAAGACACAAACGGAATTGCCCTAAAGGGAAGAAGCCTTCTGAGTCCGGCAGAGAGGCAGCCTCTCCCACTCAGCATTCCCCCAACGCTGAGCCCCGGGTATGGGACAGGGAGAGGGAGAAAGGCAGCCGTAACCCCGAGCTCTTCCACAATGTAGTATAGGCCTCACCCTCAAGCTCACGTCAATTTCACAGAGAAAACACCAGGCCTCGGTGTGCTTTCCTGTGGCAAGGAAACTTTGCTTTCATTCCTTAGGTGGCACGTTGGCTCAGGACTGCCCTACCCGAAGGACTCACGGTGTGCAGCCCTACTGGTTGAGATCAGCCCCTCTGGCTCTTTCTCGGATGACACCAACTGGAAAAGAGCCGTTCATATGCTGGGGACCCAGGGAGCTTTCCCTAGTCTACACCAGAACAGCACTCTGAGGGAGAGGAGCTGCTGACGTTTGGTAGCAAAATCTCCTATTCTGAAGAGAAACATTTCGCTGTGAGCGGGTTCCATCAGCCTTGCCATCTTTTCTCAGCTGGCTAGGATGGAGGGCAGGCAGTCAGTTGGCAGACTCACCTGAGGCCCTGCTTGCCAGACTGTGACACAGACCTCCCGCCTGCTTCAGCCCAAAGGGACGGCTTATGGTAAGGTAAAAACCCTGTGTTGGAAAGTTCCTGCCTAACCCTCGCACCAGCACAAGCATATTGGTCATTGGTCAAAGACTCTCCCCACAAGTTTAACATGTTTGCTCCCATCTAGCCTCCGAAGCCGAGTTTACCTAGCTAGGAATCTCACTTCAGGAAAGGTACTCAGGCTGCTGGTGACTGCACGTTGTCTCACCAGGCAGCCCAAATCGAGTACACCCACTTGCATTTTCCAGGGGGCAGAGCAAATGGTGTCAACTTACAGGCCTCCAGCCTGGGAGGGGCAACGTACACTTTGTGAATGGGAAAGAAGCCCATGCCTTCAGTGTGAAAGGCCGCTAGGCCTCTTTGCTTTGGCAGCCCAGGGATAGCGTCAGCTCTGAAATGCTTCCAAAGGAGCAGAGTCAGAGAACCTTGGAACCACAGAGCAGGTGCAGCCCAGAACACGGACTGCTCTTGGCCTGAGAACACCCACTGCCCAGCGCCTCTTTGGGGTACACACGTGTAGAGGGAGGGTGTTGAATTCTGCTGCGTCATAACTTCTCCGGGCCACGTAGTGTGAGGGCAAGGAGAGTGGCCCTCCACCTCATCCCAGTTTCATGTGTCAGTTGTCTAAGGCAAACTCCCTGCTTGAATCCCTCCGTGGGCTACGTAACCTCCAGAGAAAGGTGGATGATTGGGACCCAGGGCTGGTATCTAGGTTAATGTTCTGTGCATCAACTTCGCAGCTGTTCTCTCTAAGCGGGTCCCAAAGGCTTTCTGGAAGAGTTTCCTTAGAGGGTCAGAAACAGGAAATTAACCGACAGGCCCACGGGGACGCCAGTTCTCTCCAGCAACAACGCTACCAGCCTCAGACACTTGGGTCCTCTTTGGTAAATGGAAGAACACTATGCTCGGAAGCTTCTTCCATCCAGTTTGAGAGTCGCACTTCCACTGCATCTTAGGATACCAAGTGTTGCCATGCCGTCACAATTTCCAATTCTTAGGCCTATGACGGCAGAGTGTCTGGCAGTTCTGAAAGAGAACTTAGGAATGCAGGCGTTTTGGCTCCTTCCACCGAGAAACCAGCTCCTCCAGCTCCTCTGTCGTTAGCTATTTCATGTTAGACTATCTCTAGGGGCCCTCTTTTCCTCCTCCACGAGGTAAGACACAAACGGAATTGCCCTAAAGGGAAGAAGCCTTCTGAGTCCGGCAGAGAGGCAGCCTCTCCCACTCAGCATTCCCCCAACGCTGAGCCCCGGGTATGGGACAGGGAGAGGGAGAAAGGCAGCCGTAACCCCGAGCTCTTCCACAATGTAGTATAGGCCTCACCCTCAAGCTCACGTCAATTTCACAGAGAAAACACCAGGCCTCGGTGTGCTTTCCTGTGGCAAGGAAACTTTGCTTTCATTCCTTAGGTGGCACGTTGGCTCAGGACTGCCCTACCCGAAGGACTCACGGTGTGCAGCCCTACTGGTTGAGATCAGCCCCTCTGGCTCTTTCTCGGATGACACCAACTGGAAAAGAGCCGTTCATATGCTGGGGACCCAGGGAGCTTTCCCTAGTCTACACCAGAACAGCACTCTGAGGGAGAGGAGCTGCTGACGTTTGGTAGCAAAATCTCCTATTCTGAAGAGAAACATTTCGCTGTGAGCGGGTTCCATCAGCCTTGCCATCTTTTCTCAGCTGGCTAGGATGGAGGGCAGGCAGTCAGTTGGCAGACTCACCTGAGGCCCTGCTTGCCAGACTGTGACACAGACCTCCCGCCTGCTTCAGCCCAAAGGGACGGCTTATGGTAAGGTAAAAACCCTGTGTTGGAAAGTTCCTGCCTAACCCTCGCACCAGCACAAGCATATTGGTCATTGGTCAAAGACTCTCCCCACAAGTTTAACATGTTTGCTCCCATCTAGCCTCCGAAGCCGAGTTTACCTAGCTAGGAATCTCACTTCAGGAAAGGTACTCAGGCTGCTGGTGACTGCACGTTGTCTCACCAGGCAGCCCAAATCGAGTACACCCACTTGCATTTTCCAGGCGGCAGAGCAAATGGTGTCAACTTACAGGCCTCCAGCCTGGGAGGGGCAACGTACACTTTGTGAATGGGAAAGAAGCCCATGCCTTCAGTGTGAAAGGCCGCTAGGCCTCTTTGCTTTGGCAGCCCAGGGATAGCGTCAGCTCTGAAATGCTTCCAAAGGAGCAGAGTCAGAGAACCTTGGAACCACAGAGCAGGTGCAGCCCAGAACACGGACTGCTCTTGGCCTGAGAACACCCACTGCCCAGCGCCTCTTTGGGGTACACACGTGTAGAGGGAGGGTGTTGAATTCTGCTGCGTCCTAACTTCTCCGGGCCACGTAGTGTGAGGGCAAGGAGAGTGGCCCTCCACCTCATCCCAGTTTCATGTGTCAGTTGTCTAAGGCAAACTCCCTGCTTGAATCCCTCCGTGGGCTACGTAACCTCCAGAGAAAGGTGGATGATTGGGACCCAGGGCTGGTATCTAGGTTAATGTTCTGTGCATCAACTTCGCAGCTGTTCTCTCTAAGCGGGTCCCAAAGGCTTTCTGGAAGAGTTTCCTTAGAGGGTCAGAAACAGGAAATTAACCGACAGGCCCACGGGGACGCCAGTTCTCTCCAGCAACAACGCTACCAGCCTCAGACACTTGGGTCCTCTTTGGTAAATGGAAGAACACTATGCTCGGAAGCTTCTTCCATCCAGTTTGAGAGTCGCACTTCCACTGCATCTTAGGATACCAAGTGTTGCCATGCCGTCACAATTTCCAATTCTTAGGCCTATGACGGCAGAGTGTCTGGCAGTTCTGAAAGAGAACTTAGGAATGCAGGCGTTTTGGCTCCTTCCACCGAGAAACCAGCTCCTCCAGCTCCTCTGTCGTTAGCTATTTCATGTTAGACTATCTCTAGGGGCCCTCTTTTCCTCCTCCACGAGGTAAGACACAAACGGAATTGCCCTAAAGGGAAGAAGCCTTCTGAGTCCGGCAGAGAGGCAGCCTCTCCCACTCAGCATTCCCCCAACGCTGAGCCCCGGGTATGGGACAGGGAGAGGGAGAAAGGCAGCCGTAACCCCGAGCTCTTCCACAATGTAGTATAGGCCTCACCCTCAAGCTCACGTCAATTTCACAGAGAAAACACCAGGCCTCGGTGTGCTTTCCTGTGGCAAGGAAACTTTGCTTTCATTCCTTAGGTGGCACGTTGGCTCAGGACTGCCCTACCCGAAGGACTCACGGTGTGCAGCCCTACTGGTTGAGATCAGCCCCTCTGGCTCTTTCTCGGATGACACCAACTGGAAAAGAGCCGTTCATATGCTGGGGACCCAGGGAGCTTTCCCTAGTCTACACCAGAACAGCACTCTGAGGGAGAGGAGCTGCTGACGTTTGGTAGCAAAATCTCCTATTCTGAAGAGAAACATTTCGCTGTGAGCGGGTTCCATCAGCCTTGCCATCTTTTCTCAGCTGGCTAGGATGGAGGGCAGGCAGTCAGTTGGCAGACTCACCTGAGGCCCTGCTTGCCAGACTGTGACACAGACCTCCCGCCTGCTTCAGCCCAAAGGGACGGCTTATGGTAAGGTAAAAACCCTGTGTTGGAAAGTTCCTGCCTAACCCTCGCACCAGCACAAGCATATTGGTCATTGGTCAAAGACTCTCCCCACAAGTTTAACATGTTTGCTCCCATCTAGCCTCCGAAGCCGAGTTTACCTAGCTAGGAATCTCACTTCAGGAAAGGTACTCAGGCTGCTGGTGACTGCACGTTGTCTCACCAGGCAGCCCAAATCGAGTACACCCACTTGCATTTTCCAGGCGGCAGAGCAAATGGTGTCAACTTACAGGCCTCCAGCCTGGGAGGGGCAACGTACACTTTGTGAATGGGAAAGAAGCCCATGCCTTCAGTGTGAAAGGCCGCTAGGCCTCTTTGCTTTGGCAGCCCAGGGATAGCGTCAGCTCTGAAATGCTTCCAAAGGAGCAGAGTCAGAGAACCTTGGAACCACAGAGCAGGTGCAGCCCAGAACACGGACTGCTCTTGGCCTGAGAACACCCACTGCCCAGCGCCTCTTTGGGGTACACACGTGTAGAGGGAGGGTGTTGAATTCTGCTGCGTCATAACTTCTCCGGGCCACGTAGTGTGAGGGCAAGGAGAGTGGCCCTCCACCTCATCCCAGTTTCATGTGTCAGTTGTCTAAGGCAAACTCCCTGCTTGAATCCCTCCGTGGGCTACGTAACCTCCAGAGAAAGGTGGATGATTGGGACCCAGGGCTGGTATCTAGGTTAATGTTCTGTGCATCAACTTCGCAGCTGTTCTCTCTAAGCGGGTCCCAAAGGCTTTCTGGAAGAGTTTCCTTAGAGGGTCAGAAACAGGAAATTAACCGACAGGCCCACGGGGACGCCAGTTCTCTCCAGCAACAACGCTACCAGCCTCAGACACTTGGGTCCTCTTTGGTAAATGGAAGAACACTATGCTCGGAAGCTTCTTCCATCCAGTTTGAGAGTCGCACTTCCACTGCATCTTAGGATACCAAGTGTTGCCATGCCGTCACAATTTCCAATTCTTAGGCCTATGACGGCAGAGTGTCTGGCAGTTCTGAAAGAGAACTTAGGAATGCAGGCGTTTTGGCTCCTTCCACCGAGAAACCAGCTCCTCCAGCTCCTCTGTCGTTAGCTATTTCATGTTAGACTATCTCTAGGGGCCCTCTTTTCCTCCTCCACGAGGTAAGACACAAACGGAATTGCCCTAAAGGGAAGAAGCCTTCTGAGTCCGGCAGAGAGGCAGCCTCTCCCACTCAGCATTCCCCCAACGCTGAGCCCCGGGTATGGGACAGGGAGAGGGAGAAAGGCAGCCGTAACCCCGAGCTCTTCCACAATGTAGTATAGGCCTCACCCTCAAGCTCACGTCAATTTCACAGAGAAAACACCAGGCCTCGGTGTGCTTTCCTGTGGCAAGGAAACTTTGCTTTCATTCCTTAGGTGGCACGTTGGCTCAGGACTGCCCTACCCGAAGGACTCACGGTGTGCAGCCCTACTGGTTGAGATCAGCCCCTCTGGCTCTTTCTCGGATGACACCAACTGGAAAAGAGCCGTTCATATGCTGGGGACCCAGGGAGCTTTCCCTAGTCTACACCAGAACAGCACTCTGAGGGAGAGGAGCTGCTGACGTTTGGTAGCAAAATCTCCTATTCTGAAGAGAAACATTTCGCTGTGAGCGGGTTCCATCAGCCTTGCCATCTTTTCTCAGCTGGCTAGGATGGAGGGCAGGCAGTCAGTTGGCAGACTCACCTGAGGCCCTGCTTGCCAGACTGTGACACAGACCTCCCGCCTGCTTCAGCCCAAAGGGACGGCTTATGGTAAGGTAAAAACCCTGTGTTGGAAAGTTCCTGCCTAACCCTCGCACCAGCACAAGCATATTGGTCATTGGTCAAAGACTTTCCCCACAAGTTTAACATGTTTGCTCCCATCTAGCCTCCGAAGCCGAGTTTACCTAGCTAGGAATCTCACTTCAGGAAAGGTACTCAGGCTGCTGGTGACTGCACGTTGTCTCACCAGGCAGCCCAAATCGAGTACACCCACTTGCATTTTCCAGGGGGCAGAGCAAATGGTGTCAACTTACAGGCCTCCAGCCTGGGAGGGGCAACGTACACTTTGTGAATGGGAAAGAAGCCCATGCCTTCAGTGTGAAAGGCCGCTAGGCCTCTTTGCTTTGGCAGCCCAGGGATAGCGTCAGCTCTGAAATGCTTCCAAAGGAGCAGAGTCAGAGAACCTTGGAACCACAGAGCAGGTGCAGCCCAGAACACGGACTGCTCTTGGCCTGAGAACACCCACTGCCCAGCGCCTCTTTGGGGTACACACGTGTAGAGGGAGGGTGTTGAATTCTGCTGCGTCCTAACTTCTCCGGGCCACGTAGTGTGAGGGCAAGGAGAGTGGCCCTCCACCTCATCCCAGTTTCATGTGTCAGTTGTCTAAGGCAAACTCCCTGCTTGAATCCCTCCGTGGGCTACGTAACCTCCAGAGAAAGGTGGATGATTGGGACCCAGGGCTGGTATCTAGGTTAATGTTCTGTGCATCAACTTCGCAGCTGTTCTCTCTAAGCGGGTCCCAAAGGCTTTCTGGAAGAGTTTCCTTAGAGGGTCAGAAACAGGAAATTAACCGACAGGCCCACGGGGACGCCAGTTCTCTCCAGCAACAACGCTACCAGCCTCAGACACTTGGGTCCTCTTTGGTAAATGGAAGAACACTATGCTCGGAAGCTTCTTCCATCCAGTTTGAGAGTCGCACTTCCACTGCATCTTAGGATACCAAGTGTTGCCATGCCGTCACAATTTCCAATTCTTAGGCCTATGACGGCAGAGTGTCTGGCAGTTCTGAAAGAGAACTTAGGAATGCAGGCGTTTTGGCTCCTTCCACCGAGAAACCAGCTCCTCCAGCTCCTCTGTCGTTAGCTATTTCATGTTAGACTATCTCTAGGGGCCCTCTTTTCCTCCTCCACGAGGTAAGACACAAACGGAATTGCCCTAAAGGGAAGAAGCCTTCTGAGTCCGGCAGAGAGGCAGCCTCTCCCACTCAGCATTCCCCCAACGCTGAGCCCCGGGTATGGGACAGGGAGAGGGAGAAAGGCAGCCGTAACCCCGAGCTCTTCCACAATGTAGTATAGGCCTCACCCTCAAGCTCACGTCAATTTCACAGAGAAAACACCAGGCCTCGGTGTGCTTTCCTGTGGCAAGGAAACTTTGCTTTCATTCCTTAGGTGGCACGTTGGCTCAGGACTGCCCTACCCGAAGGACTCACGGTGTGCAGCCCTACTGGTTGAGATCAGCCCCTCTGGCTCTTTCTCGGATGACACCAACTGGAAAAGAGCCGTTCATATGCTGGGGACCCAGGGAGCTTTCCCTAGTCTACACCAGAACAGCACTCTGAGGGAGAGGAGCTGCTGACGTTTGGTAGCAAAATCTCCTATTCTGAAGAGAAACATTTCGCTGTGAGCGGGTTCCATCAGCCTTGCCATCTTTTCTCAGCTGGCTAGGATGGAGGGCAGGCAGTCAGTTGGCAGACTCACCTGAGGCCCTGCTTGCCAGACTGTGACACAGACCTCCCGCCTGCTTCAGCCCAAAGGGACGGCTTATGGTAAGGTAAAAACCCTGTGTTGGAAAGTTCCTGCCTAACCCTCGCACCAGCACAAGCATATTGGTCATTGGTCAAAGACTTTCCCCACAAGTTTAACATGTTTGCTCCCATCTAGCCTCCGAAGCCGAGTTTACCTAGCTAGGAATCTCACTTCAGGAAAGGTACTCAGGCTGCTGGTGACTGCACGTTGTCTCACCAGGCAGCCCAAATCGAGTACACCCACTTGCATTTTCCAGGCGGCAGAGCAAATGGTGTCAACTTACAGGCCTCCAGCCTGGGAGGGGCAACGTACACTTTGTGAATGGGAAAGAAGCCCATGCCTTCAGTGTGAAAGGCCGCTAGGCCTCTTTGCTTTGGCAGCCCAGGGATAGCGTCAGCTCTGAAATGCTTCCAAAGGAGCAGAGTCAGAGAACCTTGGAACCACAGAGCAGGTGCAGCCCAGAACACGGACTGCTCTTGGCCTGAGAACACCCACTGCCCAGCGCCTCTTTGGGGTACACACGTGTAGAGGGAGGGTGTTGAATTCTGCTGCGTCCTAACTTCTCCGGGCCACGTAGTGTGAGGGCAAGGAGAGTGGCCCTCCACCTCATCCCAGTTTCATGTGTCAGTTGTCTAAGGCAAACTCCCTGCTTGAATCCCTCCGTGGGCTACGTAACCTCCAGAGAAAGGTGGATGATTGGGACCCAGGGCTGGTATCTAGGTTAATGTTCTGTGCATCAACTTCGCAGCTGTTCTCTCTAAGCGGGTCCCAAAGGCTTTCTGGAAGAGTTTCCTTAGAGGGTCAGAAACAGGAAATTAACCGACAGGCCCACGGGGACGCCAGTTCTCTCCAGCAACAACGCTACCAGCCTCAGACACTTGGGTCCTCTTTGGTAAATGGAAGAACACTATGCTCGGAAGCTTCTTCCATCCAGTTTGAGAGTCGCACTTCCACTGCATCTTAGGATACCAAGTGTTGCCATGCCGTCACAATTTCCAATTCTTAGGCCTATGACGGCAGAGTGTCTGGCAGTTCTGAAAGAGAACTTAGGAATGCAGGCGTTTTGGCTCCTTCCACCGAGAAACCAGCTCCTCCAGCTCCTCTGTCGTTAGCTATTTCATGTTAGACTATCTCTAGGGGCCCTCTTTTCCTCCTCCACGAGGTAAGACACAAACGGAATTGCCCTAAAGGGAAGAAGCCTTCTGAGTCCGGCAGAGAGGCAGCCTCTCCCACTCAGCATTCCCCCAACGCTGAGCCCCGGGTATGGGACAGGGAGAGGGAGAAAGGCAGCCGTAACCCCGAGCTCTTCCACAATGTAGTATAGGCCTCACCCTCAAGCTCACGTCAATTTCACAGAGAAAACACCAGGCCTCGGTGTGCTTTCCTGTGGCAAGGAAACTTTGCTTTCATTCCTTAGGTGGCACGTTGGCTCAGGACTGCCCTACCCGAAGGACTCACGGTGTGCAGCCCTACTGGTTGAGATCAGCCCCTCTGGCTCTTTCTCGGATGACACCAACTGGAAAAGAGCCGTTCATATGCTGGGGACCCAGGGAGCTTTCCCTAGTCTACACCAGAACAGCACTCTGAGGGAGAGGAGCTGCTGACGTTTGGTAGCAAAATCTCCTATTCTGAAGAGAAACATTTCGCTGTGAGCGGGTTCCATCAGCCTTGCCATCTTTTCTCAGCTGGCTAGGATGGAGGGCAGGCAGTCAGTTGGCAGACTCACCTGAGGCCCTGCTTGCCAGACTGTGACACAGACCTCCCGCCTGCTTCAGCCCAAAGGGACGGCTTATGGTAAGGTAAAAACCCTGTGTTGGAAAGTTCCTGCCTAACCCTCGCACCAGCACAAGCATATTGGTCATTGGTCAAAGACTTTCCCCACAAGTTTAACATGTTTGCTCCCATCTAGCCTCCGAAGCCGAGTTTACCTAGCTAGGAATCTCACTTCAGGAAAGGTACTCAGGCTGCTGGTGACTGCACGTTGTCTCACCAGGCAGCCCAAATCGAGTACACCCACTTGCATTTTCCAGGCGGCAGAGCAAATGGTGTCAACTTACAGGCCTCCAGCCTGGGAGGGGCAACGTACACTTTGTGAATGGGAAAGAAGCCCATGCCTTCAGTGTGAAAGGCCGCTAGGCCTCTTTGCTTTGGCAGCCCAGGGATAGCGTCAGCTCTGAAATGCTTCCAAAGGAGCAGAGTCAGAGAACCTTGGAACCACAGAGCAGGTGCAGCCCAGAACACGGACTGCTCTTGGCCTGAGAACACCCACTGCCCAGCGCCTCTTTGGGGTACACACGTGTAGAGGGAGGGTGTTGAATTCTGCTGCGTCATAACTTCTCCGGGCCACGTAGTGTGAGGGCAAGGAGAGTGGCCCTCCACCTCATCCCAGTTTCATGTGTCAGTTGTCTAAGGCAAACTCCCTGCTTGAATCCCTCCGTGGGCTACGTAACCTCCAGAGAAAGGTGGATGATTGGGACCCAGGGCTGGTATCTAGGTTAATGTTCTGTGCATCAACTTCGCAGCTGTTCTCTCTAAGCGGGTCCCAAAGGCTTTCTGGAAGAGTTTCCTTAGAGGGTCAGAAACAGGAAATTAACCGACAGGCCCACGGGGACGCCAGTTCTCTCCAGCAACAACGCTACCAGCCTCAGACACTTGGGTCCTCTTTGGTAAATGGAAGAACACTATGCTCGGAAGCTTCTTCCATCCAGTTTGAGAGTCGCACTTCCACTGCATCTTGGGATACCAAGTGTTGCCATGCCGTCACAATTTCCAATTCTTAGGCCTATGACGGCAGAGTGTCTGGCAGTTCTGAAAGAGAACTTAGGAATGCAGGCGTTTTGGCTCCTTCCACCGAGAAACCAGCTCCTCCAGCTCCTCTGTCGTTAGCTATTTCATGTTAGACTATCTCTAGGGGCCCTCTTTTCCTCCTCCACGAGGTAAGACACAAACGGAATTGCCCTAAAGGGAAGAAGCCTTCTGAGTCCGGCAGAGAGGCAGCCTCTCCCACTCAGCATTCCCCCAACGCTGAGCCCCGGGTATGGGACAGGGAGAGGGAGAAAGGCAGCCGTAACCCCGAGCTCTTCCACAATGTAGTATAGGCCTCACCCTCAAGCTCACGTCAATTTCACAGAGAAAACACCAGGCCTCGGTGTGCTTTCCTGTGGCAAGGAAACTTTGCTTTCATTCCTTAGGTGGCACGTTGGCTCAGGACTGCCCTACCCGAAGGACTCACGGTGTGCAGCCCTACTGGTTGAGATCAGCCCCTCTGGCTCTTTCTCGGATGACACCAACTGGAAAAGAGCCGTTCATATGCTGGGGACCCAGGGAGCTTTCCCTAGTCTACACCAGAACAGCACTCTGAGGGAGAGGAGCTGCTGACGTTTGGTAGCAAAATCTCCTATTCTGAAGAGAAACATTTCGCTGTGAGCGGGTTCCATCAGCCTTGCCATCTTTTCTCAGCTGGCTAGGATGGAGGGCAGGCAGTCAGTTGGCAGACTCACCTGAGGCCCTGCTTGCCAGACTGTGACACAGACCTCCCGCCTGCTTCAGCCCAAAGGGACGGCTTATGGTAAGGTAAAAACCCTGTGTTGGAAAGTTCCTGCCTAACCCTCGCACCAACACAAGCATATTGGTCATTGGTCAAAGACTCTCCCCACAAGTTTAACATGTTTGCTCCCATCTAGCCTCCGAAGCCGAGTTTACCTAGCTAGGAATCTCACTTCAGGAAAGGTACTCAGGCTGCTGGTGACTGCACGTTGTCTCACCAGGCAGCCCAAATCGAGTACACCCACTTGCATTTTCCAGGGGGCAGAGCAAATGGTGTCAACTTACAGGCCTCCAGCCTGGGAGGGGCAACGTACACTTTGTGAATGGGAAAGAAGCCCATGCCTTCAGTGTGAAAGGCCGCTAGGCCTCTTTGCTTTGGCAGCCCAGGGATAGCGTCAGCTCTGAAATGCTTCCAAAGGAGCAGAGTCAGAGAACCTTGGAACCACAGAGCAGGTGCAGCCCAGAACACGGACTCTGCTCTTGGCCTGAGAACACCCACTGCCCAGCGCCTCTTTGGGGTACACACGTGTAGAGGGAGGGTGTTGAATTCTGCTGCGTCATAACTTCTCCGGGCCACGTAGTGTGAGGGCAAGGAGAGTGGCCCTCCACGTCATCCCAGTTTCATGTGTCAGTTGTCTAAGGCAAACTCCCTGCTTGAATCCCTCCGTGGGCTACGTAACCTCCAGAGAAAGGTGGATGATTGGGACCCAGGGCTGGTATCTAGGTTAATGTTCTGTGCATCAACTTCGCAGCTGTTCTCTCTAAGCGGGTCCCAAAGGCTTTCTGGAAGAGTTTCCTTAGAGGGTCAGAAACAGGAAATTAACCGACAGGCCCACGGGGACGCCAGTTCTCTCCAGCAACAACGCTACCAGCCTCAGACACTTGGGTCCTCTTTGGTAAATGGAAGAACACTATGCTCGGAAGCTTCTTCCATCCAGTTTGAGAGTCGCACTTCCACTGCATCTTGGGATACCAAGTGTTGCCATGCCGTCACAATTTCCAATTCTTAGGCCTATGACGGCAGAGTGTCTGGCAGTTCTGAAAGAGAACTTAGGAATGCAGGCGTTTTGGCTCCTTCCACCGAGAAACCAGCTCCTCCAGCTCCTCTGTCGTTAGCTATTTCATGTTAGACTATCTCTAGGGGCCCTCTTTTCCTCCTCCACGAGGTAAGACACAAACGGAATTGCCCTAAAGGGAAGAAGCCTTCTGAGTCCGGCAGAGAGGCAGCCTCTCCCACTCAGCATTCCCCCAACGCTGAGCCCCGGGTATGGGACAGGGAGAGGGAGAAAGGCAGCCGTAACCCCGAGCTCTTCCACAATGTAGTATAGGCCTCACCCTCAAGCTCACGTCAATTTCACAGAGAAAACACCAGGCCTCGGTGTGCTTTCCTGTGGCAAGGAAACTTTGCTTTCATTCCTTAGGTGGCACGTTGGCTCAGGACTGCCCTACCCGAAGGACTCACGGTGTGCAGCCCTACTGGTTGAGATCAGCCCCTCTGGCTCTTTCTCGGATGACACCAACTGGAAAAGAGCCGTTCATATGCTGGGGACCCAGGGAGCTTTCCCTAGTCTACACCAGAACAGCACTCTGAGGGAGAGGAGCTGCTGACGTTTGGTAGCAAAATCTCCTATTCTGAAGAGAAACATTTCGCTGTGAGCGGGTTCCATCAGCCTTGCCATCTTTTCTCAGCTGGCTAGGATGGAGGGCAGGCAGTCAGTTGGCAGACTCACCTGAGGCCCTGCTTGCCAGACTGTGACACAGACCTCCCGCCTGCTTCAGCCCAAAGGGACGGCTTATGGTAAGGTAAAAACCCTGTGTTGGAAAGTTCCTGCCTAACCCTCGCACCAGCACAAGCATATTGGTCATTGGTCAAAGACTCTCCCCACAAGTTTAACATGTTTGCTCCCATCTAGCCTCCGAAGCCGAGTTTACCTAGCTAGGAATCTCACTTCAGGAAAGGTACTCAGGCTGCTGGTGACTGCACGTTGTCTCACCAGGCAGCCCAAATCGAGTACACCCACTTGCATTTTCCAGGGGGCAGAGCAAATGGTGTCAACTTACAGGCCTCCAGCCTGGGAGGGGCAACGTACACTTTGTGAATGGGAAAGAAGCCCATGCCTTCAGTGTGAAAGGCCGCTAGGCCTCTTTGCTTTGGCAGCCCAGGGATAGCGTCAGCTCTGAAATGCTTCCAAAGGAGCAGAGTCAGAGAACCTTGGAACCACAGAGCAGGTGCAGCCCAGAACACGGACTCTGCTCTTGGCCTGAGAACACCCACTGCCCAGCGCCTCTTTGGGGTACACACGTGTAGAGGGAGGGTGTTGAATTCTGCTGCGTCATAACTTCTCCGGGCCACGTAGTGTGAGGGCAAGGAGAGTGGCCCTCCACGTCATCCCAGTTTCATGTGTCAGTTGTCTAAGGCAAACTCCCTGCTTGAATCCCTCCGTGGGCTACGTAACCTCCAGAGAAAGGTGGATGATTGGGACCCAGGGCTGGTATCTAGGTTAATGTTCTGTGCATCAACTTCGCAGCTGTTCTCTCTAAGCGGGTCCCAAAGGCTTTCTGGAAGAGTTTCCTTAGAGGGTCAGAAACAGGAAATTAACCGACAGGCCCACGGGGACGCCAGTTCTCTCCAGCAACAACGCTACCAGCCTCAGACACTTGGGTCCTCTTTGGTAAATGGAAGAACACTATGCTCGGAAGCTTCTTCCATCCAGTTTGAGAGTCGCACTTCCACTGCATCTTGGGATACCAAGTGTTGCCATGCCGTCACAATTTCCAATTCTTAGGCCTATGACGGCAGAGTGTCTGGCAGTTCTGAAAGAGAACTTAGGAATGCAGGCGTTTTGGCTCCTTCCACCGAGAAACCAGCTCCTCCAGCTCCTCTGTCGTTAGCTATTTCATGTTAGACTATCTCTAGGGGCCCTCTTTTCCTCCTCCACGAGGTAAGACACAAACGGAATTGCCCTAAAGGGAAGAAGCCTTCTGAGTCCGGCAGAGAGGCAGCCTCTCCCACTCAGCATTCCCCCAACGCTGAGCCCCGGGTATGGGACAGGGAGAGGGAGAAAGGCAGCCGTAACCCCGAGCTCTTCCACAATGTAGTATAGGCCTCACCCTCAAGCTCACGTCAATTTCACAGAGAAAACACCAGGCCTCGGTGTGCTTTCCTGTGGCAAGGAAACTTTGCTTTCATTCCTTAGGTGGCACGTTGGCTCAGGACTGCCCTACCCGAAGGACTCACGGTGTGCAGCCCTACTGGTTGAGATCAGCCCCTCTGGCTCTTTCTCGGATGACACCAACTGGAAAAGAGCCGTTCATATGCTGGGGACCCAGGGAGCTTTCCCTAGTCTACACCAGAACAGCACTCTGAGGGAGAGGAGCTGCTGACGTTTGGTAGCAAAATCTCCTATTCTGAAGAGAAACATTTCGCTGTGAGCGGGTTCCATCAGCCTTGCCATCTTTTCTCAGCTGGCTAGGATGGAGGGCAGGCAGTCAGTTGGCAGACTCACCTGAGGCCCTGCTTGCCAGACTGTGACACAGACCTCCCGCCTGCTTCAGCCCAAAGGGACGGCTTATGGTAAGGTAAAAACCCTGTGTTGGAAAGTTCCTGCCTAACCCTCGCACCAGCACAAGCATATTGGTCATTGGTCAAAGACTCTCCCCACAAGTTTAACATGTTTGCTCCCATCTAGCCTCCGAAGCCGAGTTTACCTAGCTAGGAATCTCACTTCAGGAAAGGTACTCAGGCTGCTGGTGACTGCACGTTGTCTCACCAGGCAGCCCAAATCGAGTACACCCACTTGCATTTTCCAGGGGGCAGAGCAAATGGTGTCAACTTACAGGCCTCCAGCCTGGGAGGGGCAACGTACACTTTGTGAATGGGAAAGAAGCCCATGCCTTCAGTGTGAAAGGCCGCTAGGCCTCTTTGCTTTGGCAGCCCAGGGATAGCGTCAGCTCTGAAATGCTTCCAAAGGAGCAGAGTCAGAGAACCTTGGAACCACAGAGCAGGTGCAGCCCAGAACACGGACTGCTCTTGGCCTGAGAACACCCACTGCCCAGCGCCTCTTTGGGGTACACACGTGTAGAGGGAGGGTGTTGAATTCTGCTGCGTCATAACTTCTCCGGGCCACGTAGTGTGAGGGCAAGGAGAGTGGCCCTCCACCTCATCCCAGTTTCATGTGTCAGTTGTCTAAGGCAAACTCCCTGCTTGAATCCCTCCGTGGGCTACGTAACCTCCAGAGAAAGGTGGATGATTGGGACCCAGGGCTGGTATCTAGGTTAATGTTCTGTGCATCAACTTCGCAGCTGTTCTCTCTAAGCGGGTCCCAAAGGCTTTCTGGAAGAGTTTCCTTAGAGGGTCAGAAACAGGAAATTAACCGACAGGCCCACGGGGACGCCAGTTCTCTCCAGCAACAACGCTACCAGCCTCAGACACTTGGGTCCTCTTTGGTAAATGGAAGAACACTATGCTCGGAAGCTTCTTCCATCCAGTTTGAGAGTCGCACTTCCACTGCATCTTGGGATACCAAGTGTTGCCATGCCGTCACAATTTCCAATTCTTAGGCCTATGACGGCAGAGTGTCTGGCAGTTCTGAAAGAGAACTTAGGAATGCAGGCGTTTTGGCTCCTTCCACCGAGAAACCAGCTCCTCCAGCTCCTCTGTCGTTAGCTATTTCATGTTAGACTATCTCTAGGGGCCCTCTTTTCCTCCTCCACGAGGTAAGACACAAACGGAATTGCCCTAAAGGGAAGAAGCCTTCTGAGTCCGGCAGAGAGGCAGCCTCTCCCACTCAGCATTCCCCCAACGCTGAGCCCCGGGTATGGGACAGGGAGAGGGAGAAAGGCAGCCGTAACCCCGAGCTCTTCCACAATGTAGTATAGGCCTCACCCTCAAGCTCACGTCAATTTCACAGAGAAAACACCAGGCCTCGGTGTGCTTTCCTGTGGCAAGGAAACTTTGCTTTCATTCCTTAGGTGGCACGTTGGCTCAGGACTGCCCTACCCGAAGGACTCACGGTGTGCAGCCCTACTGGTTGAGATCAGCCCCTCTGGCTCTTTCTCGGATGACACCAACTGGAAAAGAGCCGTTCATATGCTGGGGACCCAGGGAGCTTTCCCTAGTCTACACCAGAACAGCACTCTGAGGGAGAGGAGCTGCTGACGTTTGGTAGCAAAATCTCCTATTCTGAAGAGAAACATTTCGCTGTGAGCGGGTTCCATCAGCCTTGCCATCTTTTCTCAGCTGGCTAGGATGGAGGGCAGGCAGTCAGTTGGCAGACTCACCTGAGGCCCTGCTTGCCAGACTGTGACACAGACCTCCCGCCTGCTTCAGCCCAAAGGGACGGCTTATGGTAAGGTACAAACCCTGTGTTGGAAAGTTCCTGCCTAACCCTCGCACCAGCACAAGCATATTGGTCATTGGTCAAAGACTTTCCCCACAAGTTTAACATGTTTGCTCCCATCTAGCCTCCGAAGCCGAGTTTACCTAGCTAGGAATCTCACTTCAGGAAAGGTACTCAGGCTGCTGGTGACTGCACGTTGTCTCACCAGGCAGCCCAAATCGAGTACACCCACTTGCATTTTCCAGGCGGCAGAGCAAATGGTGTCAACTTACAGGCCTCCAGCCTGGGAGGGGCAACGTACACTTTGTGAATGGGAAAGAAGCCCATGCCTTCAGTGTGAAAGGCCGCTAGGCCTCTTTGCTTTGGCAGCCCAGGGATAGCGTCAGCTCTGAAATGCTTCCAAAGGAGCAGAGTCAGAGAACCTTGGAACCACAGAGCAGGTGCAGCCCAGAACACGGACTGCTCTTGGCCTGAGAACACCCACTGCCCAGCGCCTCTTTGGGGTACACACGTGTAGAGGGAGGGTGTTGAATTCTGCTGCGTCATAACTTCTCCGGGCCACGTAGTGTGAGGGCAAGGAGAGTGGCCCTCCACCTCATCCCAGTTTCATGTGTCAGTTGTCTAAGGCAAACTCCCTGCTTGAATCCCTCCGTGGGCTACGTAACCTCCAGAGAAAGGTGGATGATTGGGACCCAGGGCTGGTATCTAGGTTAATGTTCTGTGCATCAACTTCGCAGCTGTTCTCTCTAAGCGGGTCCCAAAGGCTTTCTGGAAGAGTTTCCTTAGAGGGTCAGAAACAGGAAATTAACCGACAGGCCCACGGGGACGCCAGTTCTCTCCAGCAACAACGCTACCAGCCTCAGACACTTGGGTCCTCTTTGGTAAATGGAAGAACACTATGCTCGGAAGCTTCTTCCATCCAGTTTGAGAGTCGCACTTCCACTGCATCTTGGGATACCAAGTGTTGCCATGCCGTCACAATTTCCAATTCTTAGGCCTATGACGGCAGAGTGTCTGGCAGTTCTGAAAGAGAACTTAGGAATGCAGGCGTTTTGGCTCCTTCCACCGAGAAACCAGCTCCTCCAGCTCCTCTGTCGTTAGCTATTTCATGTTAGACTATCTCTAGGGGCCCTCTTTTCCTCCTCCACGAGGTAAGACACAAACGGAATTGCCCTAAAGGGAAGAAGCCTTCTGAGTCCGGCAGAGAGGCAGCCTCTCCCACTCAGCATTCCCCCAACGCTGAGCCCCGGGTATGGGACAGGGAGAGGGAGAAAGGCAGCCGTAACCCCGAGCTCTTCCACAATGTAGTATAGGCCTCACCCTCAAGCTCACGTCAATTTCACAGAGAAAACACCAGGCCTCGGTGTGCTTTCCTGTGGCAAGGAAACTTTGCTTTCATTCCTTAGGTGGCACGTTGGCTCAGGACTGCCCTACCCGAAGGACTCACGGTGTGCAGCCCTACTGGTTGAGATCAGCCCCTCTGGCTCTTTCTCGGATGACACCAACTGGAAAAGAGCCGTTCATATGCTGGGGACCCAGGGAGCTTTCCCTAGTCTACACCAGAACAGCACTCTGAGGGAGAGGAGCTGCTGACGTTTGGTAGCAAAATCTCCTATTCTGAAGAGAAACATTTCGCTGTGAGCGGGTTCCATCAGCCTTGCCATCTTTTCTCAGCTGGCTAGGATGGAGGGCAGGCAGTCAGTTGGCAGACTCACCTGAGGCCCTGCTTGCCAGACTGTGACACAGACCTCCCGCCTGCTTCAGCCCAAAGGGACGGCTTATGGTAAGGTAAAAACCCTGTGTTGGAAAGTTCCTGCCTAACCCTCGCACCAGCACAAGCATATTGGTCATTGGTCAAAGACTCTCCCCACAAGTTTAACATGTTTGCTCCCATCTAGCCTCCGAAGCCGAGTTTACCTAGCTAGGAATCTCACTTCAGGAAAGGTACTCAGGCTGCTGGTGACTGCACGTTGTCTCACCAGGCAGCCCAAATCGAGTACACCCACTTGCATTTTCCAGGGGGCAGAGCAAATGGTGTCAACTTACAGGCCTCCAGCCTGGGAGGGGCAACGTACACTTTGTGAATGGGAAAGAAGCCCATGCCTTCAGTGTGAAAGGCCGCTAGGCCTCTTTGCTTTGGCAGCCCAGGGATAGCGTCAGCTCTGAAATGCTTCCAAAGGAGCAGAGTCAGAGAACCTTGGAACCACAGAGCAGGTGCAGCCCAGAACACGGACTGCTCTTGGCCTGAGAACACCCACTGCCCAGCGCCTCTTTGGGGTACACACGTGTAGAGGGAGGGTGTTGAATTCTGCTGCGTCCTAACTTCTCCGGGCCACGTAGTGTGAGGGCAAGGAGAGTGGCCCTCCACCTCATCCCAGTTTCATGTGTCAGTTGTCTAAGGCAAACTCCCTGCTTGAATCCCTCCGTGGGCTACGTAACCTCCAGAGAAAGGTGGATGATTGGGACCCAGGGCTGGTATCTAGGTTAATGTTCTGTGCATCAACTTCGCAGCTGTTCTCTCTAAGCGGGTCCCAAAGGCTTTCTGGAAGAGTTTCCTTAGAGGGTCAGAAACAGGAAATTAACCGACAGGCCCACGGGGACGCCAGTTCTCTCCAGCAACAACGCTACCAGCCTCAGACACTTGGGTCCTCTTTGGTAAATGGAAGAACACTATGCTCGGAAGCTTCTTCCATCCAGTTTGAGAGTCGCACTTCCACTGCATCTTAGGATACCAAGTGTTGCCATGCCGTCACAATTTCCAATTCTTAGGCCTATGACGGCAGAGTGTCTGGCAGTTCTGAAAGAGAACTTAGGAATGCAGGCGTTTTGGCTCCTTCCACCGAGAAACCAGCTCCTCCAGCTCCTCTGTCGTTAGCTATTTCATGTTAGACTATCTCTAGGGGCCCTCTTTTCCTCCTCCACGAGGTAAGACACAAACGGAATTGCCCTAAAGGGAAGAAGCCTTCTGAGTCCGGCAGAGAGGCAGCCTCTCCCACTCAGCATTCCCCCAACGCTGAGCCCCGGGTATGGGACAGGGAGAGGGAGAAAGGCAGCCGTAACCCCGAGCTCTTCCACAATGTAGTATAGGCCTCACCCTCAAGCTCACGTCAATTTCACAGAGAAAACACCAGGCCTCGGTGTGCTTTCCTGTGGCAAGGAAACTTTGCTTTCATTCCTTAGGTGGCACGTTGGCTCAGGACTGCCCTACCCGAAGGACTCACGGTGTGCAGCCCTACTGGTTGAGATCAGCCCCTCTGGCTCTTTCTCGGATGACACCAACTGGAAAAGAGCCGTTCATATGCTGGGGACCCAGGGAGCTTTCCCTAGTCTACACCAGAACAGCACTCTGAGGGAGAGGAGCTGCTGACGTTTGGTAGCAAAATCTCCTATTCTGAAGAGAAACATTTCGCTGTGAGCGGGTTCCATCAGCCTTGCCATCTTTTCTCAGCTGGCTAGGATGGAGGGCAGGCAGTCAGTTGGCAGACTCACCTGAGGCCCTGCTTGCCAGACTGTGACACAGACCTCCCGCCTGCTTCAGCCCAAAGGGACGGCTTATGGTAAGGTAAAAACCCTGTGTTGGAAAGTTCCTGCCTAACCCTCGCACCAGCACAAGCATATTGGTCATTGGTCAAAGACTTTCCCCACAAGTTTAACATGTTTGCTCCCATCTAGCCTCCGAAGCCGAGTTTACCTAGCTAGGAATCTCACTTCAGGAAAGGTACTCAGGCTGCTGGTGACTGCACGTTGTCTCACCAGGCAGCCCAAATCGAGTACACCCACTTGCATTTTCCAGGCGGCAGAGCAAATGGTGTCAACTTACAGGCCTCCAGCCTGGGAGGGGCAACGTACACTTTGTGAATGGGAAAGAAGCCCATGCCTTCAGTGTGAAAGGCCGCTAGGCCTCTTTGCTTTGGCAGCCCAGGGATAGCGTCAGCTCTGAAATGCTTCCAAAGGAGCAGAGTCAGAGAACCTTGGAACCACAGAGCAGGTGCAGCCCAGAACACGGACTGCTCTTGGCCTGAGAACACCCACTGCCCAGCGCCTCTTTGGGGTACACACGTGTAGAGGGAGGGTGTTGAATTCTGCTGCGTCCTAACTTCTCCGGGCCACGTAGTGTGAGGGCAAGGAGAGTGGCCCTCCACCTCATCCCAGTTTCATGTGTCAGTTGTCTAAGGCAAACTCCCTGCTTGAATCCCTCCGTGGGCTACGTAACCTCCAGAGAAAGGTGGATGATTGGGACCCAGGGCTGGTATCTAGGTTAATGTTCTGTGCATCAACTTCGCAGCTGTTCTCTCTAAGCGGGTCCCAAAGGCTTTCTGGAAGAGTTTCCTTAGAGGGTCAGAAACAGGAAATTAACCGACAGGCCCACGGGGACGCCAGTTCTCTCCAGCAACAACGCTACCAGCCTCAGACACTTGGGTCCTCTTTGGTAAATGGAAGAACACTATGCTCGGAAGCTTCTTCCATCCAGTTTGAGAGTCGCACTTCCACTGCATCTTAGGATACCAAGTGTTGCCATGCCGTCACAATTTCCAATTCTTAGGCCTATGACGGCAGAGTGTCTGGCAGTTCTGAAAGAGAACTTAGGAATGCAGGCGTTTTGGCTCCTTCCACCGAGAAACCAGCTCCTCCAGCTCCTCTGTCGTTAGCTATTTCATGTTAGACTATCTCTAGGGGCCCTCTTTTCCTCCTCCACGAGGTAAGACACAAACGGAATTGCCCTAAAGGGAAGAAGCCTTCTGAGTCCGGCAGAGAGGCAGCCTCTCCCACTCAGCATTCCCCCAACGCTGAGCCCCGGGTATGGGACAGGGAGAGGGAGAAAGGCAGCCGTAACCCCGAGCTCTTCCACAATGTAGTATAGGCCTCACCCTCAAGCTCACGTCAATTTCACAGAGAAAACACCAGGCCTCGGTGTGCTTTCCTGTGGCAAGGAAACTTTGCTTTCATTCCTTAGGTGGCACGTTGGCTCAGGACTGCCCTACCCGAAGGACTCACGGTGTGCAGCCCTACTGGTTGAGATCAGCCCCTCTGGCTCTTTCTCGGATGACACCAACTGGAAAAGAGCCGTTCATATGCTGGGGACCCAGGGAGCTTTCCCTAGTCTACACCAGAACAGCACTCTGAGGGAGAGGAGCTGCTGACGTTTGGTAGCAAAATCTCCTATTCTGAAGAGAAACATTTCGCTGTGAGCGGGTTCCATCAGCCTTGCCATCTTTTCTCAGCTGGCTAGGATGGAGGGCAGGCAGTCAGTTGGCAGACTCACCTGAGGCCCTGCTTGCCAGACTGTGACACAGACCTCCCGCCTGCTTCAGCCCAAAGGGACGGCTTATGGTAAGGTACAAACCCTGTGTTGGAAAGTTCCTGCCTAACCCTCGCACCAGCACAAGCATATTGGTCATTGGTCAAAGACTTTCCCCACAAGTTTAACATGTTTGCTCCCATCTAGCCTCCGAAGCCGAGTTTACCTAGCTAGGAATCTCACTTCAGGAAAGGTACTCAGGCTGCTGGTGACTGCACGTTGTCTCACCAGGCAGCCCAAATCGAGTACACCCACTTGCATTTTCCAGGCGGCAGAGCAAATGGTGTCAACTTACAGGCCTCCAGCCTGGGAGGGGCAACGTACACTTTGTGAATGGGAAAGAAGCCCATGCCTTCAGTGTGAAAGGCCGCTAGGCCTCTTTGCTTTGGCAGCCCAGGGATAGCGTCAGCTCTGAAATGCTTCCAAAGGAGCAGAGTCAGAGAACCTTGGAACCACAGAGCAGGTGCAGCCCAGAACACGGACTGCTCTTGGCCTGAGAACACCCACTGCCCAGCGCCTCTTTGGGGTACACACGTGTAGAGGGAGGGTGTTGAATTCTGCTGCGTCATAACTTCTCCGGGCCACGTAGTGTGAGGGCAAGGAGAGTGGCCCTCCACCTCATCCCAGTTTCATGTGTCAGTTGTCTAAGGCAAACTCCCTGCTTGAATCCCTCCGTGGGCTACGTAACCTCCAGAGAAAGGTGGATGATTGGGACCCAGGGCTGGTATCTAGGTTAATGTTCTGTGCATCAACTTCGCAGCTGTTCTCTCTAAGCGGGTCCCAAAGGCTTTCTGGAAGAGTTTCCTTAGAGGGTCAGAAACAGGAAATTAACCGACAGGCCCACGGGGACGCCAGTTCTCTCCAGCAACAACGCTACCAGCCTCAGACACTTGGGTCCTCTTTGGTAAATGGAAGAACACTATGCTCGGAAGCTTCTTCCATCCAGTTTGAGAGTCGCACTTCCACTGCATCTTAGGATACCAAGTGTTGCCATGCCGTCACAATTTCCAATTCTTAGGCCTATGACGGCAGAGTGTCTGGCAGTTCTGAAAGAGAACTTAGGAATGCAGGCGTTTTGGCTCCTTCCACCGAGAAACCAGCTCCTCCAGCTCCTCTGTCGTTAGCTATTTCATGTTAGACTATCTCTAGGGGCCCTCTTTTCCTCCTCCACGAGGTAAGACACAAACGGAATTGCCCTAAAGGGAAGAAGCCTTCTGAGTCCGGCAGAGAGGCAGCCTCTCCCACTCAGCATTCCCCCAACGCTGAGCCCCGGGTATGGGACAGGGAGAGGGAGAAAGGCAGCCGTAACCCCGAGCTCTTCCACAATGTAGTATAGGCCTCACCCTCAAGCTCACGTCAATTTCACAGAGAAAACACCAGGCCTCGGTGTGCTTTCCTGTGGCAAGGAAACTTTGCTTTCATTCCTTAGGTGGCACGTTGGCTCAGGACTGCCCTACCCGAAGGACTCACGGTGTGCAGCCCTACTGGTTGAGATCAGCCCCTCTGGCTCTTTCTCGGATGACACCAACTGGAAAAGAGCCGTTCATATGCTGGGGACCCAGGGAGCTTTCCCTAGTCTACACCAGAACAGCACTCTGAGGGAGAGGAGCTGCTGACGTTTGGTAGCAAAATCTCCTATTCTGAAGAGAAACATTTCGCTGTGAGCGGGTTCCATCAGCCTTGCCATCTTTTCTCAGCTGGCTAGGATGGAGGGCAGGCAGTCAGTTGGCAGACTCACCTGAGGCCCTGCTTGCCAGACTGTGACACAGACCTCCCGCCTGCTTCAGCCCAAAGGGACGGCTTATGGTAAGGTACAAACCCTGTGTTGGAAAGTTCCTGCCTAACCCTCGCACCAGCACAAGCATATTGGTCATTGGTCAAAGACTTTCCCCACAAGTTTAACATGTTTGCTCCCATCTAGCCTCCGAAGCCGAGTTTACCTAGCTAGGAATCTCACTTCAGGAAAGGTACTCAGGCTGCTGGTGACTGCACGTTGTCTCACCAGGCAGCCCAAATCGAGTACACCCACTTGCATTTTCCAGGGGGCAGAGCAAATGGTGTCAACTTACAGGCCTCCAGCCTGGGAGGGGCAACGTACACTTTGTGAATGGGAAAGAAGCCCATGCCTTCAGTGTGAAAGGCCGCTAGGCCTCTTTGCTTTGGCAGCCCAGGGATAGCGTCAGCTCTGAAATGCTTCCAAAGGAGCAGAGTCAGAGAACCTTGGAACCACAGAGCAGGTGCAGCCCAGAACACGGACTTCTCTTGGCCTGAGAACACCCACTGCCCAGCGCCTCTTTGGGGTACACACGTGTAGAGGGAGGGTGTTGAATTCTGCTGCGTCATAACTTCTCCGGGCCACGTAGTGTGAGGGCAAGGAGAGTGGCCCTCCACCTCATCCCAGTTTCATGTGTCAGTTGTCTAAGGCAAACTCCCTGCTTGAATCCCTCCGTGGGCTACGTAACCTCCAGAGAAAGGTGGATGATTGGGACCCAGGGCTGGTATCTAGGTTAATGTTCTGTGCATCAACTTCGCAGCTGTTCTCTCTAAGCGGGTCCCAAAGGCTTTCTGGAAGAGTTTCCTTAGAGGGTCAGAAACAGGAAATTAACCGACAGGCCCACGGGGACGCCAGTTCTCTCCAGCAACAACGCTACCAGCCTCAGACACTTGGGTCCTCTTTGGTAAATGGAAGAACACTATGCTCGGAAGCTTCTTCCATCCAGTTTGAGAGTCGCACTTCCACTGCATCTTAGGATACCAAGTGTTGCCATGCCGTCACAATTTCCAATTCTTAGGCCTATGACGGCAGAGTGTCTGGCAGTTCTGAAAGAGAACTTAGGAATGCAGGCGTTTTGGCTCCTTCCACCGAGAAACCAGCTCCTCCAGCTCCTCTGTCGTTAGCTATTTCATGTTAGACTATCTCTAGGGGCCCTCTTTTCCTCCTCCACGAGGTAAGACACAAACGGAATTGCCCTAAAGGGAAGAAGCCTTCTGAGTCCGGCAGAGAGGCAGCCTCTCCCACTCAGCATTCCCCCAACGCTGAGCCCCGGGTATGGGACAGGGAGAGGGAGAAAGGCAGCCGTAACCCCGAGCTCTTCCACAATGTAGTATAGGCCTCACCCTCAAGC
Source organism: Balaenoptera borealis (assembly GCF_965194805.1). Classification (NCBI taxonomy): domain Eukaryota; kingdom Metazoa; phylum Chordata; class Mammalia; order Artiodactyla; family Balaenopteridae; genus Balaenoptera; species Balaenoptera borealis. The sequence goes on from NW_028123440.1 coordinate 141,872, forward strand.
TCACGTCAATTTCACAGAGAAAACACCAGGCCTCGGTGTGCTTTCCTGTGGCAAGGAAACTTTGCTTTCATTCCTTAGGTGGCACGTTGGCTCAGGACTGCCCTACCCGAAGGACTCACGGTGTGCAGCCCTACTGGTTGAGATCAGCCCCTCTGGCTCTTTCTCGGATGACACCAACTGGAAAAGAGCCGTTCATATGCTGGGGACCCAGGGAGCTTTCCCTAGTCTACACCAGAACAGCACTCTGAGGGAGAGGAGCTGCTGACGTTTGGTAGCAAAATCTCCTATTCTGAAGAGAAACATTTCGCTGTGAGCGGGTTCCATCAGCCTTGCCATCTTTTCTCAGCTGGCTAGGATGGAGGGCAGGCAGTCAGTTGGCAGACTCACCTGAGGCCCTGCTTGCCAGACTGTGACACAGACCTCCCGCCTGCTTCAGCCCAAAGGGACGGCTTATGGTAAGGTAAAAACCCTGTGTTGGAAAGTTCCTGCCTAACCCTCGCACCAGCACAAGCATATTGGTCATTGGTCAAAGACTTTCCCCACAAGTTTAACATGTTTGCTCCCATCTAGCCTCCGAAGCCGAGTTTACCTAGCTAGGAATCTCACTTCAGGAAAGGTACTCAGGCTGCTGGTGACTGCACGTTGTCTCACCAGGCAGCCCAAATCGAGTACACCCACTTGCATTTTCCAGGCGGCAGAGCAAATGGTGTCAACTTACAGGCCTCCAGCCTGGGAGGGGCAAGGTACACTTTGTGAATGGGAAAGAAGCCCATGCCTTCAGTGTGAAAGGCCGCTAGGCCTCTTTGCTTTGGCAGCCCAGGGATAGCGTCAGCTCTGAAATGCTTCCAAAGGAGCAGAGTCAGAGAACCTTGGAACCACAGAGCAGGTGCAGCCCAGAACACGGACTGCTCTTGGCCTGAGAACACCCACTGCCCAGCGCCTCTTTGGGGTACACACGTGTAGAGGGAGGGTGTTGAATTCTGCTGCGTCATAACTTCTCCGGGCCACGTAGTGTGAGGGCAAGGAGAGTGGCCCTCCACCTCATCCCAGTTTCATGTGTCAGTTGTCTAAGGCAAACTCCCTGCTTGAATCCCTCCGTGGGCTACGTAACCTCCAGAGAAAGGTGGATGATTGGGACCCAGGGCTGGTATCTAGGTTAATGTTCTGTGCATCAACTTCGCAGCTGTTCTCTCTAAGCGGGTCCCAAAGGCTTTCTGGAAGAGTTTCCTTAGAGGGTCAGAAACAGGAAATTAACCGACAGGCCCACGGGGACGCCAGTTCTCTCCAGCAACAACGCTACCAGCCTCAGACACTTGGGTCCTCTTTGGTAAATGGAAGAACACTATGCTCGGAAGCTTCTTCCATCCAGTTTGAGAGTCGCACTTCCACTGCATCTTGGGATACCAAGTGTTGCCATGCCGTCACAATTTCCAATTCTTAGGCCTATGACGGCAGAGTGTCTGGCAGTTCTGAAAGAGAACTTAGGAATGCAGGCGTTTTGGCTCCTTCCACCGAGAAACCAGCTCCTCCAGCTCCTCTGTCGTTAGCTATTTCATGTTAGACTATCTCTAGGGGCCCTCTTTTCCTCCTCCACGAGGTAAGACACAAACGGAATTGCCCTAAAGGGAAGAAGCCTTCTGAGTCCGGCAGAGAGGCAGCCTCTCCCACTCAGCATTCCCCCAACGCTGAGCCCCGGGTATGGGACAGGGAGAGGGAGAAAGGCAGCCGTAACCCCGAGCTCTTCCACAATGTAGTATAGGCCTCACCCTCAAGCTCACGTCAATTTCACAGAGAAAACACCAGGCCTCGGTGTGCTTTCCTGTGGCAAGGAAACTTTGCTTTCATTCCTTAGGTGGCACGTTGGCTCAGGACTGCCCTACCCGAAGGACTCACGGTGTGCAGCCCTACTGGTTGAGATCAGCCCCTCTGGCTCTTTCTCGGATGACACCAACTGGAAAAGAGCCGTTCATATGCTGGGGACCCAGGGAGCTTTCCCTAGTCTACACCAGAACAGCACTCTGAGGGAGAGGAGCTGCTGACGTTTGGTAGCAAAATCTCCTATTCTGAAGAGAAACATTTCGCTGTGAGCGGGTTCCATCAGCCTTGCCATCTTTTCTCAGCTGGCTAGGATGGAGGGCAGGCAGTCAGTTGGCAGACTCACCTGAGGCCCTGCTTGCCAGACTGTGACACAGACCTCCCGCCTGCTTCAGCCCAAAGGGACGGCTTATGGTAAGGTAAAAACCCTGTGTTGGAAAGTTCCTGCCTAACCCTCGCACCAGCACAAGCATATTGGTCATTGGTCAAAGACTCTCCCCACAAGTTTAACATGTTTGCTCCCATCTAGCCTCCGAAGCCGAGTTTACCTAGCTAGGAATCTCACTTCAGGAAAGGTACTCAGGCTGCTGGTGACTGCACGTTGTCTCACCAGGCAGCCCAAATCGAGTACACCCACTTGCATTTTCCAGGGGGCAGAGCAAATGGTGTCAACTTACAGGCCTCCAGCCTGGGAGGGGCAACGTACACTTTGTGAATGGGAAAGAAGCCCATGCCTTCAGTGTGAAAGGCCGCTAGGCCTCTTTGCTTTGGCAGCCCAGGGATAGCGTCAGCTCTGAAATGCTTCCAAAGGAGCAGAGTCAGAGAACCTTGGAACCACAGAGCAGGTGCAGCCCAGAACACGGACTGCTCTTGGCCTGAGAACACCCACTGCCCAGCGCCTCTTTGGGGTACACACGTGTAGAGGGAGGGTGTTGAATTCTGCTGCGTCATAACTTCTCCGGGCCACGTAGTGTGAGGGCAAGGAGAGTGGCCCTCCACCTCATCCCAGTTTCATGTGTCAGTTGTCTAAGGCAAACTCCCTGCTTGAATCCCTCCGTGGGCTACGTAACCTCCAGAGAAAGGTGGATGATTGGGACCCAGGGCTGGTATCTAGGTTAATGTTCTGTGCATCAACTTCGCAGCTGTTCTCTCTAAGCGGGTCCCAAAGGCTTTCTGGAAGAGTTTCCTTAGAGGGTCAGAAACAGGAAATTAACCGACAGGCCCACGGGGACGCCAGTTCTCTCCAGCAACAACGCTACCAGCCTCAGACACTTGGGTCCTCTTTGGTAAATGGAAGAACACTATGCTCGGAAGCTTCTTCCATCCAGTTTGAGAGTCGCACTTCCACTGCATCTTGGGATACCAAGTGTTGCCATGCCGTCACAATTTCCAATTCTTAGGCCTATGACGGCAGAGTGTCTGGCAGTTCTGAAAGAGAACTTAGGAATGCAGGCGTTTTGGCTCCTTCCACCGAGAAACCAGCTCCTCCAGCTCCTCTGTCGTTAGCTATTTCATGTTAGACTATCTCTAGGGGCCCTCTTTTCCTCCTCCACGAGGTAAGACACAAACGGAATTGCCCTAAAGGGAAGAAGCCTTCTGAGTCCGGCAGAGAGGCAGCCTCTCCCACTCAGCATTCCCCCAACGCTGAGCCCCGGGTATGGGACAGGGAGAGGGAGAAAGGCAGCCGTAACCCCGAGCTCTTCCACAATGTAGTATAGGCCTCACCCTCAAGCTCACGTCAATTTCACAGAGAAAACACCAGGCCTCGGTGTGCTTTCCTGTGGCAAGGAAACTTTGCTTTCATTCCTTAGGTGGCACGTTGGCTCAGGACTGCCCTACCCGAAGGACTCACGGTGTGCAGCCCTACTGGTTGAGATCAGCCCCTCTGGCTCTTTCTCGGATGACACCAACTGGAAAAGAGCCGTTCATATGCTGGGGACCCAGGGAGCTTTCCCTAGTCTACACCAGAACAGCACTCTGAGGGAGAGGAGCTGCTGACGTTTGGTAGCAAAATCTCCTATTCTGAAGAGAAACATTTCGCTGTGAGCGGGTTCCATCAGCCTTGCCATCTTTTCTCAGCTGGCTAGGATGGAGGGCAGGCAGTCAGTTGGCAGACTCACCTGAGGCCCTGCTTGCCAGACTGTGACACAGACCTCCCGCCTGCTTCAGCCCAAAGGGACGGCTTATGGTAAGGTAAAAACCCTGTGTTGGAAAGTTCCTGCCTAACCCTCGCACCAGCACAAGCATATTGGTCATTGGTCAAAGACTCTCCCCACAAGTTTAACATGTTTGCTCCCATCTAGCCTCCGAAGCCGAGTTTACCTAGCTAGGAATCTCACTTCAGGAAAGGTACTCAGGCTGCTGGTGACTGCACGTTGTCTCACCAGGCAGCCCAAATCGAGTACACCCACTTGCATTTTCCAGGCGGCAGAGCAAATGGCGTCAACTTACAGGCCTCCAGCCTGGGAGGGGCAACGTACACTTTGTGAATGGGAAAGAAGCCCATGCCTTCAGTGTGAAAGGCCGCTAGGCCTCTTTGCTTTGGCAGCCCAGGGATAGCGTCAGCTCTGAAATGCTTCCAAAGGAGCAGAGTCAGAGAACCTTGGAACCACAGAGCAGGTGCAGCCCAGAACACGGACTGCTCTTGGCCTGAGAACACCCACTGCCCAGCGCCTCTTTGGGGTACACACGTGTAGAGGGAGGGTGTTGAATTCTGCTGCGTCATAACTTCTCCGGGCCACGTAGTGTGAGGGCAAGGAGAGTGGCCCTCCACCTCATCCCAGTTTCATGTGTCAGTTGTCTAAGGCAAACTCCCTGCTTGAATCCCTCCGTGGGCTACGTAACCTCCAGAGAAAGGTGGATGATTGGGACCCAGGGCTGGTATCTAGGTTAATGTTCTGTGCATCAACTTCGCAGCTGTTCTCTCTAAGCGGGTCCCAAAGGCTTTCTGGAAGAGTTTCCTTAGAGGGTCAGAAACAGGAAATTAACCGACAGGCCCACGGGGACGCCAGTTCTCTCCAGCAACAACGCTACCAGCCTCAGACACTTGGGTCCTCTTTGGTAAATGGAAGAACACTATGCTCGGAAGCTTCTTCCATCCAGTTTGAGAGTCGCACTTCCACTGCATCTTAGGATACCAAGTGTTGCCATGCCGTCACAATTTCCAATTCTTAGGCCTATGACGGCAGAGTGTCTGGCAGTTCTGAAAGAGAACTTAGGAATGCAGGCGTTTTGGCTCCTTCCACCGAGAAACCAGCTCCTCCAGCTCCTCTGTCGTTAGCTATTTCATGTTAGACTATCTCTAGGGGCCCTCTTTTCCTCCTCCACGAGGTAAGACACAAACGGAATTGCCCTAAAGGGAAGAAGCCTTCTGAGTCCGGCAGAGAGGCAGCCTCTCCCACTCAGCATTCCCCCAACGCTGAGCCCCGGGTATGGGACAGGGAGAGGGAGAAAGGCAGCCGTAACCCCGAGCTCTTCCACAATGTAGTATAGGCCTCACCCTCAAGCTCACGTCAATTTCACAGAGAAAACACCAGGCCTCGGTGTGCTTTCCTGTGGCAAGGAAACTTTGCTTTCATTCCTTAGGTGGCACGTTGGCTCAGGACTGCCCTACCCGAAGGACTCACGGTGTGCAGCCCTACTGGTTGAGATCAGCCCCTCTGGCTCTTTCTCGGATGACACCAACTGGAAAAGAGCCGTTCATATGCTGGGGACCCAGGGAGCTTTCCCTAGTCTACACCAGAACAGCACTCTGAGGGAGAGGAGCTGCTGACGTTTGGTAGCAAAATCTCCTATTCTGAAGAGAAACATTTCGCTGTGAGCGGGTTCCATCAGCCTTGCCATCTTTTCTCAGCTGGCTAGGATGGAGGGCAGGCAGTCAGTTGGCAGACTCACCTGAGGCCCTGCTTGCCAGACTGTGACACAGACCTCCCGCCTGCTTCAGCCCAAAGGGACGGCTTATGGTAAGGTAAAAACCCTGTGTTGGAAAGTTCCTGCCTAACCCTCGCACCAGCACAAGCATATTGGTCATTGGTCAAAGACTCTCCCCACAAGTTTAACATGTTTGCTCCCATCTAGCCTCCGAAGCCGAGTTTACCTAGCTAGGAATCTCACTTCAGGAAAGGTACTCAGGCTGCTGGTGACTGCACGTTGTCTCACCAGGCAGCCCAAATCGAGTACACCCACTTGCATTTTCCAGGGGGCAGAGCAAATGGTGTCAACTTACAGGCCTCCAGCCTGGGAGGGGCAACGTACACTTTGTGAATGGGAAAGAAGCCCATGCCTTCAGTGTGAAAGGCCGCTAGGCCTCTTTGCTTTGGCAGCCCAGGGATAGCGTCAGCTCTGAAATGCTTCCAAAGGAGCAGAGTCAGAGAACCTTGGAACCACAGAGCAGGTGCAGCCCAGAACACGGACTGCTCTTGGCCTGAGAACACCCACTGCCCAGCGCCTCTTTGGGGTACACACGTGTAGAGGGAGGGTGTTGAATTCTGCTGCGTCCTAACTTCTCCGGGCCACGTAGTGTGAGGGCAAGGAGAGTGGCCCTCCACCTCATCCCAGTTTCATGTGTCAGTTGTCTAAGGCAAACTCCCTGCTTGAATCCCTCCGTGGGCTACGTAACCTCCAGAGAAAGGTGGATGATTGGGACCCAGGGCTGGTATCTAGGTTAATGTTCTGTGCATCAACTTCGCAGCTGTTCTCTCTAAGCGGGTCCCAAAGGCTTTCTGGAAGAGTTTCCTTAGAGGGTCAGAAACAGGAAATTAACCGACAGGCCCACGGGGACGCCAGTTCTCTCCAGCAACAACGCTACCAGCCTCAGACACTTGGGTCCTCTTTGGTAAATGGAAGAACACTATGCTCGGAAGCTTCTTCCATCCAGTTTGAGAGTCGCACTTCCACTGCATCTTGGGATACCAAGTGTTGCCATGCCGTCACAATTTCCAATTCTTAGGCCTATGACGGCAGAGTGTCTGGCAGTTCTGAAAGAGAACTTAGGAATGCAGGCGTTTTGGCTCCTTCCACCGAGAAACCAGCTCCTCCAGCTCCTCTGTCGTTAGCTATTTCATGTTAGACTATCTCTAGGGGCCCTCTTTTCCTCCTCCACGAGGTAAGACACAAACGGAATTGCCCTAAAGGGAAGAAGCCTTCTGAGTCCGGCAGAGAGGCAGCCTCTCCCACTCAGCATTCCCCCAACGCTGAGCCCCGGGTATGGGACAGGGAGAGGGAGAAAGGCAGCCGTAACCCCGAGCTCTTCCACAATGTAGTATAGGCCTCACCCTCAAGCTCACGTCAATTTCACAGAGAAAACACCAGGCCTCGGTGTGCTTTCCTGTGGCAAGGAAACTTTGCTTTCATTCCTTAGGTGGCACGTTGGCTCAGGACTGCCCTACCCGAAGGACTCACGGTGTGCAGCCCTACTGGTTGAGATCAGCCCCTCTGGCTCTTTCTCGGATGACACCAACTGGAAAAGAGCCGTTCATATGCTGGGGACCCAGGGAGCTTTCCCTAGTCTACACCAGAACAGCACTCTGAGGGAGAGGAGCTGCTGACGTTTGGTAGCAAAATCTCCTATTCTGAAGAGAAACATTTCGCTGTGAGCGGGTTCCATCAGCCTTGCCATCTTTTCTCAGCTGGCTAGGATGGAGGGCAGGCAGTCAGTTGGCAGACTCACCTGAGGCCCTGCTTGCCAGACTGTGACACAGACCTCCCGCCTGCTTCAGCCCAAAGGGACGGCTTATGGTAAGGTACAAACCCTGTGTTGGAAAGTTCCTGCCTAACCCTCGCACCAGCACAAGCATATTGGTCATTGGTCAAAGACTTTCCCCACAAGTTTAACATGTTTGCTCCCATCTAGCCTCCGAAGCCGAGTTTACCTAGCTAGGAATCTCACTTCAGGAAAGGTACTCAGGCTGCTGGTGACTGCACGTTGTCTCACCAGGCAGCCCAAATCGAGTACACCCACTTGCATTTTCCAGGCGGCAGAGCAAATGGTGTCAACTTACAGGCCTCCAGCCTGGGAGGGGCAACGTACACTTTGTGAATGGGAAAGAAGCCCATGCCTTCAGTGTGAAAGGCCGCTAGGCCTCTTTGCTTTGGCAGCCCAGGGATAGCGTCAGCTCTGAAATGCTTCCAAAGGAGCAGAGTCAGAGAACCTTGGAACCACAGAGCAGGTGCAGCCCAGAACACGGACTGCTCTTGGCCTGAGAACACCCACTGCCCAGCGCCTCTTTGGGGTACACACGTGTAGAGGGAGGGTGTTGAATTCTGCTGCGTCCTAACTTCTCCGGGCCACGTAGTGTGAGGGCAAGGAGAGTGGCCCTCCACCTCATCCCAGTTTCATGTGTCAGTTGTCTAAGGCAAACTCCCTGCTTGAATCCCTCCGTGGGCTACGTAACCTCCAGAGAAAGGTGGATGATTGGGACCCAGGGCTGGTATCTAGGTTAATGTTCTGTGCATCAACTTCGCAGCTGTTCTCTCTAAGCGGGTCCCAAAGGCTTTCTGGAAGAGTTTCCTTAGAGGGTCAGAAACAGGAAATTAACCGACAGGCCCACGGGGACGCCAGTTCTCTCCAGCAACAACGCTACCAGCCTCAGACACTTGGGTCCTCTTTGGTAAATGGAAGAACACTATGCTCGGAAGCTTCTTCCATCCAGTTTGAGAGTCGCACTTCCACTGCATCTTAGGATACCAAGTGTTGCCATGCCGTCACAATTTCCAATTCTTAGGCCTATGACGGCAGAGTGTCTGGCAGTTCTGAAAGAGAACTTAGGAATGCAGGCGTTTTGGCTCCTTCCACCGAGAAACCAGCTCCTCCAGCTCCTCTGTCGTTAGCTATTTCATGTTAGACTATCTCTAGGGGCCCTCTTTTCCTCCTCCACGAGGTAAGACACAAACGGAATTGCCCTAAAGGGAAGAAGCCTTCTGAGTCCGGCAGAGAGGCAGCCTCTCCCACTCAGCATTCCCCCAACGCTGAGCCCCGGGTATGGGACAGGGAGAGGGAGAAAGGCAGCCGTAACCCCGAGCTCTTCCACAATGTAGTATAGGCCTCACCCTCAAGCTCACGTCAATTTCACAGAGAAAACACCAGGCCTCGGTGTGCTTTCCTGTGGCAAGGAAACTTTGCTTTCATTCCTTAGGTGGCACGTTGGCTCAGGACTGCCCTACCCGAAGGACTCACGGTGTGCAGCCCTACTGGTTGAGATCAGCCCCTCTGGCTCTTTCTCGGATGACACCAACTGGAAAAGAGCCGTTCATATGCTGGGGACCCAGGGAGCTTTCCCTAGTCTACACCAGAACAGCACTCTGAGGGAGAGGAGCTGCTGACGTTTGGTAGCAAAATCTCCTATTCTGAAGAGAAACATTTCGCTGTGAGCGGGTTCCATCAGCCTTGCCATCTTTTCTCAGCTGGCTAGGATGGAGGGCAGGCAGTCAGTTGGCAGACTCACCTGAGGCCCTGCTTGCCAGACTGTGACACAGACCTCCCGCCTGCTTCAGCCCAAAGGGACGGCTTATGGTAAGGTAAAAACCCTGTGTTGGAAAGTTCCTGCCTAACCCTCGCACCAGCACAAGCATATTGGTCATTGGTCAAAGACTTTCCCCACAAGTTTAACATGTTTGCTCCCATCTAGCCTCCGAAGCCGAGTTTACCTAGCTAGGAATCTCACTTCAGGAAAGGTACTCAGGCTGCTGGTGACTGCACGTTGTCTCACCAGGCAGCCCAAATCGAGTACACCCACTTGCATTTTCCAGGCAGCAGAGCAAATGGTGTCAACTTACAGGCCTCCAGCCTGGGAGGGGCAACGTACACTTTGTGAATGGGAAAGAAGCCCATGCCTTCAGTGTGAAAGGCCGCTAGGCCTCTTTGCTTTGGCAGCCCAGGGATAGCGTCAGCTCTGAAATGCTTCCAAAGGAGCAGAGTCAGAGAACCTTGGAACCACAGAGCAGGTGCAGCCCAGAACACGGACTGCTCTTGGCCTGAGAACACCCACTGCCCAGCGCCTCTTTGGGGTACACACGTGTAGAGGGAGGGTGTTGAATTCTGCTGCGTCCTAACTTCTCCGGGCCACGTAGTGTGAGGGCAAGGAGAGTGGCCCTCCACCTCATCCCAGTTTCATGTGTCAGTTGTCTAAGGCAAACTCCCTGCTTGAATCCCTCCGTGGGCTACGTAACCTCCAGAGAAAGGTGGATGATTGGGACCCAGGGCTGGTATCTAGGTTAATGTTCTGTGCATCAACTTCGCAGCTGTTCTCTCTAAGCGGGTCCCAAAGGCTTTCTGGAAGAGTTTCCTTAGAGGGTCAGAAACAGGAAATTAACCGACAGGCCCACGGGGACGCCAGTTCTCTCCAGCAACAACGCTACCAGCCTCAGACACTTGGGTCCTCTTTGGTAAATGGAAGAACACTATGCTCGGAAGCTTCTTCCATCCAGTTTGAGAGTCGCACTTCCACTGCATCTTAGGATACCAAGTGTTGCCATGCCGTCACAATTTCCAATTCTTAGGCCTATGACGGCAGAGTGTCTGGCAGTTCTGAAAGAGAACTTAGGAATGCAGGCGTTTTGGCTCCTTCCACCGAGAAACCAGCTCCTCCAGCTCCTCTGTCGTTAGCTATTTCATGTTAGACTATCTCTAGGGGCCCTCTTTTCCTCCTCCACGAGGTAAGACACAAACGGAATTGCCCTAAAGGGAAGAAGCCTTCTGAGTCCGGCAGAGAGGCAGCCTCTCCCACTCAGCATTCCCCCAACGCTGAGCCCCGGGTATGGGACAGGGAGAGGGAGAAAGGCAGCCGTAACCCCGAGCTCTTCCACAATGTAGTATAGGCCTCACCCTCAAGCTCACGTCAATTTCACAGAGAAAACACCAGGCCTCGGTGTGCTTTCCTGTGGCAAGGAAACTTTGCTTTCATTCCTTAGGTGGCACGTTGGCTCAGGACTGCCCTACCCGAAGGACTCACGGTGTGCAGCCCTACTGGTTGAGATCAGCCCCTCTGGCTCTTTCTCGGATGACACCAACTGGAAAAGAGCCGTTCATATGCTGGGGACCCAGGGAGCTTTCCCTAGTCTACACCAGAACAGCACTCTGAGGGAGAGGAGCTGCTGACGTTTGGTAGCAAAATCTCCTATTCTGAAGAGAAACATTTCGCTGTGAGCGGGTTCCATCAGCCTTGCCATCTTTTCTCAGCTGGCTAGGATGGAGGGCAGGCAGTCAGTTGGCAGACTCACCTGAGGCCCTGCTTGCCAGACTGTGACACAGACCTCCCGCCTGCTTCAGCCCAAAGGGACGGCTTATGGTAAGGTACAAACCCTGTGTTGGAAAGTTCCTGCCTAACCCTCGCACCAGCACAAGCATATTGGTCATTGGTCAAAGACTTTCCCCACAAGTTTAACATGTTTGCTCCCATCTAGCCTCCGAAGCCGAGTTTACCTAGCTAGGAATCTCACTTCAGGAAAGGTACTCAGGCTGCTGGTGACTGCACGTTGTCTCACCAGGCAGCCCAAATCGAGTACACCCACTTGCATTTTCCAGGCGGCAGAGCAAATGGTGTCAACTTACAGGCCTCCAGCCTGGGAGGGGCAACGTACACTTTGTGAATGGGAAAGAAGCCCATGCCTTCAGTGTGAAAGGCCGCTAGGCCTCTTTGCTTTGGCAGCCCAGGGATAGCGTCAGCTCTGAAATGCTTCCAAAGGAGCAGAGTCAGAGAACCTTGGAACCACAGAGCAGGTGCAGCCCAGAACACGGACTGCTCTTGGCCTGAGAACACCCACTGCCCAGCGCCTCTTTGGGGTACACACGTGTAGAGGGAGGGTGTTGAATTCTGCTGCGTCCTAACTTCTCCGGGCCACGTAGTGTGAGGGCAAGGAGAGTGGCCCTCCACCTCATCCCAGTTTCATGTGTCAGTTGTCTAAGGCAAACTCCCTGCTTGAATCCCTCCGTGGGCTACGTAACCTCCAGAGAAAGGTGGATGATTGGGACCCAGGGCTGGTATCTAGGTTAATGTTCTGTGCATCAACTTCGCAGCTGTTCTCTCTAAGCGGGTCCCAAAGGCTTTCTGGAAGAGTTTCCTTAGAGGGTCAGAAACAGGAAATTAACCGACAGGCCCACGGGGACGCCAGTTCTCTCCAGCAACAACGCTACCAGCCTCAGACACTTGGGTCCTCTTTGGTAAATGGAAGAACACTATGCTCGGAAGCTTCTTCCATCCAGTTTGAGAGTCGCACTTCCACTGCATCTTGGGATACCAAGTGTTGCCATGCCGTCACAATTTCCAATTCTTAGGCCTATGACGGCAGAGTGTCTGGCAGTTCTGAAAGAGAACTTAGGAATGCAGGCGTTTTGGCTCCTTCCACCGAGAAACCAGCTCCTCCAGCTCCTCTGTCGTTAGCTATTTCATGTTAGACTATCTCTAGGGGCCCTCTTTTCCTCCTCCACGAGGTAAGACACAAACGGAATTGCCCTAAAGGGAAGAAGCCTTCTGAGTCCGGCAGAGAGGCAGCCTCTCCCACTCAGCATTCCCCCAACGCTGAGCCCCGGGTATGGGACAGGGAGAGGGAGAAAGGCAGCCGTAACCCCGAGCTCTTCCACAATGTAGTATAGGCCTCACCCTCAAGCTCACGTCAATTTCACAGAGAAAACACCAGGCCTCGGTGTGCTTTCCTGTGGCAAGGAAACTTTGCTTTCATTCCTTAGGTGGCACGTTGGCTCAGGACTGCCCTACCCGAAGGACTCACGGTGTGCAGCCCTACTGGTTGAGATCAGCCCCTCTGGCTCTTTCTCGGATGACACCAACTGGAAAAGAGCCGTTCATATGCTGGGGACCCAGGGAGCTTTCCCTAGTCTACACCAGAACAGCACTCTGAGGGAGAGGAGCTGCTGACGTTTGGTAGCAAAATCTCCTATTCTGAAGAGAAACATTTCGCTGTGAGCGGGTTCCATCAGCCTTGCCATCTTTTCTCAGCTGGCTAGGATGGAGGGCAGGCAGTCAGTTGGCAGACTCACCTGAGGCCCTGCTTGCCAGACTGTGACACAGACCTCCCGCCTGCTTCAGCCCAAAGGGACGGCTTATGGTAAGGTACAAACCCTGTGTTGGAAAGTTCCTGCCTAACCCTCGCACCAGCACAAGCATATTGGTCATTGGTCAAAGACTTTCCCCACAAGTTTAACATGTTTGCTCCCATCTAGCCTCCGAAGCCGAGTTTACCTAGCTAGGAATCTCACTTCAGGAAAGGTACTCAGGCTGCTGGTGACTGCACGTTGTCTCACCAGGCAGCCCAAATCGAGTACACCCACTTGCATTTTCCAGGCGGCAGAGCAAATGGCGTCAACTTACAGGCCTCCAGCCTGGGAGGGGCAACGTACACTTTGTGAATGGGAAAGAAGCCCATGCCTTCAGTGTGAAAGGCCGCTAGGCCTCTTTGCTTTGGCAGCCCAGGGATAGCGTCAGCTCTGAAATGCTTCCAAAGGAGCAGAGTCAGAGAACCTTGGAACCACAGAGCAGGTGCAGCCCAGAACACGGACTGCTCTTGGCCTGAGAACACCCACTGCCCAGCGCCTCTTTGGGGTACACACGTGTAGAGGGAGGGTGTTGAATTCTGCTGCGTCATAACTTCTCCGGGCCACGTAGTGTGAGGGCAAGGAGAGTGGCCCTCCACCTCATCCCAGTTTCATGTGTCAGTTGTCTAAGGCAAACTCCCTGCTTGAATCCCTCCGTGGGCTACGTAACCTCCAGAGAAAGGTGGATGATTGGGACCCAGGGCTGGTATCTAGGTTAATGTTCTGTGCATCAACTTCGCAGCTGTTCTCTCTAAGCGGGTCCCAAAGGCTTTCTGGAAGAGTTTCCTTAGAGGGTCAGAAACAGGAAATTAACCGACAGGCCCACGGGGACGCCAGTTCTCTCCAGCAACAACGCTACCAGCCTCAGACACTTGGGTCCTCTTTGGTAAATGGAAGAACACTATGCTCGGAAGCTTCTTCCATCCAGTTTGAGAGTCGCACTTCCACTGCATCTTGGGATACCAAGTGTTGCCATGCCGTCACAATTTCCAATTCTTAGGCCTATGACGGCAGAGTGTCTGGCAGTTCTGAAAGAGAACTTAGGAATGCAGGCGTTTTGGCTCCTTCCACCGAGAAACCAGCTCCTCCAGCTCCTCTGTCGTTAGCTATTTCATGTTAGACTATCTCTAGGGGCCCTCTTTTCCTCCTCCACGAGGTAAGACACAAACGGAATTGCCCTAAAGGGAAGAAGCCTTCTGAGTCCGGCAGAGAGGCAGCCTCTCCCACTCAGCATTCCCCCAACGCTGAGCCCCGGGTATGGGACAGGGAGAGGGAGAAAGGCAGCCGTAACCCCGAGCTCTTCCACAATGTAGTATAGGCCTCACCCTCACGCTCACGTCAATTTCACAGAGAAAACACCAGGCCTCGGTGTGCTTTCCTGTGGCAAGGAAACTTTGCTTTCATTCCTTAGGTGGCACGTTGGCTCAGGACTGCCCTACCCGAAGGACTCACGGTGTGCAGCCCTACTGGTTGAGATCAGCCCCTCTGGCTCTTTCTCGGATGACACCAACTGGAAAAGAGCCGTTCATATGCTGGGGACCCAGGGAGCTTTCCCTAGTCTACACCAGAACAGCACTCTGAAGGAGAGGAGCTGCTGACGTTTCGTAGCAAAATCCCCTATTCTGAAGAGAAACATTTCGCTGTAAGCGGGTTCCATCAGCCTTGCCATCTTTTCTCAGCTGGCTAGGATGGAGGGCAGGCAGTTAGTTGGCAGACTCACCTGAGGCCCTGCTTGCCAGACTGTGACACAGACCTCCCGCCTGCTTCAGCCCAAAGGGACGGCTTATGGTAAGGTACAAACCCTGTGTTGGAAAGTTCCTGCCTAACCCTCGCACCAGCACAAGCATATTGGTCATTGGTCAAAGACTTTCCCCACAAGTTTAACATGTTTGCTCCCATCTAGCCTCCGAAGCCGAGTTTACCTAGCTAGGAATCTCACTTCAGGAAAGGTACTCAGGCTGCTGGTGACTGCACGTTGTCTCACCAGGCAGCCCAAATCGAGTACACCCACTTGCATTTTCCAGGGGGCAGAGCAAATGGTGTCAACTTACAGGCCTCCAGCCTGGGAGGGGCAACGTACACTTTGTGAATGGGAAAGAAGCCCATGCCTTCAGTGTGAAAGGCCGCTAGGCCTCTTTGCTATGGCAGCCCAGGGATAGCGTCAGCTCTGAAATGCTTCCAAAGGAGCAGAGTCAGAGAACCTTGGAACCACAGAGCAGGTGCAGCCCAGAACACGGACTGCTCTTGGCCTGAGAACACCCACTGCCCAGCGCCTCTTTGGGGTACACACGTGTAGAGGGAGGGTGTTGAATTCTGCTGCGTCATAACTTCTCCGGGCCACGTAGTGTGAGGGCAAGGAGAGTGGCCCTCCACCTCATCCCAGTTTCATGTGTCAGTTGTCTAAGGCAAACTCCCTGCTTGAATCCCTCCGTGGGCTACGTAACCTCCAGAGAAAGGTGGATGATTGGGACCCAGGGCTGGTATCTAGGTTAATGTTCTGTGCATCAACTTCGCAGCTGTTCTCTCTAAGCGGGTCCCAAAGGCTTTCTGGAAGAGTTTCCTTAGAGGGTCAGAAACAGGAAATTAACCGACAGGCCCACGGGGACGCCAGTTCTCTCCAGCAACAACGCTACCAGCCTCAGACACTTGGGTTCTCTTTGGTAAATGGAAGAACACTATGCTCGGAAGCTTCTTCCATCCAGTTTGAGAGTCGCGCTTCCACTGCATCTTGGGATACCAAGTGTTGCCATGCCGTCACAATATCCAATTCTTAGGCCTATGACGGCAGAGTGTCTGGCAGTTCTGAAAGAGAACTTAGGAATGCAGGCGTTTTGGCTCCTTCCACCGAGAAACCAGCTCCTCCAGCTCCTCTGTCGTTAGCTATTTCATGTTAGAATATCTCTAGGGGCCCTCTTTTCCTCCTCCACGAGGTAAGACACAAACGGAATTGCCCTAAAGGGAAGAAGCCTTCTGAGTCCGGCAGAGAGGCAGCCTCTCCCACTCAGCATTCCCCCAACGCTGAGCCCCGGGTATGGGACAGAGAGAGGGAGAAAGGCAGCCGTAACCCCGAGCTCTTCCACAATGTAGTATAGGCCTCACCCTCAAGCTCACGTCAATTTCACAGAGAAAACACCAGGCCTCGGTGTGCTTTCCTGTGGCAAGGAAACTTTGCTTTCATTCCTTAGGTGGCACGTTGGCTCAGGACTGCCCTACCCGAAGGACTCACGGTGTGCAGCCCTACTGGTTGAGATCAGCCCCTCTGGCTCTTTCTCGGATGACACCAACTGGAAAAGAGCCGTTCATATGCTGGGGACCCAGGGAGCTTTCCCTAGTCTACACCAGAACAGCACTCTGAGGGAGAGGAGCTGCTGACGTTTGGTAGCAAAATCTCCTATTCTGAAGAGAAACATTTCGTTGTGAGCGGGTTCCATCAGCCTTGCCATCTTTTCTCAGCTGGCTAGGATGGAGGGCAGGCAGTCAGTTGGCAGACTCACCTGAGGCCCTGCTTGCCAGACTGTGACACAGACCTCCCGCCTGCTTCAGCCCAAAGGGACGGCTTATGGTAAGGTACAAACCCTGTGTTGGAAAGTTCCTGCCTAACCCTCGCACCAGCACAAGCATATTGGTCATTGGTCAAAGACTTTCCCCACAAGTTTAACATGTTTGCTCCCATCTAGCCTCCGAAGCCGAGTTTACCTAGCTAGGAATCTCACTTCAGGAAAGGTACTCAGGCTGCTGGTGACTGCACGTTGTTTCACCAGGCAGCCCAAATCGAGTACACCCACTTGCATTTTCCAGGGGGCAGAGCAAATGGTGTCAACTTACAGGCCTCCAGCCTGGGAGGGGCAACGTACACTTTGTGAATGGGAAAGAAGCCCATGCCTTCAGTGTGAAAGGCCGCTAGGCCTCTTTGCTTTGGCAGCCCAGGGATAGCGTCAGCTGTGAAATGCTTCCAAAGGAGCAGAGTCAGAGAACCTTGGAACCACAGAGCAGGTGCAGCCCAGAACACGGACTACTCTTGGCCTGAGAACACCCACTGCCCAGCGCCTCTTTGGGGTACACACGTGTAGAGGGAGGGTGTTGAATTCTGCTGCGTCATAACTTCTCCGGGCCACGTAGTGTGAGGGCAAGGAGAGTGGCCCTCCACCTCATCCCAGTTTCATGTGTCAGTTGTCTAAGGCAAACTCCCTGCTTGAATCCCTCCGTGGGCTACGTAACCTCCAGAGAAAGGTGGATGATTGGGACCCAGGGCTGGTATCTAGGTTAATGTTCTGTGCATCAACTTCGCAGCTGTTCTCTCTAAGCGGGTCCCAAAGGCTTTCTGGAAGAGTTTCCTTAGAGGGTCAGAAACAGGAAATTAACCGACAGGCCCACGGGGACGCCAGTTCTCTCCAGCCACAAGGCTACCAGCCTCAGACACTTGGGTTCTCTTTGGTAAATGGAAGAACACTATGCTCGGAAGCTTCTTCCATCCAGTTTGAGAGTCGCGCTTCCACTGCATCTTAGGATACCAAGTGTTGCCATGCCGTCACAATTTCCAATTCTTAGGCCTATGACGGCAGAGTGTCTGGCAGTTCTGAAAGAGAACTTAGGGATGCAGGCGTTTTGGCTCCTTCCACCGAGAAACCAGCTCCTCCAGCTCCTCTGTCGTTAGCTATTTCATGTTAGAATATCTCTAGGGGCCCTCTTTTCCTCCTCCACGAGGTAAGACACAAACGGAATTGCCCTAAAGGGAAGAAGCCTTCTGAGTCCGGCAGAGAGGCAGCCTCTCCCACTCAGCATTCCCCCAACGCTGAGCCCCGGGTATGGGACAGAGAGAGGGAGAAAGGCAGCCGTAACCCCGAGCTCTTCCACAATGTAGTATAGGCCTCACCCTCAAGCTCACGTCAATTTCATAGAGAAAACACCAGGCCTCGGTGTGCTTTCCTGTGGCAAGGAAACTTTGCTTTCATTCCTTAGGTGGCACGTTGGCTCAGGACTGCCCTACCCGAAGGACTCACGGTGTGCAGCCCTATTGGTTGAGATCAGCCCCTCTGGCTCTTTCTCGGATGACACCAACTGGGCAAAGAGCCGTTCATATGCTGGGGACCCAGGGAGCTTTCCCTAGTCTACACCAGAACAGCACTCTGAGGGAGAGGAGCTGCTGACGTTTGGTAGCAAAATCTCCTATTCTGAAGAGAAACATTTCGTTGTAAGCGGGTTCCATCAGCCTTGCCATCTTTTCTCAGCTGGCTAGGATGGAGGGCAGGCAGTCAGTTGGCAGACTCACCTGAGGCCCTGCTTGCCAGACTGTCACACAGACCTCCCGCCTGCTTCAGCCCAAAGGGACGGCTTATGGTAAGGTACAAACCCTGTGTTGGAAAGTTCCTGCCTAACCCTCGCACCAGCACAAGCATATTGGTCATTGGTCAAAGACTCTCCCCACAAGTTTAACATGTTTGCTCCCATCTAGCCTCCGAAGCTGAGTTTACCTAGCTAGGAATCTCACTTCAGGAAAGGTACTCAGGCTGCTGGTGACTGCACGTTGTTTCACCAGGCAGCCCAAATCGAGTACACCCACTTGCATTTTCCAGGGGGCAGAGCAAATGGTGTCAACTTACAGGCCTCCAGCCTGGGAGGGGCAACGTACACTTTGTGAATGGGAAAGAAGCCCATGCCTTCAGTGTGAAAGGCCGCTAGGCCTCTTTGCTTTGGCAGCCCAGGGATAGCGTCAGCTCTGAAATGCTTCCAAAGGAGCAGAGTCAGAGAACCTTGGAACCACAGAGCAGGTGCAGCCCAGAACACGGACTACTCTTGGCCTGAGAACACCCACTGCCCAGCGCCTCTTTGGGGTACACACGTGTAGAGGGAGGGTGTTGAATTCTGCTGCGTCATAACTTCTCCGGGCCACGTAGTGTGAGGGCAAGGAGAGTGGCCCTCCACCTCATCCCAGTTTCATGTGTCAGTTGTCTAAGGCAAACTCCCTGCTTGAATCCCTCCGTGGGCTACGTAACCTCCAGAGAAAGGTGGATGATTGGGACCCAGGGCTGGTATCTAGGTTAATGTTCTGTGCATCAACTTCGCAGCTGTTCTCTCTAAGCGGGTCCCAAAGGCTTTCTGGAAGAGTTTCCTTAGAGGGTCAGAAACAGGAAATTAACCGACAGGCCCACGGGGACGCCAGTTCTCTCCAGCAACAACGCTACCAGCCTCAGACACTTGGGTTCTCTTTGGTAAATGGAAGAACACTATGCTTGGAAGCTTCTTCCATCCAGTTTGAGAGTCGCACTTCCACTGCATCTTGGGATACCAAGTGTTGCCATGCCGTCACAATTTCCAATTCTTAGGCCTATGACGGCAGAGTGTCTGGCAGTTCTGAAAGAGAACTTAGGAATGCAGGCGTTTTGGCTCCTTCCACCGAGAAACCAGCTCCTCCAGCTCCTCTGTCGTTAGCTATTTCATGTTAGAATATCTCTAGGGGCCCTCTTTTCCTCCTCCACGAGGTAAGACACAAACGGAATTGCCCTAAAGGGAAGAAGCCTTCTGAGTCCGGCAGAGAGGCAGCCTCTCCCACTCAGCATTCCCCCAACGCTGAGCCCCGGGTATGGGACAGAGAGAGGGAGAAAGGCAGCCGTAACCCCGAGCTCTTCCACAATGTAGTATAGGCCTCACCCTCAAGCTCACGTCAATTTCACAGAGAAAACACCAGGCCTCGGTGTGCTTTCCTGTGGCAAGGAAACTTTGCTTTCATTCCTTAGGTGGCACGTTGGCTCAGGACTGCCCTACCCGAAGGACTCACGGTGTGCAGCCCTACTGGTTGAGATCAGCCCCTCTGGCTCTTTCTCGGATGACACCAACTGGAAAAGAGCCGTTCATATGCTGGGGACCCAGGGAGCTTTCCCTAGTCTACACCAGAACAGCACTCTGAAGGAGAGGAGCTGCTGACGTTTGGTAGCAAAATCTCCTATTCTGAAGAGAAACATTTCGCTGTAAGCGGGTTCCATCAGCCTTGCCATCTTTTCTCAGCTGGCTAGGATGGAGGGCAGGCAGTTAGTTGGCAGACTCACCTGAGGCCCTGCTTGCCAGACTGTGACACAGACCTCCCGCCTGCTTCAGCCCAAAGGGACGGCTTATGGTAAGGTACAAACCCTGTGTTGGAAAGTTCCTGCCTAACCCTCGCACCAGCACAAGCATATTGGTCATTGGTCAAAGACTTTCCCCACAAGTTTAACATGTTTGCTCCCATCTAGCCTCCGAAGCCGAGTTTACCTAGCTAGGAATCTCACTTCAGGAAAGGTACTCAGGCTGCTGGTGACTGCACGTTGTCTCACCAGGCAGCCCAAATCGAGTACACCCACTTGCATTTTCCAGGGGGCAGAGCAAATGGTGTCAACTTACAGGCCTCCAGCCTGGGAGGGGCAACGTACACTTTGTGAATGGGAAAGAAGCCCATGCCTTCAGTGTGAAAGGCCGCTAGGCCTCTTTGCTATGGCAGCCCAGGGATAGCGTCAGCTCTGAAATGCTTCCAAAGGAGCAGAGTCAGAGAACCTTGGAACCACAGAGCAGGTGCAGCCCAGAACACGGACTGCTCTTGGCCTGAGAACACCCACTGCCCAGCGCCTCTTTGGGGTACACACGTGTAGAGGGAGGGTGTTGAATTCTGCTGCGTCCTAACTTCTCCGGGCCACGTAGTGTGAGGGCAAGGAGAGTGGCCCTCCACCTCATCCCAGTTTCATGTGTCAGTTGTCTAAGGCAAACTCCCTGCTTGAATCCCTCCGTGGGCTACGTAACCTCCAGAGAAAGGTGGATGATTGGGACCCAGGGCTGGTATCTAGGTTAATGTTCTGTGCATCAACTTCGCAGCTGTTCTCTCTAAGCGGGTCCCAAAGGCTTTCTGGAAGAGTTTCCTTAGAGGGTCAGAAACAGGAAATTAACCGACAGGCCCACGGGGACGCCAGTTCTCTCCAGCAACAACGCTACCAGCCTCAGACACTTGGGTTCTCTTTGGTAAATGGAAGAACACTATGCTCGGAAGCTTCTTCCATCCAGTTTGAGAGTCGCGCTTCCACTGCATCTTGGGATACCAAGTGTTGCCATGCCGTCACAATATCCAATTCTTAGGCCTATGACGGCAGAGTGTCTGGCAGTTCTGAAAGAGAACTTAGGAATGCAGGCGTTTTGGCTCCTTCCACCGAGAAACCAGCTCCTCCAGCTCCTCTGTCGTTAGCTATTTCATGTTAGAATATCTCTAGGGGCCCTCTTTTCCTCCTCCACGAGGTAAGACACAAACGGAATTGCCCTAAAGGGAAGAAGCCTTCTGAGTCCGGCAGAGAGGCAGCCTCTCCCACTCAGCATTCCCCCAACGCTGAGCCCCGGGTATGGGACAGAGAGAGGGAGAAAGGCAGCCGTAACCCCGAGCTCTTCCACAATGTAGTATAGGCCTCACCCTCAAGCTCACGTCAATTTCACAGAGAAAACACCAGGCCTCGGTGTGCTTTCCTGTGGCAAGGAAACTTTGCTTTCATTCCTTAGGTGGCACGTTGGCTCAGGACTGCCCTACCCGAAGGACTCACGGTGTGCAGCCCTACTGGTTGAGATCAGCCCCTCTGGCTCTTTCTCGGATGACACCAACTGGAAAAGAGCCGTTCATATGCTGGGGACCCAGGGAGCTTTCCCTAGTCTACACCAGAACAGCACTCTGAGGGAGAGGAGCTGCTGACGTTTGGTAGCAAAATCTCCTATTCTGAAGAGAAACATTTCGTTGTGAGCGGGTTCCATCAGCCTTGCCATCTTTTCTCAGCTGGCTAGGATGGAGGGCAGGCAGTCAGTTGGCAGACTCACCTGAGGCCCTGCTTGCCAGACTGTCACACAGACCTCCCGCCTGCTTCAGCCCAAAGGGACGGCTTATGGTAAGGTACAAACCCTGTGTTGGAAAGTTCCTGCCTAACCCTCGCACCAGCACAAGCATATTGGTCATTGGTCAAAGACTTTCCCCACAAGTTTAACATGTTTGCTCCCATCTAGCCTCCGAAGCCGAGTTTACCTAGCTAGGAATCTCACTTCAGGAAAGGTACTCAGGCTGCTGGTGACTGCACGTTGTTTCACCAGGCAGCCCAAATCGAGTACACCCACTTGCATTTTCCAGGGGGCAGAGCAAATGGTGTCAACTTACAGGCCTCCAGCCTGGGAGGGGCAACGTACACTTTGTGAATGGGAAAGAAGCCCATGCCTTCAGTGTGAAAGGCCGCTAGGCCTCTTTGCTTTGGCAGCCCAGGGATAGCGTCAGCTGTGAAATGCTTCCAAAGGAGCAGAGTCAGAGAACCTTGGAACCACAGAGCAGGTGCAGCCCAGAACACGGACTACTCTTGGCCTGAGAACACCCACTGCCCAGCGCCTCTTTGGGGTACACACGTGTAGAGGGAGGGTGTTGAATTCTGCTGCGTCATAACTTCTCCGGGCCACGTAGTGTGAGGGCAAGGAGAGTGGCCCTCCACCTCATCCCAGTTTCATGTGTCAGTTGTCTAAGGCAAACTCCCTGCTTGAATCCCTCCGTGGGCTACGTAACCTCCAGAGAAAGGTGGATGATTGGGACCCAGGGCTGGTATCTAGGTTAATGTTCTGTGCATCAACTTCGCAGCTGTTCTCTCTAAGCGGGTCCCAAAGGCTTTCTGGAAGAGTTTCCTTAGAGGGTCAGAAACAGGAAATTAACCGACAGGCCCACGGGGACGCCAGTTCTCTCCAGCCACAAGGCTACCAGCCTCAGACACTTGGGTTCTCTTTGGTAAATGGAAGAACACTATGCTCGGAAGCTTCTTCCATCCAGTTTGAGAGTCGCGCTTCCACTGCATCTTGGGATACCAAGTGTTGCCATGCCGTCACAATTTCCAATTCTTAGGCCTATGACGGCAGAGTGTCTGGCAGTTCTGAAAGAGAACTTAGGGATGCAGGCGTTTTGGCTCCTTCCACCGAGAAACCAGCTCCTCCAGCTCCTCTGTCGTTAGCTATTTCATGTTAGAATATCTCTAGGGGCCCTCTTTTCCTCCTCCACGAGGTAAGACACAAACGGAATTGCCCTAAAGGGAAGAAGCCTTCTGAGTCCGGCAGAGAGGCAGCCTCTCCCACTCAGCATTCCCCCAACGCTGAGCCCCGGGTATGGGACAGAGAGAGGGAGAAAGGCAGCCGTAACCCCGAGCTCTTCCACAATGTAGTATAGGCCTCACCCTCAAGCTCACGTCAATTTCATAGAGAAAACACCAGGCCTCGGTGTGCTTTCCTGTGGCAAGGAAACTTTGCTTTCATTCCTTAGGTGGCACGTTGGCTCAGGACTGCCCTACCCGAAGGACTCACGGTGTGCAGCCCTACTGGTTGAGATCAGCCCCTCTGGCTCTTTCTCGGATGACACCAACTGGAAAAGAGCCGTTCATATGCTGGGGACCCAGGGAGCTTTCCCTAGTCTACACCAGAACAGCACTCTGAGGGAGAGGAGCTGCTGACGTTTGGTAGCAAAATCTCCTATTCTGAAGAGAAACATTTCGCTGTAAGCGGGTTCCATCAGCCTTGCCATCTTTTCTCAGCTGGCTAGGATGGAGGGCAGGCAGTCAGTTGGCAGACTCACCTGAGGCCCTGCTTGCCAGACTGTGACACAGACCTCCCGCCTGCTTCAGCCCAAAGGGACGGCTTATGGTAAGGTAAAAACCCTGTGTTGGAAAGTTCCTGCCTAACCCTCGCACCAGCACAAGCATATTGGTCATTGGTCAAAGACTTTCCCCACAAGTTTAACATGTTTGCTCCCATCTAGCCTCCGAAGCTGAGTTTACCTAGCTAGGAATCTCACTTCAGGAAAGGTACTCAGGCTGCTGGTGACTGCACGTTGTTTCACCAGGCAGCCCAAATCGAGTACACCCACTTGCATTTTCCAGGGGGCAGAGCAAATGGTGTCAACTTACAGGCCTCCAGCCTGGGAGGGGCAACGTACACTTTGTGAATGGGAAAGAAGCCCATGCCTTCAGTGTGAAAGGCCGCTAGGCCTCTTTGCTTTGGCAGCCCAGGGATAGCGTCAGCTGTGAAATGCTTCCAAAGGAGCAGAGTCAGAGAACCTTGGAACCACAGAGCAGGTGCAGCCCAGAACACGGACTACTCTTGGCCTGAGAACACCCACTGCCCAGCGCCTCTTTGGGGTACACACGTGTAGAGGGAGGGTGTTGAATTCTGCTGCGTCATAACTTCTCCGGGCCACGTAGTGTGAGGGCAAGGAGAGTGGCCCTCCACCTCATCCCAGTTTCATGTGTCAGTTGTCTAAGGCAAACTCCCTGCTTGAATCCCTCCGTGGGCTACGTAACCTCCAGAGAAAGGTGGATGATTGGGACCCAGGGCTGGTATCTAGGTTAATGTTCTGTGCATCAACTTCGCAGCTGTTCTCTCTAAGCGGGTCCCAAAGGCTTTCTGGAAGAGTTTCCTTAGAGGGTCAGAAACAGGAAATTAACCGACAGGCCCACGGGGACGCCAGTTCTCTCCAGCAACAACGCTACCAGCCTCAGACACTTGGGTTCTCTTTGGTAAATGGAAGAACACTATGCTTGGAAGCTTCTTCCATCCAGTTTGAGAGTCGCACTTCCACTGCATCTTGGGATACCAAGTGTTGCCATGCCGTCACAATTTCCAATTCTTAGGCCTATGACGGCAGAGTGTCTGGCAGTTCTGAAAGAGAACTTAGGAATGCAGGCGTTTTGGCTCCTTCCACCGAGAAACCAGCTCCTCCAGCTCCTCTGTCGTTAGCTATTTCATGTTAGAATATCTCTAGGGGCCCTCTTTTCCTCCTCCACGAGGTAAGACACAAACGGAATTGCCCTAAAGGGAAGAAGCCTTCTGAGTCCGGCAGAGAGGCAGCCTCTCCCACTCAGCATTCCCCCAACGCTGAGCCCCGGGTATGGGACAGAGAGAGGGAGAAAGGCAGCCGTAACCCCGAGCTCTTCCACAATGTAGTATAGGCCTCACCCTCAAGCTCACGTCAATTTCACAGAGAAAACACCAGGCCTCGGTGTGCTTTCCTGTGGCAAGGAAACTTTGCTTTCATTCCTTAGGTGGCACGTTGGCTCAGGACTGCCCTACCCGAAGGACTCACGGTGTGCAGCCCTACTGGTTGAGATCAGCCCCTCTGGCTCTTTCTCGGATGACACCAACTGGAAAAGAGCCGTTCATATGCTGGGGACCCAGGGAGCTTTCCCTAGTCTACACCAGAACAGCACTCTGAGGGAGAGGAGCTGCTGACGTTTGGTAGCAAAATCTCCTATTCTGAAGAGAAACATTTCGCTGTAAGCGGGTTCCATCAGCCTTGCCATCTTTTCTCAGCTGGCTAGGATGGAGGGCAGGCAGTCAGTTGGCAGACTCACCTGAGGCCCTGCTTGCCAGACTGTGACACAGACCTCCCGCCTGCTTCAGCCCAAAGGGACGGCTTATGGTAAGGTAAAAACCCTGTGTTGGAAAGTTCCTGCCTAACCCTCGCACCAGCACAAGCATATTGGTCATTGGTCAAAGACTTTCCCCACAAGTTTAACATGTTTGCTCCCATCTAGCCTCCGAAGCCGAGTTTACCTAGCTAGGAATCTCACTTCAGGAAAGGTACTCAGGCTGCTGGTGACTGCACGTTGTTTCACCAGGCAGCCCAAATCGAGTACACCCACTTGCATTTTCCAGGGGGCAGAGCAAATGGTGTCAACTTACAGGCCTCCAGCCTGGGAGGGGCAACGTACACTTTGTGAATGGGAAAGAAGCCCATGCCTTCAGTGTGAAAGGCCGCTAGGCCTCTTTGCTTTGGCAGCCCAGGGATAGCGTCAGCTGTGAAATGCTTCCAAAGGAGCAGAGTCAGAGAACCTTGGAACCACAGAGCAGGTGCAGCCCAGAACACGGACTACTCTTGGCCTGAGAACACCCACTGCCCAGCGCCTCTTTGGGGTACACACGTGTAGAGGGAGGGTGTTGAATTCTGCTGCGTCATAACTTCTCCGGGCCACGTAGTGTGAGGGCAAGGAGAGTGGCCCTCCACCTCATCCCAGTTTCATGTGTCAGTTGTCTAAGGCAAACTCCCTGCTTGAATCCCTCCGTGGGCTACGTAACCTCCAGAGAAAGGTGGATGATTGGGACCCAGGGCTGGTATCTAGGTTAATGTTCTGTGCATCAACTTCGCAGCTGTTCTCTCTAAGCGGGTCCCAAAGGCTTTCTGGAAGAGTTTCCTTAGAGGGTCAGAAACAGGAAATTAACCGACAGGCCCACGGGGACGCCAGTTCTCTCCAGCCACAAGGCTACCAGCCTCAGACACTTGGGTTCTCTTTGGTAAATGGAAGAACACTATGCTTGGAAGCTTCTTCCATCCAGTTTGAGAGTCGCGCTTCCACTGCATCTTGGGATACCAAGTGTTGCCATGCCGTCACAATTTCCAATTCTTAGGCCTATGACGGCAGAGTGTCTGGCAGTTCTGAAAGAGAACTTAGGGATGCAGGCGTTTTGGCTCCTTCCACCGAGAAACCAGCTCCTCCAGCTCCTCTGTCGTTAGCTATTTCATGTTAGAATATCTCTAGGGGCCCTCTTTTCCTCCTCCACGAGGTAAGACACAAACGGAATTGCCCTAAAGGGAAGAAGCCTTCTGAGTCCGGCAGAGAGGCAGCCTCTCCCACTCAGCATTCCCCCAACGCTGAGCCCCGGGTATGGGACAGAGAGAGGGAGAAAGGCAGCCGTAACCCCGAGCTCTTCCACAATGTAGTATAGGCCTCACCCTCAAGCTCACGTCAATTTCATAGAGAAAACACCAGGCCTCGGTGTGCTTTCCTGTGGCAAGGAAACTTTGCTTTCATTCCTTAGGTGGCACGTTGGCTCAGGACTGCCCTACCCGAAGGACTCACGGTGTGCAGCCCTACTGGTTGAGATCAGCCCCTCTGGCTCTTTCTCGGATGACACCAACTGGAAAAGAGCCGTTCATATGCTGGGGACCCAGGGAGCTTTCCCTAGTCTACACCAGAACAGCACTCTGAGGGAGAGGAGCTGCTGACGTTTGGTAGCAAAATCTCCTATTCTGAAGAGAAACATTTCGTTGTGAGCGGGTTCCATCAGCCTTGCCATCTTTTCTCAGCTGGCTAGGATGGAGGGCAGGCAGTCAGTTGGCAGACTCACCTGAGGCCCTGCTTGCCAGACTGTCACACAGACCTCCCGCCTGCTTCAGCCCAAAGGGACGGCTTATGGTAAGGTACAAACCCTGTGTTGGAAAGTTCCTGCCTAACCCTCGCACCAGCACAAGCATATTGGTCATTGGTCAAAGACTTTCCCCACAAGTTTAACATGTTTGCTCCCATCTAGCCTCCGAAGCCGAGTTTACCTAGCTAGGAATCTCACTTCAGGAAAGGTACTCAGGCTGCTGGTGACTGCACGTTGTTTCACCAGGCAGCCCAAATCGAGTACACCCACTTGCATTTTCCAGGGGGCAGAGCAAATGGTGTCAACTTACAGGCCTCCAGCCTGGGAGGGGCAACGTACACTTTGTGAATGGGAAAGAAGCCCATGCCTTCAGTGTGAAAGGCCGCTAGGCCTCTTTGCTTTGGCAGCCCAGGGATAGCGTCAGCTGTGAAATGCTTCCAAAGGAGCAGAGTCAGAGAACCTTGGAACCACAGAGCAGGTGCAGCCCAGAACACGGACTACTCTTGGCCTGAGAACACCCACTGCCCAGCGCCTCTTTGGGGTACACACGTGTAGAGGGAGGGTGTTGAATTCTGCTGCGTCATAACTTCTCCGGGCCACGTAGTGTGAGGGCAAGGAGAGTGGCCCTCCACCTCATCCCAGTTTCATGTGTCAGTTGTCTAAGGCAAACTCCCTGCTTGAATCCCTCCGTGGGCTACGTAACCTCCAGAGAAAGGTGGATGATTGGGACCCAGGGCTGGTATCTAGGTTAATGTTCTGTGCATCAACTTCGCAGCTGTTCTCTCTAAGCGGGTCCCAAAGGCTTTCTGGAAGAGTTTCCTTAGAGGGTCAGAAACAGGAAATTAACCGACAGGCCCACGGGGACGCCAGTTCTCTCCAGCCACAAGGCTACCAGCCTCAGACACTTGGGTTCTCTTTGGTAAATGGAAGAACACTATGCTCGGAAGCTTCTTCCATCCAGTTTGAGAGTCGCGCTTCCACTGCATCTTGGGATAACAAGTGTTGCCATGCCGTCACAATTTCCAATTCTTAGGCCTATGACGGCAGAGTGTCTGGCAGTTCTGAAAGAGAACTTAGGGATGCAGGCGTTTTGGCTCCTTCCACCGAGAAACCAGCTCCTCCAGCTCCTCTGTCGTTAGCTATTTCATGTTAGAATATCTCTAGGGGCCCTCTTTTCCTCCTCCACGAGGTAAGACACAAACGGAATTGCCCTAAAGGGAAGAAGCCTTCTGAGTCCGGCAGAGAGGCAGCCTCTCCCACTCAGCATTCCCCCAACGCTGAGCCCCGGGTATGGGACAGAGAGAGGGAGAAAGGCAGCCGTAACCCCGAGCTCTTCCACAATGTAGTATAGGCCTCACCCTCAAGCTCACGTCAATTTCATAGAGAAAACACCAGGCCTCGGTGTGCTTTCCTGTGGCAAGGAAACTTTGCTTTCATTCCTTAGGTGGCACGTTGGCTCAGGACTGCCCTACCCGAAGGACTCACGGTGTGCAGCCCTACTGGTTGAGATCAGCCCCTCTGGCTCTTTCTCGGATGACACCAACTGGAAAAGAGCCGTTCATATGCTGGGGACCCAGGGAGCTTTCCCTAGTCTACACCAGAACAGCACTCTGAGGGAGAGGAGCTGCTGACGTTTGGTAGCAAAATCTCCTATTCTGAAGAGAAACATTTCGCTGTAAGCGGGTTCCATCAGCCTTGCCATCTTTTCTCAGCTGGCTAGGATGGAGGGCAGGCAGTCAGTTGGCAGACTCACCTGAGGCCCTGCTTGCCAGACTGTGACACAGACCTCCCGCCTGCTTCAGCCCAAAGGGACGGCTTATGGTAAGGTAAAAACCCTGTGTTGGAAAGTTCCTGCCTAACCCTCGCACCAGCACAAGCATATTGGTCATTGGTCAAAGACTTTCCCCACAAGTTTAACATGTTTGCTCCCATCTAGCCTCCGAAGCTGAGTTTACCTAGCTAGGAATCTCACTTCAGGAAAGGTACTCAGGCTGCTGGTGACTGCACGTTGTTTCACCAGGCAGCCCAAATCGAGTACACCCACTTGCATTTTCCAGGGGGCAGAGCAAATGGTGTCAACTTACAGGCCTCCAGCCTGGGAGGGGCAACGTACACTTTGTGAATGGGAAAGAAGCCCATGCCTTCAGTGTGAAAGGCCGCTAGGCCTCTTTGCTTTGGCAGCCCAGGGATAGCGTCAGCTGTGAAATGCTTCCAAAGGAGCAGAGTCAGAGAACCTTGGAACCACAGAGCAGGTGCAGCCCAGAACACGGACTACTCTTGGCCTGAGAACACCCACTGCCCAGCGCCTCTTTGGGGTACACACGTGTAGAGGGAGGGTGTTGAATTCTGCTGCGTCATAACTTCTCCGGGCCACGTAGTGTGAGGGCAAGGAGAGTGGCCCTCCACCTCATCCCAGTTTCATGTGTCAGTTGTCTAAGGCAAACTCCCTGCTTGAATCCCTCCGTGGGCTACGTAACCTCCAGAGAAAGGTGGATGATTGGGACCCAGGGCTGGTATCTAGGTTAATGTTCTGTGCATCAACTTCGCAGCTGTTCTCTCTAAGCGGGTCCCAAAGGCTTTCTGGAAGAGTTTCCTTAGAGGGTCAGAAACAGGAAATTAACCGACAGGCCCACGGGGACGCCAGTTCTCTCCAGCAACAACGCTACCAGCCTCAGACACTTGGGTTCTCTTTGGTAAATGGAAGAACACTATGCTTGGAAGCTTCTTCCATCCAGTTTGAGAGTCGCACTTCCACTGCATCTTGGGATACCAAGTGTTGCCATGCCGTCACAATTTCCAATTCTTAGGCCTATGACGGCAGAGTGTCTGGCAGTTCTGAAAGAGAACTTAGGAATGCAGGCGTTTTGGCTCCTTCCACCGAGAAACCAGCTCCTCCAGCTCCTCTGTCGTTAGCTATTTCATGTTAGAATATCTCTAGGGGCCCTCTTTTCCTCCTCCACGAGGTAAGACACAAACGGAATTGCCCTAAAGGGAAGAAGCCTTCTGAGTCCGGCAGAGAGGCAGCCTCTCCCACTCAGCATTCCCCCAACGCTGAGCCCCGGGTATGGGACAGAGAGAGGGAGAAAGGCAGCCGTAACCCCGAGCTCTTCCACAATGTAGTATAGGCCTCACCCTCAAGCTCACGTCAATTTCACAGAGAAAACACCAGGCCTCGGTGTGCTTTCCTGTGGCAAGGAAACTTTGCTTTCATTCCTTAGGTGGCACGTTGGCTCAGGACTGCCCTACCCGAAGGACTCACGGTGTGCAGCCCTACTGGTTGAGATCAGCCCCTCTGGCTCTTTCTCGGATGACACCAACTGGAAAAGAGCCGTTCATATGCTGGGGACCCAGGGAGCTTTCCCTAGTCTACACCAGAACAGCACTCTGAGGGAGAGGAGCTGCTGACGTTTGGTAGCAAAATCTCCTATTCTGAAGAGAAACATTTCGCTGTAAGCGGGTTCCATCAGCCTTGCCATCTTTTCTCAGCTGGCTAGGATGGAGGGCAGGCAGTCAGTTGGCAGACTCACCTGAGGCCCTGCTTGCCAGACTGTGACACAGACCTCCCGCCTGCTTCAGCCCAAAGGGACGGCTTATGGTAAGGTAAAAACCCTGTGTTGGAAAGTTCCTGCCTAACCCTCGCACCAGCACAAGCATATTGGTCATTGGTCAAAGACTTTCCCCACAAGTTTAACATGTTTGCTCCCATCTAGCCTCCGAAGCCGAGTTTACCTAGCTAGGAATCTCACTTCAGGAAAGGTACTCAGGCTGCTGGTGACTGCACGTTGTTTCACCAGGCAGCCCAAATCGAGTACACCCACTTGCATTTTCCAGGGGGCAGAGCAAATGGTGTCAACTTACAGGCCTCCAGCCTGGGAGGGGCAACGTACACTTTGTGAATGGGAAAGAAGCCCATGCCTTCAGTGTGAAAGGCCGCTAGGCCTCTTTGCTTTGGCAGCCCAGGGATAGCGTCAGCTGTGAAATGCTTCCAAAGGAGCAGAGTCAGAGAACCTTGGAACCACAGAGCAGGTGCAGCCCAGAACACGGACTACTCTTGGCCTGAGAACACCCACTGCCCAGCGCCTCTTTGGGGTACACACGTGTAGAGGGAGGGTGTTGAATTCTGCTGCGTCATAACTTCTCCGGGCCACGTAGTGTGAGGGCAAGGAGAGTGGCCCTCCACCTCATCCCAGTTTCATGTGTCAGTTGTCTAAGGCAAACTCCCTGCTTGAATCCCTCCGTGGGCTACGTAACCTCCAGAGAAAGGTGGATGATTGGGACCCAGGGCTGGTATCTAGGTTAATGTTCTGTGCATCAACTTCGCAGCTGTTCTCTCTAAGCGGGTCCCAAAGGCTTTCTGGAAGAGTTTCCTTAGAGGGTCAGAAACAGGAAATTAACCGACAGGCCCACGGGGACGCCAGTTCTCTCCAGCCACAAGGCTACCAGCCTCAGACACTTGGGTTCTCTTTGGTAAATGGAAGAACACTATGCTCGGAAGCTTCTTCCATCCAGTTTGAGAGTCGCGCTTCCACTGCATCTTGGGATACCAAGTGTTGCCATGCCGTCACAATTTCCAATTCTTAGGCCTATGACGGCAGAGTGTCTGGCAGTTCTGAAAGAGAACTTAGGGATGCAGGCGTTTTGGCTCCTTCCACCGAGAAACCAGCTCCTCCAGCTCCTCTGTCGTTAGCTATTTCATGTTAGAATATCTCTAGGGGCCCTCTTTTCCTCCTCCACGAGGTAAGACACAAACGGAATTGCCCTAAAGGGAAGAAGCCTTCTGAGTCCGGCAGAGAGGCAGCCTCTCCCACTCAGCATTCCCCCAACGCTGAGCCCCGGGTATGGGACAGAGAGAGGGAGAAAGGCAGCCGTAACCCCGAGCTCTTCCACAATGTAGTATAGGCCTCACCCTCAAGCTCACGTCAATTTCATAGAGAAAACACCAGGCCTCGGTGTGCTTTCCTGTGGCAAGGAAACTTTGCTTTCATTCCTTAGGTGGCACGTTGGCTCAGGACTGCCCTACCCGAAGGACTCACGGTGTGCAGCCCTACTGGTTGAGATCAGCCCCTCTGGCTCTTTCTCGGATGACACCAACTGGAAAAGAGCCGTTCATATGCTGGGGACCCAGGGAGCTTTCCCTAGTCTACACCAGAACAGCACTCTGAGGGAGAGGAGCTGCTGACGTTTGGTAGCAAAATCTCCTATTCTGAAGAGAAACATTTCGCTGTAAGCGGGTTCCATCAGCCTTGCCATCTTTTCTCAGCTGGCTAGGATGGAGGGCAGGCAGTCAGTTGGCAGACTCACCTGAGGCCCTGCTTGCCAGACTGTGACACAGACCTCCCGCCTGCTTCAGCCCAAAGGGACGGCTTATGGTAAGGTACAAACCCTGTGTTGGAAAGTTCCTGCCTAACCCTCGCACCAGCACAAGCATATTGGTCATTGGTCAAAGACTTTCCCCACAAGTTTAACATGTTTGCTCCCATCTAGCCTCCGAAGCCGAGTTTACCTAGCTAGGAATCTCACTTCAGGAAAGGTACTCAGGCTGCTGGTGACTGCACGTTGTCTCACCAGGCAGCCCAAATCGAGTACACCCACTTGCATTTTCCAGGGGGCAGAGCAAATGGTGTCAACTTACAGGCCTCCAGCCTGGGAGGGGCAACGTACACTTTGTGAATGGGAAAGAAGCCCATGCCTTCAGTGTGAAAGGCCGCTAGGCCTCTTTGCTTTGGCAGCCCAGGGATAGCGTCAGCTGTGAAATGCTTCCAAAGGAGCAGAGTCAGAGAACCTTGGAACCACAGAGCAGGTGCAGCCCAGAACACGGACTACTCTTGGCCTGAGAACACCCACTGCCCAGCGCCTCTTTGGGGTACACACGTGTAGAGGGAGGGTGTTGAATTCTGCTGCGTCATAACTTCTCCGGGCCACGTAGTGTGAGGGCAAGGAGAGTGGCCCTCCACCTCATCCCAGTTTCATGTGTCAGTTGTCTAAGGCAAACTCCCTGCTTGAATCCCTCCGTGGGCTACGTAACCTCCAGAGAAAGGTGGATGATTGGGACCCAGGGCTGGTATCTAGGTTAATGTTCTGTGCATCAACTTCGCAGCTGTTCTCTCTAAGCGGGTCCCAAAGGCTTTCTGGAAGAGTTTCCTTAGAGGGTCAGAAACAGGAAATTAACCGACAGGCCCACGGGGACGCCAGTTCTCTCCAGCAACAACGCTACCAGCCTCAGACACTTGGGTTCTCTTTGGTAAATGGAAGAACACTATGCTTGGAAGCTTCTTCCATCCAGTTTGAGAGTCGCACTTCCACTGCATCTTGGGATACCAAGTGTTGCCATGCCGTCACAATTTCCAATTCTTAGGCCTATGACGGCAGAGTGTCTGGCAGTTCTGAAAGAGAACTTAGGGATGCAGGCGTTTTGGCTCCTTCCACCGAGAAACCAGCTCCTCCAGCTCCTCTGTCGTTAGCTAGTTCATGTTAGAATATCTCTAGGGGCCCTCTTTTCCTCCTCCACGAGGTAAGACACAAACGGAATTGCCCTAAAGGGAAGAAGCCTTCTGAGTCCGGCAGAGAGGCAGCCTCTCCCACTCAGCATTCCCCCAACGCTGAGCCCCGGGTATGGGACAGAGAGAGGGAGAAAGGCAGCCGTAACCCCGAGCTCTTCCACAATGTAGTATAGGCCTCACCCTCAAGCTCACGTCAATTTCACAGAGAAAACACCAGGCCTCGGTGTGCTTTCCTGTGGCAAGGAAACTTTGCTTTCATTCCTTAGGTGGCACGTTGGCTCAGGACTGCCCTACCCGAAGGACTCACGGTGTGCAGCCCTATTGGTTGAGATCAGCCCCTCTGGCTCTTTCTCGGATGACACCAACTGGGCAAAGAGCCGTTCATATGCTGGGGACCCAGGGAGCTTTCCCTAGTCTACACCAGAACAGCACTCTGAGGGAGAGGAGCTGCTGACGTTTGGTAGCAAAATCTCCTATTCTGAAGAGAAACATTTCGTTGTAAGCGGGTTCCATCAGCCTTGCCATCTTTTCTCAGCTGGCTAGGATGGAGGGCAGGCAGTCAGTTGGCAGACTCACCTGAGGCCCTGCTTGCCAGACTGTCACACAGACCTCCCGCCTGCTTCAGCCCAAAGGGACGGCTTATGGTAAGGTACAAACCCTGTGTTGGAAAGTTCCTGCCTAACCCTCGCACCAGCACAAGCATATTGGTCATTGGTCAAAGACTCTCCCCACAAGTTTAACATGTTTGCTCCCATCTAGCCTCCGAAGCCGAGTTTACCTAGCTAGGAATCTCACTTCAGGAAAGGTACTCAGGCTGCTGGTGACTGCACGTTGTTTCACCAGGCAGCCCAAATCGAGTACACCCACTTGCATTTTCCAGGGGGCAGAGCAAATGGTGTCAACTTACAGGCCTCCAGCCTGGGAGGGGCAACGTACACTTTGTGAATGGGAAAGAAGCCCATGCCTTCAGTGTGAAAGGCCGCTAGGCCTCTTTGCTTTGGCAGCCCAGGGATAGCGTCAGCTGTGAAATGCTTCCAAAGGAGCAGAGTCAGAGAACCTTGGAACCACAGAGCAGGTGCAGCCCAGAACACGGACTGCTCTTGGCCTGAGAACACCCACTGCCCAGCGCCTCTTTGGGGTACACACGTGTAGAGGGAGGGTGTTGAATTCTGCTGCGTCATAACTTCTCCGGGCCACGTAGTGTGAGGGCAAGGAGAGTGGCCCTCCACCTCATCCCAGTTTCATGTGTCAGTTGTCTAAGGCAAACTCCCTGCTTGAATCCCTCCGTGGGCTACGTAGCCTCCAGAGAAAGGTGGATGATTGGGACCCAGGGCTGGTATCTAGGTTAATGTTCTGTGCATCAACTTCGCAGCTGTTCTCTCTAAGCGGGTCCCAAAGGCTTTCTGGAAGAGTTTCCTTAGAGGGTCAGAAACAGGAAATTAACCGACAGGCCCACGGGGACGCCAGTTCTCTCCAGCAACAACGCTACCAGCCTCAGACACTTGGGTTCTCTTTGGTAAATGGAAGAACACTATGCTTGGAAGCTTCTTCCATCCAGTTTGAGAGTCGCACTTCCACTGCATCTTGGGATACCAAGTGTTGCCATGCCGTCACAATATCCAATTCTTAGGCCTATGACGGCAGAGTGTCTGGCAGTTCTGAAAGAGAACTTAGGAATGCAGGCGTTTTGGCTCCTTCCACCGAGAAACCAGCTCCTCCAGCTCCTCTGTCGTTAGCTATTTCATGTTAGAATATCTCTAGGGGCCCTCTTTTCCTCCTCCACGAGGTAAGACACAAACGGAATTGCCCTAAAGGGAAGAAGCCTTCTGAGTCCGGCAGAGAGGCAGCCTCTCCCACTCAGCATTCCCCCAACGCTGAGCCCCGGGTATGGGACAGAGAGAGGGAGAAAGGCAGCCGTAACCCCGAGCTCTTCCACAATGTAGTATAGGCCTCACCCTCACGCTCACGTCAATTTCACAGAGAAAACACCAGGCCTCGGTGTGCTTTCCTGTGGCAAGGAAACTTTGCTTTCATTCCTTAGGTGGCACGTTGGCTCAGGACTGCCCTACCCGAAGGACTCACGGTGTGCAGCCCTACTGGTTGAGATCAGCCCCTCTGGCTCTTTCTCGGATGACACCAACTGGAAAAGAGCCGTTCATATGCTGGGGACCCAGGGAGCTTTCCCTAGTCTACACCAGAACAGCACTCTGAGGGAGAGGAGCTGCTGACGTTTGGTAGCAAAATCTCCTATTCTGAAGAGAAACATTTCGCTGTAAGCGGGTTCCATCAGCCTTGCCATCTTTTCTCAGCTGGCTAGGATGGAGGGCAGGCAGTCAGTTGGCAGACTCACCTGAGGCCCTGCTTGCCAGACTGTGACACAGACCTCCCGCCTGCTTCAGCCCAAAGGGACGGCTTATGGTAAGGTACAAACCCTGTGTTGGAAAGTTCCTGCCTAACCCTCGCACCAGCACAAGCATATTGGTCATTGGTCAAAGACTTTCCCCACAAGTTTAACATGTTTGCTCCCATCTAGCCTCCGAAGCCGAGTTTACCTAGCTAGGAATCTCACTTCAGGAAAGGTACTCAGGCTGCTGGTGACTGCACGTTGTTTCACCAGGCAGCCCAAATCGAGTACACCCACTTGCATTTTCCAGGGGGCAGAGCAAATGGTGTCAACTTACAGGCCTCCAGCCTGGGAGGGGCAACGTACACTTTGTGAATGGGAAAGAAGCCCATGCCTTCAGTGTGAAAGGCCGCTAGGCCTCTTTGCTTTGGCAGCCCAGGGATAGCGTCAGCTGTGAAATGCTTCCAAAGGAGCAGAGTCAGAGAACCTTGGAACCACAGAGCAGGTGCAGCCCAGAACACGGACTACTCTTGGCCTGAGAACACCCACTGCCCAGCGCCTCTTTGGGGTACACACGTGTAGAGGGAGGGTGTTGAATTCTGCTGCGTCATAACTTCTCCGGGCCACGTAGTGTGAGGGCAAGGAGAGTGGCCCTCCACCTCATCCCAGTTTCATGTGTCAGTTGTCTAAGGCAAACTCCCTGCTTGAATCCCTCCGTGGGCTACGTAACCTCCAGAGAAAGGTGGATGATTGGGACCCAGGGCTGGTATCTAGGTTAATGTTCTGTGCATCAACTTCGCAGCTGTTCTCTCTAAGCGGGTCCCAAAGGCTTTCTGGAAGAGTTTCCTTAGAGGGTCAGAAACAGGAAATTAACCGACAGGCCCACGGGGACGCCAGTTCTCTCCAGCAACAACGCTACCAGCCTCAGACACTTGGGTTCTCTTTGGTAAATGGAAGAACACTATGCTTGGAAGCTTCTTCCATCCAGTTTGAGAGTCGCACTTCCACTGCATCTTGGGATACCAAGTGTTGCCATGCCGTCACAATTTCCAATTCTTAGGCCTATGACGGCAGAGTGTCTGGCAGTTCTGAAAGAGAACTTAGGAATGCAGGCGTTTTGGCTCCTTCCACCGAGAAACCAGCTCCTCCAGCTCCTCTGTCGTTAGCTATTTCATGTTAGAATATCTCTAGGGGCCCTCTTTTCCTCCTCCACGAGGTAAGACACAAACGGAATTGCCCTAAAGGGAAGAAGCCTTCTGAGTCCGGCAGAGAGGCAGCCTCTCCCACTCAGCATTCCCCCAACGCTGAGCCCCGGGTATGGGACAGAGAGAGGGAGAAAGGCAGCCGTAACCCCGAGCTCTTCCACAATGTAGTATAGGCCTCACCCTCAAGCTCACGTCAATTTCACAGAGAAAACACCAGGCCTCGGTGTGCTTTCCTGTGGCAAGGAAACTTTGCTTTCATTCCTTAGGTGGCACGTTGGCTCAGGACTGCCCTACCCGAAGGACTCACGGTGTGCAGCCCTACTGGTTGAGATCAGCCCCTCTGGCTCTTTCTCGGATGACACCAACTGGAAAAGAGCCGTTCATATGCTGGGGACCCAGGGAGCTTTCCCTAGTCTACACCAGAACAGCACTCTGAAGGAGAGGAGCTGCTGACGTTTCGTAGCAAAATCTCCTATTCTGAAGAGAAACATTTCGCTGTAAGCGGGTTCCATCAGCCTTGCCATCTTTTCTCAGCTGGCTAGGATGGAGGGCAGGCAGTTAGTTGGCAGACTCACCTGAGGCCCTGCTTGCCAGACTGTGACACAGACCTCCCGCCTGCTTCAGCCCAAAGGGACGGCTTATGGTAAGGTACAAACCCTGTGTTGGAAAGTTCCTGCCTAACCCTCGCACCAGCACAAGCATATTGGTCATTGGTCAAAGACTTTCCCCACAAGTTTAACATGTTTGCTCCCATCTAGCCTCCGAAGCCGAGTTTACCTAGCTAGGAATCTCACTTCAGGAAAGGTACTCAGGCTGCTGGTGACTGCACGTTGTCTCACCAGGCAGCCCAAATCGAGTACACCCACTTGCATTTTCCAGGGGGCAGAGCAAATGGTGTCAACTTACAGGCCTCCAGCCTGGGAGGGGCAACGTACACTTTGTGAATGGGAAAGAAGCCCATGCCTTCAGTGTGAAAGGCCGCTAGGCCTCTTTGCTATGGCAGCCCAGGGATAGCGTCAGCTCTGAAATGCTTCCAAAGGAGCAGAGTCAGAGAACCTTGGAACCACAGAGCAGGTGCAGCCCAGAACACGGACTGCTCTTGGCCTGAGAACACCCACTGCCCAGCGCCTCTTTGGGGTACACACGTGTAGAGGGAGGGTGTTGAATTCTGCTGCGTCATAACTTCTCCGGGCCACGTAGTGTGAGGGCAAGGAGAGTGGCCCTCCACCTCATCCCAGTTTCATGTGTCAGTTGTCTAAGGCAAACTCCCTGCTTGAATCCCTCCGTGGGCTACGTAACCTCCAGAGAAAGGTGGATGATTGGGACCCAGGGCTGGTATCTAGGTTAATGTTCTGTGCATCAACTTCGCAGCTGTTCTCTCTAAGCGGGTCCCAAAGGCTTTCTGGAAGAGTTTCCTTAGAGGGTCAGAAACAGGAAATTAACCGACAGGCCCACGGGGACGCCAGTTCTCTCCAGCAACAACGCTACCAGCCTCAGACACTTGGGTTCTCTTTGGTAAATGGAAGAACACTATGCTCGGAAGCTTCTTCCATCCAGTTTGAGAGTCGCGCTTCCACTGCATCTTGGGATACCAAGTGTTGCCATGCCGTCACAATATCCAATTCTTAGGCCTATGACGGCAGAGTGTCTGGCAGTTCTGAAAGAGAACTTAGGAATGCAGGCGTTTTGGCTCCTTCCACCGAGAAACCAGCTCCTCCAGCTCCTCTGTCGTTAGCTATTTCATGTTAGAATATCTCTAGGGGCCCTCTTTTCCTCCTCCACGAGGTAAGACACAAACGGAATTGCCCTAAAGGGAAGAAGCCTTCTGAGTCCGGCAGAGAGGCAGCCTCTCCCACTCAGCATTCCCCCAACGCTGAGCCCCGGGTATGGGACAGAGAGAGGGAGAAAGGCAGCCGTAACCCCGAGCTCTTCCACAATGTAGTATAGGCCTCACCCTCAAGCTCACGTCAATTTCACAGAGAAAACACCAGGCCTCGGTGTGCTTTCCTGTGGCAAGGAAACTTTGCTTTCATTCCTTAGGTGGCACGTTGGCTCAGGACTGCCCTACCCGAAGGACTCACGGTGTGCAGCCCTACTGGTTGAGATCAGCCCCTCTGGCTCTTTCTCGGATGACACCAACTGGAAAAGAGCCGTTCATATGCTGGGGACCCAGGGAGCTTTCCCTAGTCTACACCAGAACAGCACTCTGAGGGAGAGGAGCTGCTGACGTTTGGTAGCAAAATCTCCTATTCTGAAGAGAAACATTTCGTTGTGAGCGGGTTCCATCAGCCTTGCCATCTTTTCTCAGCTGGCTAGGATGGAGGGCAGGCAGTCAGTTGGCAGACTCACCTGAGGCCCTGCTTGCCAGACTGTCACACAGACCTCCCGCCTGCTTCAGCCCAAAGGGACGGCTTATGGTAAGGTACAAACCCTGTGTTGGAAAGTTCCTGCCTAACCCTCGCACCAGCACAAGCATATTGGTCATTGGTCAAAGACTTTCCCCACAAGTTTAACATGTTTGCTCCCATCTAGCCTCCGAAGCCGAGTTTACCTAGCTAGGAATCTCACTTCAGGAAAGGTACTCAGGCTGCTGGTGACTGCACGTTGTTTCACCAGGCAGCCCAAATCGAGTACACCCACTTGCATTTTCCAGGGGGCAGAGCAAATGGTGTCAACTTACAGGCCTCCAGCCTGGGAGGGGCAACGTACACTTTGTGAATGGGAAAGAAGCCCATGCCTTCAGTGTGAAAGGCCGCTAGGCCTCTTTGCTTTGGCAGCCCAGGGATAGCGTCAGCTGTGAAATGCTTCCAAAGGAGCAGAGTCAGAGAACCTTGGAACCACAGAGCAGGTGCAGCCCAGAACACGGACTACTCTTGGCCTGAGAACACCCACTGCCCAGCGCCTCTTTGGGGTACACACGTGTAGAGGGAGGGTGTTGAATTCTGCTGCGTCATAACTTCTCCGGGCCACGTAGTGTGAGGGCAAGGAGAGTGGCCCTCCACCTCATCCCAGTTTCATGTGTCAGTTGTCTAAGGCAAACTCCCTGCTTGAATCCCTCCGTGGGCTACGTAACCTCCAGAGAAAGGTGGATGATTGGGACCCAGGGCTGGTATCTAGGTTAATGTTCTGTGCATCAACTTCGCAGCTGTTCTCTCTAAGCGGGTCCCAAAGGCTTTCTGGAAGAGTTTCCTTAGAGGGTCAGAAACAGGAAATTAACCGACAGGCCCACGGGGACGCCAGTTCTCTCCAGCCACAAGGCTACCAGCCTCAGACACTTGGGTTCTCTTTGGTAAATGGAAGAACACTATGCTCGGAAGCTTCTTCCATCCAGTTTGAGAGTCGCGCTTCCACTGCATCTTAGGATACCAAGTGTTGCCATGCCGTCACAATTTCCAATTCTTAGGCCTATGACGGCAGAGTGTCTGGCAGTTCTGAAAGAGAACTTAGGGATGCAGGCGTTTTGGCTCCTTCCACCGAGAAACCAGCTCCTCCAGCTCCTCTGTCGTTAGCTATTTCATGTTAGAATATCTCTAGGGGCCCTCTTTTCCTCCTCCACGAGGTAAGACACAAACGGAATTGCCCTAAAGGGAAGAAGCCTTCTGAGTCCGGCAGAGAGGCAGCCTCTCCCACTCAGCATTCCCCCAACGCTGAGCCCCGGGTATGGGACAGAGAGAGGGAGAAAGGCAGCCGTAACCCCGAGCTCTTCCACAATGTAGTATAGGCCTCACCCTCAAGCTCACGTCAATTTCATAGAGAAAACACCAGGCCTCGGTGTGCTTTCCTGTGGCAAGGAAACTTTGCTTTCATTCCTTAGGTGGCACGTTGGCTCAGGACTGCCCTACCCGAAGGACTCACGGTGTGCAGCCCTACTGGTTGAGATCAGCCCCTCTGGCTCTTTCTCGGATGACACCAACTGGAAAAGAGCCGTTCATATGCTGGGGACCCAGGGAGCTTTCCCTAGTCTACACCAGAACAGCACTCTGAGGGAGAGGAGCTGCTGACGTTTGGTAGCAAAATCTCCTATTCTGAAGAGAAACATTTCGCTGTAAGCGGGTTCCATCAGCCTTGCCATCTTTTCTCAGCTGGCTAGGATGGAGGGCAGGCAGTCAGTTGGCAGACTCACCTGAGGCCCTGCTTGCCAGACTGTGACACAGACCTCCCGCCTGCTTCAGCCCAAAGGGACGGCTTATGGTAAGGTAAAAACCCTGTGTTGGAAAGTTCCTGCCTAACCCTCGCACCAGCACAAGCATATTGGTCATTGGTCAAAGACTTTCCCCACAAGTT
The DNA here is from genome assembly GCF_965194805.1 of Balaenoptera borealis. Lineage (NCBI taxonomy): Eukaryota > Metazoa > Chordata > Mammalia > Artiodactyla > Balaenopteridae > Balaenoptera > Balaenoptera borealis. The sequence goes on from NW_028123440.1 coordinate 183,224, forward strand.
TAACATGTTTGCTCCCATCTAGCCTCCGAAGCCGAGTTTACCTAGCTAGGAATCTCACTTCAGGAAAGGTACTCAGGCTGCTGGTGACTGCACGTTGTTTCACCAGGCAGCCCAAATCGAGTACACCCACTTGCATTTTCCAGGGGGCAGAGCAAATGGTGTCAACTTACAGGCCTCCAGCCTGGGAGGGGCAACGTACACTTTGTGAATGGGAAAGAAGCCCATGCCTTCAGTGTGAAAGGCCGCTAGGCCTCTTTGCTTTGGCAGCCCAGGGATAGCGTCAGCTGTGAAATGCTTCCAAAGGAGCAGAGTCAGAGAACCTTGGAACCACAGAGCAGGTGCAGCCCAGAACACGGACTGCTCTTGGCCTGAGAACACCCACTGCCCAGCGCCTCTTTGGGGTACACACGTGTAGAGGGAGGGTGTTGAATTCTGCTGCGTCATAACTTCTCCGGGCCACGTAGTGTGAGGGCAAGGAGAGTGGCCCTCCACCTCATCCCAGTTTCATGTGTCAGTTGTCTAAGGCAAACTCCCTGCTTGAATCCCTCCGTGGGCTACGTAACCTCCAGAGAAAGGTGGATGATTGGGACCCAGGGCTGGTATCTAGGTTAATGTTCTGTGCATCAACTTCGCAGCTGTTCTCTCTAAGCGGGTCCCAAAGGCTTTCTGGAAGAGTTTCCTTAGAGGGTCAGAAACAGGAAATTAACCGACAGGCCCACGGGGACGCCAGTTCTCTCCAGCAACAACGCTACCAGCCTCAGACACTTGGGTTCTCTTTGGTAAATGGAAGAACACTATGCTTGGAAGCTTCTTCCATCCAGTTTGAGAGTCGCACTTCCACTGCATCTTGGGATACCAAGTGTTGCCATGCCGTCACAATTTCCAATTCTTAGGCCTATGACGGCAGAGTGTCTGGCAGTTCTGAAAGAGAACTTAGGAATGCAGGCGTTTTGGCTCCTTCCACCGAGAAACCAGCTCCTCCAGCTCCTCTGTCGTTAGCTATTTCATGTTAGAATATCTCTAGGGGCCCTCTTTTCCTCCTCCACGAGGTAAGACACAAACGGAATTGCCCTAAAGGGAAGAAGCCTTCTGAGTCCGGCAGAGAGGCAGCCTCTCCCACTCAGCATTCCCCCAACGCTGAGCCCCGGGTATGGGACAGAGAGAGGGAGAAAGGCAGCCGTAACCCCGAGCTCTTCCACAATGTAGTATAGGCCTCACCCTCAAGCTCACGTCAATTTCATAGAGAAAACACCAGGCCTCGGTGTGCTTTCCTGTGGCAAGGAAACTTTGCTTTCATTCCTTAGGTTGCACGTTGGCTCAGGACTGCCCTACCCGAAGGACTCACGGTGTGCAGCCCTATTGGTTGAGATCAGCCCCTCTGGCTCTTTCTCGGATGACACCAACTGGGCAAAGAGCCGTTCATATGCTGGGGACCCAGGGAGCTTTCCCTAGTCTACACCAGAACAGCACTCTGAGGGAGAGGAGCTGCTGACGTTTGGTAGCAAAATCTCCTATTCTGAAGAGAAACATTTCGCTGTAAGCGGGTTCCATCAGCCTTGCCATCTTTTCTCAGCTGGCTAGGATGGAGGGCAGGCAGTCAGTTGGCAGACTCACCTGAGGCCCTGCTTGCCAGACTGTCACACAGACCTCCCGCCTGCTTCAGCCCAAAGGGACGGCTTATGGTAAGGTACAAACCCTGTGTTGGAAAGTTCCTGCCTAACCCTCGCACCAGCACAAGCATATTGGTCATTGGTCAAAGACTCTCCCCACAAGTTTAACATGTTTGCTCCCATCTAGCCTCCGAAGCTGAGTTTACCTAGCTAGGAATCTCACTTCAGGAAAGGTACTCAGGCTGCTGGTGACTGCACGTTGTTTCACCAGGCAGCCCAAATCGAGTACACCCACTTGCATTTTCCAGGGGGCAGAGCAAATGGTGTCAACTTACAGGCCTCCAGCCTGGGAGGGGCAACGTACACTTTGTGAATGGGAAAGAAGCCCATGCCTTCAGTGTGAAAGGCCGCTAGGCCTCTTTGCTTTGGCAGCCCAGGGATAGCGTCAGCTCTGAAATGCTTCCAAAGGAGCAGAGTCAGAGAACCTTGGAACCACAGAGCAGGTGCAGCCCAGAACACGGACTGCTCTTGGCCTGAGAACACCCACTGCCCAGCGCCTCTTTGGGGTACACACGTGTAGAGGGAGGGTGTTGAATTCTGCTGCGTCATAACTTCTCCGGGCCACGTAGTGTGAGGGCAAGGAGAGTGGCCCTCCACCTCATCCCAGTTTCATGTGTCAGTTGTCTAAGGCAAACTCCCTGCTTGAATCCCTCCGTGGGCTACGTAACCTCCAGAGAAAGGTGGATGATTGGGACCCAGGGCTGGTATCTAGGTTAATGTTCTGTGCATCAACTTCGCAGCTGTTCTCTCTAAGCGGGTCCCAAAGGCTTTCTGGAAGAGTTTCCTTAGAGGGTCAGAAACAGGAAATTAACCGACAGGCCCACGGGGACGCCAGTTCTCTCCAGCAACAACGCTACCAGCCTCAGACACTTGGGTTCTCTTTGGTAAATGGAAGAACACTATGCTTGGAAGCTTCTTCCATCCAGTTTGAGAGTCGCGCTTCCACTGCATCTTGGGATACCAAGTGTTGCCATGCCGTCACAATTTCCAATTCTTAGGCCTATGACGGCAGAGTGTCTGGCAGTTCTGAAAGAGAACTTAGGAATGCAGGCGTTTTGGCTCCTTCCACCGAGAAACCAGCTCCTCCAGCTCCTCTGTCGTTAGCTATTTCATGTTAGAATATCTCTAGGGGCCCTCTTTTCCTCCTCCACGAGGTAAGACACAAACGGAATTGCCCTAAAGGGAAGAAGCCTTCTGAGTCCGGCAGAGAGGCAGCCTCTCCCACTCAGCATTCCCCCAACGCTGAGCCCCGGGTATGGGACAGAGAGAGGGAGAAAGGCAGCCGTAACCCCGAGCTCTTCCACAATGTAGTATAGGCCTCACCCTCAAGCTCACGTCAATTTCACAGAGAAAACACCAGGCCTCGGTGTGCTTTCCTGTGGCAAGGAAACTTTGCTTTCATTCCTTAGGTGGCACGTTGGCTCAGGACTGCCCTACCCGAAGGACTCACGGTGTGCAGCCCTACTGGTTGAGATCAGCCCCTCTGGCTCTTTCTCGGATGACACCAACTGGAAAAGAGCCGTTCATATGCTGGGGACCCAGGGAGCTTTCCCTAGTCTACACCAGAACAGCACTCTGAGGGAGAGGAGCTGCTGACGTTTGGTAGCAAAATCTCCTATTCTGAAGAGAAACATTTCGCTGTAAGCGGGTTCCATCAGCCTTGCCATCTTTTCTCAGCTGGCTAGGATGGAGGGCAGGCAGTCAGTTGGCAGACTCACCTGAGGCCCTGCTTGCCAGACTGTGACACAGACCTCCCGCCTGCTTCAGCCCAAAGGGACGGCTTATGGTAAGGTACAAACCCTGTGTTGGAAAGTTCCTGCCTAACCCTCGCACCAGCACAAGCATATTGGTCATTGGTCAAAGACTTTCCCCACAAGTTTAACATGTTTGCTCCCATCTAGCCTCCGAAGCCGAGTTTACCTAGCTAGGAATCTCACTTCAGGAAAGGTACTCAGGCTGCTGGTGACTGCACGTTGTTTCACCAGGCAGCCCAAATCGAGTACACCCACTTGCATTTTCCAGGGGGCAGAGCAAATGGTGTCAACTTACAGGCCTCCAGCCTGGGAGGGGCAACGTACACTTTGTGAATGGGAAAGAAGCCCATGCCTTCAGTGTGAAAGGCCGCTAGGCCTCTTTGCTTTGGCAGCCCAGGGATAGCGTCAGCTGTGAAATGCTTCCAAAGGAGCAGAGTCAGAGAACCTTGGAACCACAGAGCAGGTGCAGCCCAGAACACGGACTGCTCTTGGCCTGAGAACACCCACTGCCCAGCGCCTCTTTGGGGTACACACGTGTAGAGGGAGGGTGTTGAATTCTGCTGCGTCATAACTTCTCCGGGCCACGTAGTGTGAGGGCAAGGAGAGTGGCCCTCCACCTCATCCCAGTTTCATGTGTCAGTTGTCTAAGGCAAACTCCCTGCTTGAATCCCTCCGTGGGCTACGTAGCCTCCAGAGAAAGGTGGATGATTGGGACCCAGGGCTGGTATCTAGGTTAATGTTCTGTGCATCAACTTCGCAGCTGTTCTCTCTAAGCGGGTCCCAAAGGCTTTCTGGAAGAGTTTCCTTAGAGGGTCAGAAACAGGAAATTAACCGACAGGCCCACGGGGACGCCAGTTCTCTCCAGCAACAACGCTACCAGCCTCAGACACTTGGGTTCTCTTTGGTAAATGGAAGAACACTATGCTTGGAAGCTTCTTCCATCCAGTTTGAGAGTCGCACTTCCACTGCATCTTGGGATACCAAGTGTTGCCATGCCGTCACAATATCCAATTCTTAGGCCTATGACGGCAGAGTGTCTGGCAGTTCTGAAAGAGAACTTAGGAATGCAGGCGTTTTGGCTCCTTCCACCGAGAAACCAGCTCCTCCAGCTCCTCTGTCGTTAGCTATTTCATGTTAGAAAATCTCTAGGGGCCCTCTTTTCCTCCTCCACGAGGTAAGACACAAACGGAATTGCCCTAAAGGGAAGAAGCCTTCTGAGTCCGGCAGAGAGGCAGCCTCTCCCACTCAGCATTCCCCCAACGCTGAGCCCCGGGTATGGGACAGAGAGAGGGAGAAAGGCAGCCGTAACCCCGAGCTCTTCCACAATGTAGTATAGGCCTCACCCTCACGCTCACGTCAATTTCACAGAGAAAACACCAGGCCTCGGTGTGCTTTCCTGTGGCAAGGAAACTTTGCTTTCATTCCTTAGGTGGCACGTTGGCTCAGGACTGCCCTACCCGAAGGACTCACGGTGTGCAGCCCTACTGGTTGAGATCAGCCCCTCTGGCTCTTTCTCGGATGACACCAACTGGAAAAGAGCCGTTCATATGCTGGGGACCCAGGGAGCTTTCCCTAGTCTACACCAGAACAGCACTCTGAGGGAGAGGAGCTGCTGACGTTTGGTAGCAAAATCTCCTATTCTGAAGAGAAACATTTCGCTGTAAGCGGGTTCCATCAGCCTTGCCATCTTTTCTCAGCTGGCTAGGATGGAGGGCAGGCAGTCAGTTGGCAGACTCACCTGAGGCCCTGCTTGCCAGACTGTGACACAGACCTCCCGCCTGCTTCAGCCCAAAGGGACGGCTTATGGTAAGGTAAAAACCCTGTGTTGGAAAGTTCCTGCCTAACCCTCGCACCAGCACAAGCATATTGGTCATTGGTCAAAGACTCTCCCCACAAGTTTAACATGTTTGCTCCCATCTAGCCTCCGAAGCCGAGTTTACCTAGCTAGGAATCTCACTTCAGGAAAGGTACTCAGGCTGCTGGTGACTGCACGTTGTTTCACCAGGCAGCCCAAATCGAGTACACCCACTTGCATTTTCCAGGGGGCAGAGCAAATGGTGTCAACTTACAGGCCTCCAGCCTGGGAGGGGCAACGTACACTTTGTGAATGGGAAAGAAGCCCATGCCTTCAGTGTGAAAGGCCGCTAGGCCTCTTTGCTTTGGCAGCCCAGGGATAGCGTCAGCTCTGAAATGCTTCCAAAGGAGCAGAGTCAGAGAACCTTGGAACCACAGAGCAGGTGCAGCCCAGAACACGGACTGCTCTTGGCCTGAGAACACCCACTGCCCAGCGCCTCTTTGGGGTACACACGTGTAGAGGGAGGGTGTTGAATTCTGCTGCGTCATAACTTCTCCGGGCCACGTAGTGTGAGGGCAAGGAGAGTGGCCCTCCACCTCATCCCAGTTTCATGTGTCAGTTGTCTAAGGCAAACTCCCTGCTTGAATCCCTCCGTGGGCTACGTAGCCTCCAGAGAAAGGTGGATGATTGGGACCCAGGGCTGGTATCTAGGTTAATGTTCTGTGCATCAACTTCGCAGCTGTTCTCTCTAAGCGGGTCCCAAAGGCTTTCTGGAAGAGTTTCCTTAGAGGGTCAGAAACAGGAAATTAACCGACAGGCCCACGGGGACGCCAGTTCTCTCCAGCAACAACGCTACCAGCCTCAGACACTTGGGTTCTCTTTGGTAAATGGAAGAACACTATGCTCGGAAGCTTCTTCCATCCAGTTTGAGAGTCGCGCTTCCACTGCATCTTAGGATACCAAGTGTTGCCATGCCGTCACAATTTCCAATTCTTAGGCCTATGACGGCAGAGTGTCTGGCAGTTCTGAAAGAGAACTTAGGAATGCAGGCGTTTTGGCTCCTTCCACCGAGAAACCAGCTCCTCCAGCTCCTCTGTCGTTAGCTATTTCATGTTAGACTATCTCTAGGGGCCCTCTTTTCCTCCTCCACGAGGTAAGACACAAACGGAATTGCCCTAAAGGGAAGAAGCCTTCTGAGTCCGGCAGAGAGGCAGCCTCTCCCACTCAGCCTTCCCCCAACGCTGAGCCCCGGGTATGGGACAGAGAGAGGGAGAAAGGCAGCCGTAACCCCGAGCTCTTCCACAATGTAGTATAGGCCTCACCCTCAAGCTCACGTCAATTTCACAGAGAAAACACCAGGCCTCGGTGTGCTTTCCTGTGGCAAGGAAACTTTGCTTTCATTCCTTAGGTGGCACGTTGGCTCAGGACTGCCCTACCCGAAGGACTCACGGTGTGCAGCCCTACTGGTTGAGATCAGCCCCTCTGGCTCTTTCTCGGATGACACCAACTGGAAAAGAGCCGTTCATATGCTGGGGACCCAGGGAGCTTTCCCTAGTCTACACCAGAACAGCACTCTGAAGGAGAGGAGCTGCTGACGTTTCGTAGCAAAATCTCCTATTCTGAAGAGAAACATTTCGCTGTAAGCGGGTTCCATCAGCCTTGCCATCTTTTCTCAGCTGGCTAGGATGGAGGGCAGGCAGTTAGTTGGCAGACTCACCTGAGGCCCTGCTTGCCAGACTGTGACACAGACCTCCCGCCTGCTTCAGCCCAAAGGGACGGCTTATGGTAAGGTAAAAACCCTGTGTTGGAAAGTTCCTGCCTAACCCTCGCACCAGCACAAGCATATTGGTCATTGGTCAAAGACTTTCCCCACAAGTTTAACATGTTTGCTCCCATCTAGCCTCCGAAGCCGAGTTTACCTAGCTAGGAATCTCACTTCAGGAAAGGTACTCAGGCTGCTGGTGACTGCACGTTGTTTCACCAGGCAGCCCAAATCGAGTACACCCACTTGCATTTTCCAGGGGGCAGAGCAAATGGTGTCAACTTACAGGCCTCCAGCCTGGGAGGGGCAACGTACACTTTGTGAATGGGAAAGAAGCCCATGCCTTCAGTGTGAAAGGCCGCTAGGCCTCTTTGCTATGGCAGCCCAGGGATAGCGTCAGCTCTGAAATGCTTCCAAAGGAGCAGAGTCAGAGAACCTTGGAACCACAGAGCAGGTGCAGCCCAGAACACGGACTGCTCTTGGCCTGAGAACACCCACTGCCCAGCGCCTCTTTGGGGTACACACGTGTAGAGGGAGGGTGTTGAATTCTGCTGCGTCATAACTTCTCCGGGCCACGTAGTGTGAGGGCAAGGAGAGTGGCCCTCCACCTCATCCCAGTTTCATGTGTCAGTTGTCTAAGGCAAACTCCCTGCTTGAATCCCTCCGTGGGCTACGTAGCCTCCAGAGAAAGGTGGATGATTGGGACCCAGGGCTGGTATCTAGGTTAATGTTCTGTGCATCAACTTCGCAGCTGTTCTCTCTAAGCGGGTCCCAAAGGCTTTCTGGAAGAGTTTCCTTAGAGGGTCAGAAACAGGAAATTAACCGACAGGCCCACGGGGACGCCAGTTCTCTCCAGCAACAACGCTACCAGCCTCAGACACTTGGGTTCTCTTTGGTAAATGGAAGAACACTATGCTTGGAAGCTTCTTCCATCCAGTTTGAGAGTCGCACTTCCACTGCATCTTGGGATACCAAGTGTTGCCATGCCGTCACAATATCCAATTCTTAGGCCTATGACGGCAGAGTGTCTGGCAGTTCTGAAAGAGAACTTAGGAATGCAGGCGTTTTGGCTCCTTCCACCGAGAAACCAGCTCCTCCAGCTCCTCTGTCGTTAGCTATTTCATGTTAGAAAATCTCTAGGGGCCCTCTTTTCCTCCTCCACGAGGTAAGACACAAACGGAATTGCCCTAAAGGGAAGAAGCCTTCTGAGTCCGGCAGAGAGGCAGCCTCTCCCACTCAGCATTCCCCCAACGCTGAGCCCCGGGTATGGGACAGAGAGAGGGAGAAAGGCAGCCGTAACCCCGAGCTCTTCCACAATGTAGTATAGGCCTCACCCTCACGCTCACGTCAATTTCACAGAGAAAACACCAGGCCTCGGTGTGCTTTCCTGTGGCAAGGAAACTTTGCTTTCATTCCTTAGGTGGCACGTTGGCTCAGGACTGCCCTACCCGAAGGACTCACGGTGTGCAGCCCTACTGGTTGAGATCAGCCCCTCTGGCTCTTTCTCGGATGACACCAACTGGAAAAGAGCCGTTCATATGCTGGGGACCCAGGGAGCTTTCCCTAGTCTACACCAGAACAGCACTCTGAGGGAGAGGAGCTGCTGACGTTTGGTAGCAAAATCTCCTATTCTGAAGAGAAACATTTCGCTGTAAGCGGGTTCCATCAGCCTTGCCATCTTTTCTCAGCTGGCTAGGATGGAGGGCAGGCAGTCAGTTGGCAGACTCACCTGAGGCCCTGCTTGCCAGACTGTGACACAGACCTCCCGCCTGCTTCAGCCCAAAGGGACGGCTTATGGTAAGGTAAAAACCCTGTGTTGGAAAGTTCCTGCCTAACCCTCGCACCAGCACAAGCATATTGGTCATTGGTCAAAGACTTTCCCCACAAGTTTAACATGTTTGCTCCCATCTAGCCTCCGAAGCCGAGTTTACCTAGCTAGGAATCTCACTTCAGGAAAGGTACTCAGGCTGCTGGTGACTGCACGTTGTTTCACCAGGCAGCCCAAATCGAGTACACCCACTTGCATTTTCCAGGGGGCAGAGCAAATGGTGTCAACTTACAGGCCTCCAGCCTGGGAGGGGCAACGTACACTTTGTGAATGGGAAAGAAGCCCATGCCTTCAGTGTGAAAGGCCGCTAGGCCTCTTTGCTTTGGCAGCCCAGAGATAGCGTCAGCTCTGAAATGCTTCCAAAGGAGCAGAGTCAGAGAACCTTGGAACCACAGAGCAGGTGCAGCCCAGAACACGGACTGCTCTTGGCCTGAGAACACCCACTGCCCAGCGCCTCTTTGGGGTACACACGTGTAGAGGGAGGGTGTTGAATTCTGCTGCGTCATAACTTCTCCGGGCCACGTAGTGTGAGGGCAAGGAGAGTGGCCCTCCACCTCATCCCAGTTTCATGTGTCAGTTGTCTAAGGCAAACTCCCTGCTTGAATCCCTCCGTGGGCTACGTAACCTCCAGAGAAAGGTGGATGATTGGGACCCAGGGCTGGTATCTAGGTTAATGTTCTGTGCATCAACTTCGCAGCTGTTCTCTCTAAGCGGGTCCCAAAGGCTTTCTGGAAGAGTTTCCTTAGAGGGTCAGAAACAGGAAATTAACCGACAGGCCCACTGGGACGCCAGTTCTCTCCAGCAACAACGCTACCAGCCTCAGACACTTGGGTTCTCTTTGGTAAATGGAAGAACACTATGCTTGGAAGCTTCTTCCATCCAGTTTGAGAGTCGCGCTTCCACTGCATCTTGGGATACCAAGTGTTGCCATGCCGTCACAATTTCCAATTCTTAGGCCTATGACGGCAGAGTGTCTGGCAGTTCTGAAAGAGAACTTAGGGATGCAGGCGTTTTGGCTCCTTCCACCGAGAAACCAGCTCCTCCAGCTCCTCTGTCGTTAGCTATTTCATGTTAGAATATCTCTAGGGGCCCTCTTTTCCTCCTCCACGAGGTAAGACACAAACGGAATTGCCCTAAAGGGAAGAAGCCTTCTGAGTCCGGCAGAGAGGCAGCCTCTCCCACTCAGCATTCCCCCAACGCTGAGCCCCGGGTATGGGACAGAGAGAGGGAGAAAGGCAGCCGTAACCCCGAGCTCTTCCACAATGTAGTATAGGCCTCACCCTCAAGCTCACGTCAATTTCACAGAGAAAACACAAGGCCTCGGTGTGCTTTCCTGTGGCAAGGAAACTTTGCTTTCATTCCTTAGGTGGCACGTTGGCTCAGGACTGCCCTACCCGAAGGACTCACGGTGTGCAGCCCTACTGGTTGAGATCAGCCCCTCTGGCTCTTTCTCGGATGACACCAACTGGAAAAGAGCCGTTCATATGCTGGGGACCCAGGGAGCTTTCCCTAGTCTACACCAGAACAGCACTCTGAGGGAGAGGAGCTGCTGACGTTTGGTAGCAAAATCTCCTATTCTGAAGAGAAACATTTCGTTGTAAGCGGGTTCCATCAGCCTTGCCATCTTTTCTCAGCTGGCTAGGATGGAGGGCAGGCAGTCAGTTGGCAGACTCACCTGAGGCCCTGCTTGCCAGACTGTGACACAGACCTCCCGCCTGCTTCAGCCCAAAGGGACGGCTTATGGTAAGGTACAAACCCTGTGTTGGAAAGTTCCTGCCTAACCCTCGCACCAGCACAAGCATATTGGTCATTGGTCAAAGACTCTCCCCACAAGTTTAACATGTTTGCTCCCATCTAGCCTCCGAAGCCGAGTTTACCTAGCTAGGAATCTCACTTCAGGAAAGGTACTCAGGCTGCTGGTGACTGCACGTTGTTTCACCAGGCAGCCCAAATCGAGTACACCCACTTGCATTTTCCAGGGGGCAGAGCAAATGGTGTCAACTTACAGGCCTCCAGCCTGGGAGGGGCAACGTACACTTTGTGAATGGGAAAGAAGCCCATGCCTTCAGTGTGAAAGGCCGCTAGGCCTCTTTGCTTTGGCAGCCCAGGGATAGCGTCAGCTGTGAAATGCTTCCAAAGGAGCAGAGTCAGAGAACCTTGGAACCACAGAGCAGGTGCAGCCCAGAACACGGACTGCTCTTGGCCTGAGAACACCCACTGCCCAGCGCCTCTTTGGGGTACACACGTGTAGAGGGAGGGTGTTGAATTCTGCTGCGTCATAACTTCTCCGGGCCACGTAGTGTGAGGGCAAGGAGAGTGGCCCTCCACCTCATCCCAGTTTCATGTGTCAGTTGTCTAAGGCAAACTCCCTGCTTGAATCCCTCCGTGGGCTACGTAGCCTCCAGAGAAAGGTGGATGATTGGGACCCAGGGCTGGTATCTAGGTTAATGTTCTGTGCATCAACTTCGCAGCTGTTCTCTCTAAGCGGGTCCCAAAGGCTTTCTGGAAGAGTTTCCTTAGAGGGTCAGAAACAGGAAATTAACCGACAGGCCCACAGGGACGCCAGTTCTCTCCAGCAACAACGCTACCAGCCTCAGACACTTGGGTTCTCTTTGGTAAATGGAAGAACACTATGCTCGGAAGCTTCTTCCATCCAGTTTGAGAGTCGCGCTTCCACTGCATCTTGGGATACCAAGTGTTGCCATGCCGTCACAATATCCAATTCTTAGGCCTATGACGGCAGAGTGTCTGGCAGTTCTGAAAGAGAACTTAGGAATGCAGGCGTTTTGGCTCCTTCCACCGAGAAACCAGCTCCTCCAGCTCCTCTGTCGTTAGCTATTTCATGTTAGAATATCTCTAGGGGCCCTCTTTTCCTCCTCCACGAGGTAAGACACAAACGGAATTGCCCTAAAGGGAAGAAGCCTTCTGAGTCCGGCAGAGAGGCAGCCTCTCCCACTCAGCCTTCCCCCAACGCTGAGCCCCGGGTATGGGACAGAGAGAGGGAGAAAGGCAGCCGTAACCCCGAGCTCTTCCACAATGTAGTATAGGCCTCACCCTCACGCTCACGTCAATTTCACAGAGAAAACACCAGGCCTCGGTGTGCTTTCCTGTGGCAAGGAAACTTTGCTTTCATTCCTTAGGTGGCACGTTGGCTCAGGACTGCCCTACCCGAAGGACTCACGGTGTGCAGCCCTACTGGTTGAGATCAGCCCCTCTGGCTCTTTCTCGGATGACACCAACTGGAAAAGAGCCGTTCATATGCTGGGGACCCAGGGAGCTTTCCCTAGTCTACACCAGAACAGCACTCTGAGGGAGAGGAGCTGCTGACGTTTGGTAGCAAAATCTCCTATTCTGAAGAGAAACATTTCGCTGTAAGCGGGTTCCATCAGCCTTGCCATCTTTTCTCAGCTGGCTAGGATGGAGGGCAGGCAGTCAGTTGGCAGACTCACCTGAGGCCCTGCTTGCCAGACTGTGACACAGACCTCCCGCCTGCTTCAGCCCAAAGGGACGGCTTATGGTAAGGTACAAACCCTGTGTTGGAAAGTTCCTGCCTAACCCTCGCACCAGCACAAGCATATGGGTCATTGGTCAAAGACTCTCCCCACAAGTTTAACATGTTTGCTCCCATCTAGCCTCCGAAGCCGAGTTTACCTAGCTAGGAATCTCACTTCAGGAAAGGTACTCAGGCTGCTGGTGACTGCACGTTGTTTCACCAGGCAGCCCAAATCGAGTACACCCACTTGCATTTTCCAGGGGGCAGAGCAAATGGTGTCAACTTACAGGCCTCCAGCCTGGGAGGGGCAACGTACACTTTGTGAATGGGAAAGAAGCCCATGCCTTCAGTGTGAAAGGCCGCTAGGCCTCTTTGCTTTGGCAGCCCAGGGATAGCGTCAGCTGTGAAATGCTTCCAAAGGAGCAGAGTCAGAGAACCTTGGAACCACAGAGCAGGTGCAGCCCAGAACACGGACTGCTCTTGGCCTGAGAACACCCACTGCCCAGCGCCTCTTTGGGGTACACACGTGTAGAGGGAGGGTGTTGAATTCTGCTGCGTCATAACTTCTCCGGGCCACGTAGTGTGAGGGCAAGGAGAGTGGCCCTCCACCTCATCCCAGTTTCATGTGTCAGTTGTCTAAGGCAAACTCCCTGCTTGAATCCCTCCGTGGGCTACGTAGCCTCCAGAGAAAGGTGGATGATTGGGACCCAGGGCTGGTATCTAGGTTAATGTTCTGTGCATCAACTTCGCAGCTGTTCTCTCTAAGCGGGTCCCAAAGGCTTTCTGGAAGAGTTTCCTTAGAGGGTCAGAAACAGGAAATTAACCGACAGGCCCACGGGGACGCCAGTTCTCTCCAGCAACAACGCTACCAGCCTCAGACACTTGGGTTCTCTTTGGTAAATGGAAGAACACTATGCTCGGAAGCTTCTTCCATCCAGTTTGAGAGTCGCGCTTCCACTGCATCTTAGGATACCAAGTGTTGCCATGCCGTCACAATTTCCAATTCTTAGGCCTATGACGGCAGAGTGTCTGGCAGTTCTGAAAGAGAACTTAGGAATGCAGGCGTTTTGGCTCCTTCCACCGAGAAACCAGCTCCTCCAGCTCCTCTGTCGTTAGCTATTTCATGTTAGAATATCTCTAGGGGCCCTCTTTTCCTCCTCCACGAGGTAAGACACAAACGGAATTGCCCTAAAGGGAAGAAGCCTTCTGAGTCCGGCAGAGAGGCAGCCTCTCCCACTCAGCCTTCCCCCAACGCTGAGCCCCGGGTATGGGACAGAGAGAGGGAGAAAGGCAGCCGTAACCCCGAGCTCTTCCACAATGTAGTATAGGCCTCACCCTCAAGCTCACGTCAATTTCACAGAGAAAACACCAGGCCTCGGTGTGCTTTCCTGTGGCAAGGAAACTTTGCTTTCATTCCTTAGGTGGCACGTTGGCTCAGGACTGCCCTACCCGAAGGACTCACGGTGTGCAGCCCTACTGGTTGAGATCAGCCCCTCTGGCTCTTTCTCGGATGACACCAACTGGAAAAGAGCCGTTCATATGCTGGGGACCCAGGGAGCTTTCCCTAGTCTACACCAGAACAGCACTCTGAGGGAGAGGAGCTGCTGACGTTTGGTAGCAAAATCTCCTATTCTGAAGAGAAACATTTCGCTGTAAGCGGGTTCCATCAGCCTTGCCATCTTTTCTCAGCTGGCTAGGATGGAGGGCAGGCAGTCAGTTGGCAGACTCACCTGAGGCCCTGCTTGCCAGACTGTGACACAGACCTCCCGCCTGCTTCAGCCCAAAGGGACGGCTTATGGTAAGGTACAAACCCTGTGTTGGAAAGTTCCTGCCTAACCCTCGCACCAGCACAAGCATATTGGTCATTGGTCAAAGACTCTCCCCACAAGTTTAACATGTTTGCTCCCATCTAGCCTCCGAAGCCGAGTTTACCTAGCTAGGAATCTCACTTCAGGAAAGGTACTCAGGCTGCTGGTGACTGCACGTTGTTTCACCAGGCAGCCCAAATCGAGTACACCCACTTGCATTTTCCAGGGGGCAGAGCAAATGGTGTCAACTTACAGGCCTCCAGCCTGGGAGGGGCAACGTACACTTTGTGAATGGGAAAGAAGCCCATGCCTTCAGTGTGAAAGGCCGCTAGGCCTCTTTGCTTTGGCAGCCCAGGGATAGCGTCAGCTGTGAAATGCTTCCAAAGGAGCAGAGTCAGAGAACCTTGGAACCACAGAGCAGGTGCAGCCCAGAACACGGACTGCTCTTGGCCTGAGAACACCCACTGCCCAGCGCCTCTTTGGGGTACACACGTGTAGAGGGAGGGTGTTGAATTCTGCTGCGTCATAACTTCTCCGGGCCACGTAGTGTGAGGGCAAGGAGAGTGGCCCTCCACCTCATCCCAGTTTCATGTGTCAGTTGTCTAAGGCAAACTCCCTGCTTGAATCCCTCCGTGGGCTACGTAGCCTCCAGAGAAAGGTGGATGATTGGGACCCAGGGCTGGTATCTAGGTTAATGTTCTGTGCATCAACTTCGCAGCTGTTCTCTCTAAGCGGGTCCCAAAGGCTTTCTGGAAGAGTTTCCTTAGAGGGTCAGAAACAGGAAATTAACCGACAAGCCCACGGGGACGCCAGTTCTCTCCAGCAACAACGCTACCAGCCTCAGACACTTGGGTTCTCTTTGGTAAATGGAAGAACACTATGCTTGGAAGCTTCTTCCATCCAGTTTGAGAGTCGCACTTCCACTGCATCTTGGGATACCAAGTGTTGCCATGCCGTCACAATATCCAATTCTTAGGCCTATGACGGCAGAGTGTCTGGCAGTTCTGAAAGAGAACTTAGGAATGCAGGCGTTTTGGCTCCTTCCACCGAGAAACCAGCTCCTCCAGCTCCTCTGTCGTTAGCTATTTCATGTTAGAATATCTCTAGGGGCCCTCTTTTCCTCCTCCACGAGGTAAGACACAAACGGAATTGCCCTAAAGGGAAGAAGCCTTCTGAGTCCGGCAGAGAGGCAGCCTCTCCCACTCAGCATTCCCCCAACGCTGAGCCCCGGGTTTGGGACAGAGAGAGGGAGAAAGGCAGCCGTAACCCCGAGCTCTTCCACAATGTAGTATAGGCCTCACCCTCACGCTCACGTCAATTTCACAGAGAAAACACCAGGCCTCGGTGTGCTTTCCTGTGGCAAGGAAACTTTGCTTTCATTCCTTAGGTGGCACGTTGGCTCAGGACTGCCCTACCCGAAGGACTCACGGTGTGCAGCCCTACTGGTTGAGATCAGCCCCTCTGGCTCTTTCTCGGATGACACCAACTGGAAAAGAGCCGTTCATATGCTGGGGACCCAGGGAGCTTTCCCTAGTCTACACCAGAACAGCACTCTGAGGGAGAGGAGCTGCTGACGTTTGGTAGCAAAATCTCCTATTCTGAAGAGAAACATTTCGCTGTAAGCGGGTTCCATCAGCCTTGCCATCTTTTCTCAGCTGGCTAGGATGGAGGGCAGGCAGTCAGTTGGCAGACTCACCTGAGGCCCTGCTTGCCAGACTGTGACACAGACCTCCCGCCTGCTTCAGCCCAAAGGGACGGCTTATGGTAAGGTACAAACCCTGTGTTGGAAAGTTCCTGCCTAACCCTCGCACCAGCACAAGCATATGGGTCATTGGTCAAAGACTTTCCCCACAAGTTTAACATGTTTGCTCCCATCTAGCCTCCGAAGCCGAGTTTACCTAGCTAGGAATCTCACTTCAGGAAAGGTACTCAGGCTGCTGGTGACTGCACATTGTTTCACCAGGCAGCCCAAATCGAGTACACCCACTTGCATTTTCCAGGGGGCAGAGCAAATGGTGTCAACTTACAGGCCTCCAGCCTGGGAGGGGCAACGTACACTTTGTGAATGGGAAAGAAGCCCATGCCTTCAGTGTGAAAGGCCGCTAGGCCTCTTTGCTTTGGCAGCCCAGGGATAGCGTCAGCTCTGAAATGCTTCCAAAGGAGCAGAGTCAGAGAACCTTGGAACCACAGAGCAGGTGCAGCCCAGAACACGGACTACTCTTGGCCTGAGAACACCCACTGCCCAGCGCCTCTTTGGGGTACACACGTGTAGAGGGAGGGTGTTGAATTCTGCTGCGTCATAACTTCTCCGGGCCACGTAGTGTGAGGGCAAGGAGAGTGGCCCTCCACCTCATCCCAGTTTCATGTGTCAGTTGTCTAAGGCAAACTCCCTGCTTGAATCCCTCCGTGGGCTACGTAGCCTCCAGAGAAAGGTGGATGATTGGGACCCAGGGCTGGTATCTAGGTTAATGTTCTGTGCATCAACTTCGCAGCTGTTCTCTCTAAGCGGGTCCCAAAGGCTTTCTGGAAGAGTTTCCTTAGAGGGTCAGAAACAGGAAATTAACCGACAGGCCCACGGGGACGCCAGTTCTCTCCAGCAACAACGCTACCAGCCTCAGACACTTGGGTTCTCTTTGGTAAATGGAAGAACACTATGCTCGGAAGCTTCTTCCATCCAGTTTGAGAGTCGCACTTCCACTGCATCTTGGGATACCAAGTGTTGCCATGCCGTCACAATATCCAATTCTTAGGCCTATGACGGCAGAGTGTCTGGCAGTTCTGAAAGAGAACTTAGGAATGCAGGCGTTTTGGCTCCTTCCACCGAGAAACCAGCTCCTCCAGCTCCTCTGTCGTTAGCTATTTCATGTTAGAATATCTCTAGGGGCCCTCTTTTCCTCCTCCACGAGGTAAGACACAAACGGAATTGCCCTAAAGGGAAGAAGCCTTCTGAGTCCGGCAGAGAGGCAGCCTCTCCCACTCAGCATTCCCCCAACGCTGAGCCCCGGGTTTGGGACAGAGAGAGGGAGAAAGGCAGCCGTAACCCCGAGCTCTTCCACAATGTAGTATAGGCCTCACCCTCACGCTCACGTCAATTTCACAGAGAAAACACCAGGCCTCGGTGTGCTTTCCTGTGGCAAGGAAACTTTGCTTTCATTCCTTAGGTGGCACGTTGGCTCAGGACTGCCCTACCCGAAGGACTCACGGTGTGCAGCCCTACTGGTTGAGATCAGCCCCTCTGGCTCTTTCTCGGATGACACCAACTGGAAAAGAGCCGTTCATATGCTGGGGACCCAGGGAGCTTTCCCTAGTCTACACCAGAACAGCACTCTGAGGGAGAGGAGCTGCTGACGTTTGGTAGCAAAATCTCCTATTCTGAAGAGAAACATTTCGTTGTAAGCGGGTTCCATCAGCCTTGCCATCTTTTCTCAGCTGGCTAGGATGGAGGGCAGGCAGTCAGTTGGCAGACTCACCTGAGGCCCTGCTTGCCAGACTGTGACACAGACCTCCCGCCTGCTTCAGCCCAAAGGGACGGCTTATGGTAAGGTACAAACCCTGTGTTGGAAAGTTCCTGCCTAACCCTCGCACCAGCACAAGCATATTGGTCATTGGTCAAAGACTCTCCCCACAAGTTTAACATGTTTGCTCCCATCTAGCCTCCGAAGCCGAGTTTACCTAGCTAGGAATCTCACTTCAGGAAAGGTACTCAGGCTGCTGGTGACTGCACGTTGTTTCACCAGGCAGCCCAAATCGAGTACACCCACTTGCATTTTCCAGGGGGCAGAGCAAATGGTGTCAACTTACAGGCCTCCAGCCTGGGAGGGGCAACGTACACTTTGTGAATGGGAAAGAAGCCCATGCCTTCAGTGTGAAAGGCCGCTAGGCCTCTTTGCTTTGGCAGCCCAGGGATAGCGTCAGCTGTGAAATGCTTCCAAAGGAGCAGAGTCAGAGAACCTTGGAACCACAGAGCAGGTGCAGCCCAGAACACGGACTGCTCTTGGCCTGAGAACACCCACTGCCCAGCGCCTCTTTGGGGTACACACGTGTAGAGGGAGGGTGTTGAATTCTGCTGCGTCATAACTTCTCCGGGCCACGTAGTGTGAGGGCAAGGAGAGTGGCCCTCCACCTCATCCCAGTTTCATGTGTCAGTTGTCTAAGGCAAACTCCCTGCTTGAATCCCTCCGTGGGCTACGTAGCCTCCAGAGAAAGGTGGATGATTGGGACCCAGGGCTGGTATCTAGGTTAATGTTCTGTGCATCAACTTCGCAGCTGTTCTCTCTAAGCGGGTCCCAAAGGCTTTCTGGAAGAGTTTCCTTAGAGGGTCAGAAACAGGAAATTAACCGACAGGCCCACGGGGACGCCAGTTCTCTCCAGCAACAACGCTACCAGCCTCAGACACTTGGGTTCTCTTTGGTAAATGGAAGAACACTATGCTTGGAAGCTTCTTCCATCCAGTTTGAGAGTCGCACTTCCACTGCATCTTGGGATACCAAGTGTTGCCATGCCGTCACAATATCCAATTCTTAGGCCTATGACGGCAGAGTGTCTGGCAGTTCTGAAAGAGAACTTAGGAATGCAGGCGTTTTGGCTCCTTCCACCGAGAAACCAGCTCCTCCAGCTCCTCTGTCGTTAGCTATTTCATGTTAGAATATCTCTAGGGGCCCTCTTTTCCTCCTCCACGAGGTAAGACACAAACGGAATTGCCCTAAAGGGAAGAAGCCTTCTGAGTCCGGCAGAGAGGCAGCCTCTCCCACTCAGCATTCCCCCAACGCTGAGCCCCGGGTATGGGACAGAGAGAGGGAGAAAGGCAGCCGTAACCCCGAGCTCTTCCACAATGTAGTATAGGCCTCACCCTCACGCTCACGTCAATTTCACAGAGAAAACACCAGGCCTCGGTGTGCTTTCCTGTGGCAAGGAAACTTTGCTTTCATTCCTTAGGTGGCACGTTGGCTCAGGACTGCCCTACCCGAAGGACTCACGGTGTGCAGCCCTACTGGTTGAGATCAGCCCCTCTGGCTCTTTCTCGGATGACACCAACTGGAAAAGAGCCGTTCATATGCTGGGGACCCAGGGAGCTTTCCCTAGTCTACACCAGAACAGCACTCTGAGGGAGAGGAGCTGCTGACGTTTGGTAGCAAAATCTCCTATTCTGAAGAGAAACATTTCGCTGTAAGCGGGTTCCATCAGCCTTGCCATCTTTTCTCAGCTGGCTAGGATGGAGGGCAGGCAGTCAGTTGGCAGACTCACCTGAGGCCCTGCTTGCCAGACTGTGACACAGACCTCCCGCCTGCTTCAGCCCAAAGGGACGGCTTATGGTAAGGTAAAAACCCTGTGTTGGAAAGTTCCTGCCTAACCCTCGCACCAGCACAAGCATATTGGTCATTGGTCAAAGACTTTCCCCACAAGTTTAACATGTTTGCTCCCATCTAGCCTCCGAAGCCGAGTTTACCTAGCTAGGAATCTCACTTCAGGAAAGGTACTCAGGCTGCTGGTGACTGCACGTTGTTTCACCAGGCAGCCCAAATCGAGTACACCCACTTGCATTTTCCAGGGGGCAGAGCAAATGGTGTCAACTTACAGGCCTCCAGCCTGGGAGGGGCAACGTACACTTTGTGAATGGGAAAGAAGCCCATGCCTTCAGTGTGAAAGGCCGCTAGGCCTCTTTGCTTTGGCAGCCCAGGGATAGCGTCAGCTCTGAAATGCTTCCAAAGGAGCAGAGTCAGAGAACCTTGGAACCACAGAGCAGGTGCAGCCCAGAACACGGACTGCTCTTGGCCTGAGAACACCCACTGCCCAGCGCCTCTTTGGGGTACACACGTGTAGAGGGAGGGTGTTGAATTCTGCTGCGTCATAACTTCTCCGGGCCACGTAGTGTGAGGGCAAGGAGAGTGGCCCTCCACCTCATCCCAGTTTCATGAGTCAGTTGTCTAAGGCAAACTCCCTGCTTGAATCCCTCCGTGGGCTACGTAACCTCCAGAGAAAGGTGGATGATTGGGACCCAGGGCTGGTATCTAGGTTAATGTTCTGTGCATCAACTTCGCAGCTGTTCTCTCTAAGCGGGTCCCAAAGGCTTTCTGGAAGAGTTTCCTTAGAGGGTCAGAAACAGGAAATTAACCGACAGGCCCACTGGGACGCCAGTTCTCTCCAGCAACAACGCTACCAGCCTCAGACACTTGGGTTCTCTTTGGTAAATGGAAGAACACTATGCTCGGAAGCTTCTTCCATCCAGTTTGAGAGTCGCGCTTCCACTGCATCTTGGGATACCAAGTGTTGCCATGCCGTCACAATTTCCAATTCTTAGGCCTATGACGGCAGAGTGTCTGGCAGTTCTGAAAGAGAACTTAGGGATGCAGGCGTTTTGGCTCCTTCCACCGAGAAACCAGCTCCTCCAGCTCCTCTGTCGTTAGCTATTTCATGTTAGAATATCTCTAGGGGCCCTCTTTTCCTCCTCCACGAGGTAAGACACAAACGGAATTGCCCTAAAGGGAAGAAGCCTTCTGAGTCCGGCAGAGAGGCAGCCTCTCCCACTCAGCATTCCCCCAACGATGAGCCCCGGGTATGGGACAGAGAGAGGGAGAAAGGCAGCCGTAACCCCGAGCTCTTCCACAATGTAGTATAGGCCTCACCCTCACGCTCACGTCAATTTCACAGAGAAAACACCAGGCCTCGGTGTGCTTTCCTGTGGCAAGGAAACTTTGCTTTCATTCCTTAGGTGGCACGTTGGCTCAGGACTGCCCTACCCGAAGGACTCACGGTGTGCAGCCCTACTGGTTGAGATCAGCCCCTCTGGCTCTTTCTCGGATGACACCAACTGGAAAAGAGCCGTTCATATGCTGGGGACCCAGGGAGCTTTCCCTAGTCTACACCAGAACAGCACTCTGAGGGAGAGGAGCTGCTGACGTTTGGTAGCAAAATCTCCTATTCTGAAGAGAAACATTTCGTTGTAAGCGGGTTCCATCAGCCTTGCCATCTTTTCTCAGCTGGCTAGGATGGAGGGCAGGCAGTCAGTTGGCAGACTCACCTGAGGCCCTGCTTGCCAGACTGTGACACAGACCTCCCGCCTGCTTCAGCCCAAAGGGACGGCTTATGGTAAGGTACAAACCCTGTGTTGGAAAGTTCCTGCCTAACCCTCGCACCAGCACAAGCATATTGGTCATTGGTCAAAGACTCTCCCCACAAGTTTAACATGTTTGCTCCCATCTAGCCTCCGAAGCCGAGTTTACCTAGCTAGGAATCTCACTTCAGGAAAGGTACTCAGGCTGCTGGTGACTGCACGTTGTTTCACCAGGCAGCCCAAATCGAGTACACCCACTTGCATTTTCCAGGGGGCAGAGCAAATGGTGTCAACTTACAGGCCTCCAGCCTGGGAGGGGCAACGTACACTTTGTGAATGGGAAAGAAGCCCATGCCTTCAGTGTGAAAGGCCGCTAGGCCTCTTTGCTTTGGCAGCCCAGGGATAGCGTCAGCTGTGAAATGCTTCCAAAGGAGCAGAGTCAGAGAACCTTGGAACCACAGAGCAGGTGCAGCCCAGAACACGGACTGCTCTTGGCCTGAGAACACCCACTGCCCAGCGCCTCTTTGGGGTACACACGTGTAGAGGGAGGGTGTTGAATTCTGCTGCGTCATAACTTCTCCGGGCCACGTAGTGTGAGGGCAAGGAGAGTGGCCCTCCACCTCATCCCAGTTTCATGTGTCAGTTGTCTAAGGCAAACTCCCTGCTTGAATCCCTCCGTGGGCTACGTAGCCTCCAGAGAAAGGTGGATGATTGGGACCCAGGGCTGGTATCTAGGTTAATGTTCTGTGCATCAACTTCGCAGCTGTTCTCTCTAAGCGGGTCCCAAAGGCTTTCTGGAAGAGTTTCCTTAGAGGGTCAGAAACAGGAAATTAACCGACAGGCCCACAGGGACGCCAGTTCTCTCCAGCAACAACGCTACCAGCCTCAGACACTTGGGTTCTCTTTGGTAAATGGAAGAACACTATGCTCGGAAGCTTCTTCCATCCAGTTTGAGAGTCGCGCTTCCACTGCATCTTGGGATACCAAGTGTTGCCATGCCGTCACAATTTCCAATTCTTAGGCCTATGACGGCAGAGTGTCTGGCAGTTCTGAAAGAGAACTTAGGAATGCAGGCGTTTTGGCTCCTTCCACCGAGAAACCAGCTCCTCCAGCTCCTCTGTCGTTAGCTATTTCATGTTAGAATATCTCTAGGGGCCCTCTTTTCCTCCTCCACGAGGTAAGACACAAACGGAATTGCCCTAAAGGGAAGAAGCCTTCTGAGTCCGGCAGAGAGGCAGCCTCTCCCACTCAGCCTTCCCCCAACGCTGAGCCCCGGGTATGGGACAGAGAGAGGGAGAAAGGCAGCCGTAACCCCGAGCTCTTCCACAATGTAGTATAGGCCTCACCCTCAAGCTCACGTCAATTTCACAGAGAAAACACCAGGCCTCGGTGTGCTTTCCTGTGGCAAGGAAACTTTGCTTTCATTCCTTAGGTGGCACGTTGGCTCAGGACTGCCCTACCCGAAGGACTCACGGTGTGCAGCCCTACTGGTTGAGATCAGCCCCTCTGGCTCTTTCTCGGATGACACCAACTGGAAAAGAGCCGTTCATATGCTGGGGACCCAGGGAGCTTTCCCTAGTCTACACCAGAACAGCACTCTGAGGGAGAGGAGCTGCTGACGTTTGGTAGCAAAATCTCCTATTCTGAAGAGAAACATTTCGCTGTAAGCGGGTTCCATCAGCCTTGCCATCTTTTCTCAGCTGGCTAGGATGGAGGGCAGGCAGTCAGTTGGCAGACTCACCTGAGGCCCTGCTTGCCAGACTGTGACACAGACCTCCCGCCTGCTTCAGCCCAAAGGGACGGCTTATGGTAAGGTACAAACCCTGTGTTGGAAAGTTCCTGCCTAACCCTCGCACCAGCACAAGCATATTGGTCATTGGTCAAAGACTCTCCCCACAAGTTTAACATGTTTGCTCCCATCTAGCCTCCGAAGCCGAGTTTACCTAGCTAGGAATCTCACTTCAGGAAAGGTACTCAGGCTGCTGGTGACTGCACGTTGTTTCACCAGGCAGCCCAAATCGAGTACACCCACTTGCATTTTCCAGGGGGCAGAGCAAATGGTGTCAACTTACAGGCCTCCAGCCTGGGAGGGGCAACGTACACTTTGTGAATGGGAAAGAAGCCCATGCCTTCAGTGTGAAAGGCCGCTAGGCCTCTTTGCTTTGGCAGCCCAGGGATAGCGTCAGCTGTGAAATGCTTCCAAAGGAGCAGAGTCAGAGAACCTTGGAACCACAGAGCAGGTGCAGCCCAGAACACGGACTGCTCTTGGCCTGAGAACACCCACTGCCCAGCGCCTCTTTGGGGTACACACGTGTAGAGGGAGGGTGTTGAATTCTGCTGCGTCATAACTTCTCCGGGCCACGTAGTGTGAGGGCAAGGAGAGTGGCCCTCCACCTCATCCCAGTTTCATGTGTCAGTTGTCTAAGGCAAACTCCCTGCTTGAATCCCTCCGTGGGCTACGTAGCCTCCAGAGAAAGGTGGATGATTGGGACCCAGGGCTGGTATCTAGGTTAATGTTCTGTGCATCAACTTCGCAGCTGTTCTCTCTAAGCGGGTCCCAAAGGCTTTCTGGAAGAGTTTCCTTAGAGGGTCAGAAACAGGAAATTAACCGACAAGCCCACGGGGACGCCAGTTCTCTCCAGCAACAACGCTACCAGCCTCAGACACTTGGGTTCTCTTTGGTAAATGGAAGAACACTATGCTTGGAAGCTTCTTCCATCCAGTTTGAGAGTCGCACTTCCACTGCATCTTGGGATACCAAGTGTTGCCATGCCGTCACAATATCCAATTCTTAGGCCTATGACGGCAGAGTGTCTGGCAGTTCTGAAAGAGAACTTAGGAATGCAGGCGTTTTGGCTCCTTCCACCGAGAAACCAGCTCCTCCAGCTCCTCTGTCGTTAGCTATTTCATGTTAGAATATCTCTAGGGGCCCTCTTTTCCTCCTCCACGAGGTAAGACACAAACGGAATTGCCCTAAAGGGAAGAAGCCTTCTGAGTCCGGCAGAGAGGCAGCCTCTCCCACTCAGCATTCCCCCAACGCTGAGCCCCGGGTTTGGGACAGAGAGAGGGAGAAAGGCAGCCGTAACCCCGAGCTCTTCCACAATGTAGTATAGGCCTCACCCTCACGCTCACGTCAATTTCACAGAGAAAACACCAGGCCTCGGTGTGCTTTCCTGTGGCAAGGAAACTTTGCTTTCATTCCTTAGGTGGCACGTTGGCTCAGGACTGCCCTACCCGAAGGACTCACGGTGTGCAGCCCTACTGGTTGAGATCAGCCCCTCTGGCTCTTTCTCGGATGACACCAACTGGAAAAGAGCCGTTCATATGCTGGGGACCCAGGGAGCTTTCCCTAGTCTACACCAGAACAGCACTCTGAGGGAGAGGAGCTGCTGACGTTTGGTAGCAAAATCTCCTATTCTGAAGAGAAACATTTCGCTGTAAGCGGGTTCCATCAGCCTTGCCATCTTTTCTCAGCTGGCTAGGATGGAGGGCAGGCAGTCAGTTGGCAGACTCACCTGAGGCCCTGCTTGCCAGACTGTGACACAGACCTCCCGCCTGCTTCAGCCCAAAGGGACGGCTTATGGTAAGGTACAAACCCTGTGTTGGAAAGTTCCTGCCTAACCCTCGCACCAGCACAAGCATATGGGTCATTGGTCAAAGACTTTCCCCACAAGTTTAACATGTTTGCTCCCATCTAGCCTCCGAAGCCGAGTTTACCTAGCTAGGAATCTCACTTCAGGAAAGGTACTCAGGCTGCTGGTGACTGCACGTTGTTTCACCAGGCAGCCCAAATCGAGTACACCCACTTGCATTTTCCAGGGGGCAGAGCAAATGGTGTCAACTTACAGGCCTCCAGCCTGGGAGGGGCAACGTACACTTTGTGAATGGGAAAGAAGCCCATGCCTTCAGTGTGAAAGGCCGCTAGGCCTCTTTGCTTTGGCAGCCCAGGGATAGCGTCAGCTCTGAAATGCTTCCAAAGGAGCAGAGTCAGAGAACCTTGGAACCACAGAGCAGGTGCAGCCCAGAACACGGACTACTCTTGGCCTGAGAACACCCACTGCCCAGCGCCTCTTTGGGGTACACACGTGTAGAGGGAGGGTGTTGAATTCTGCTGCGTCATAACTTCTCCGGGCCACGTAGTGTGAGGGCAAGGAGAGTGGCCCTCCACCTCATCCCAGTTTCATGTGTCAGTTGTCTAAGGCAAACTCCCTGCTTGAATCCCTCCGTGGGCTACGTAGCCTCCAGAGAAAGGTGGATGATTGGGACCCAGGGCTGGTATCTAGGTTAATGTTCTGTGCATCAACTTCGCAGCTGTTCTCTCTAAGCGGGTCCCAAAGGCTTTCTGGAAGAGTTTCCTTAGAGGGTCAGAAACAGGAAATTAACCGACAGGCCCACGGGGACGCCAGTTCTCTCCAGCAACAACGCTACCAGCCTCAGACACTTGGGTTCTCTTTGGTAAATGGAAGAACACTATGCTTGGAAGCTTCTTCCATCCAGTTTGAGAGTCGCACTTCCACTGCATCTTGGGATACCAAGTGTTGCCATGCCGTCACAATATCCAATTCTTAGGCCTATGACGGCAGAGTGTCTGGCAGTTCTGAAAGAGAACTTAGGAATGCAGGCGTTTTGGCTCCTTCCACCGAGAAACCAGCTCCTCCAGCTCCTCTGTCGTTAGCTATTTCATGTTAGAATATCTCTAGGGGCCCTCTTTTCCTCCTCCACGAGGTAAGACACAAACGGAATTGCCCTAAAGGGAAGAAGCCTTCTGAGTCCGGCAGAGAGGCAGCCTCTCCCACTCAGCATTCCCCCAACGCTGAGCCCCGGGTTTGGGACAGAGAGAGGGAGAAAGGCAGCCGTAACCCCGAGCTCTTCCACAATGTAGTATAGGCCTCACCCTCACGCTCACGTCAATTTCACAGAGAAAACACCAGGCCTCGGTGTGCTTTCCTGTGGCAAGGAAACTTTGCTTTCATTCCTTAGGTGGCACGTTGGCTCAGGACTGCCCTACCCGAAGGACTCACGGTGTGCAGCCCTACTGGTTGAGATCAGCCCCTCTGGCTCTTTCTCGGATGACACCAACTGGAAAAGAGCCGTTCATATGCTGGGGACCCAGGGAGCTTTCCCTAGTCTACACCAGAACAGCACTCTGAGGGAGAGGAGCTGCTGACGTTTGGTAGCAAAATCTCCTATTCTGAAGAGAAACATTTCGTTGTAAGCGGGTTCCATCAGCCTTGCCATCTTTTCTCAGCTGGCTAGGATGGAGGGCAGGCAGTCAGTTGGCAGACTCACCTGAGGCCCTGCTTGCCAGACTGTGACACAGACCTCCCGCCTGCTTCAGCCCAAAGGGACGGCTTATGGTAAGGTACAAACCCTGTGTTGGAAAGTTCCTGCCTAACCCTCGCACCAGCACAAGCATATGGGTCATTGGTCAAAGACTCTCCCCACAAGTTTAACATGTTTGCTCCCATCTAGCCTCCGAAGCCGAGTTTACCTAGCTAGGAATCTCACTTCAGGAAAGGTACTCAGGCTGCTGGTGACTGCACGTTGTTTCACCAGGCAGCCCAAATCGAGTACACCCACTTGCATTTTCCAGGGGGCAGAGCAAATGGTGTCAACTTACAGGCCTCCAGCCTGGGAGGGGCAACGTACACTTTGTGAATGGGAAAGAAGCCCATGCCTTCAGTGTGAAAGGCCGCTAGGCCTCTTTGCTTTGGCAGCCCAGGGATAGCGTCAGCTGTGAAATGCTTCCAAAGGAGCAGAGTCAGAGAACCTTGGAACCACAGAGCAGGTGCAGCCCAGAACACGGACTGCTCTTGGCCTGAGAACACCCACTGCCCAGCGCCTCTTTGGGGTACACACGTGTAGAGGGAGGGTGTTGAATTCTGCTGCGTCATAACTTCTCCGGGCCACGTAGTGTGAGGGCAAGGAGAGTGGCCCTCCACCTCATCCCAGTTTCATGTGTCAGTTGTCTAAGGCAAACTCCCTGCTTGAATCCCTCCGTGGGCTACGTAGCCTCCAGAGAAAGGTGGATGATTGGGACCCAGGGCTGGTATCTAGGTTAATGTTCTGTGCATCAACTTCGCAGCTGTTCTCTCTAAGCGGGTCCCAAAGGCTTTCTGGAAGAGTTTCCTTAGAGGGTCAGAAACAGGAAATTAACCGACAGGCCCACGGGGACGCCAGTTCTCTCCAGCAACAACGCTACCAGCCTCAGACACTTGGGTTCTCTTTGGTAAATGGAAGAACACTATGCTCGGAAGCTTCTTCCATCCAGTTTGAGAGTCGCACTTCCACTGCATCTTGGGATACCAAGTGTTGCCATGCCGTCACAATTTCCAATTCTTAGGCCTATGACGGCAGAGTGTCTGGCAGTTCTGAAAGAGAACTTAGGAATGCAGGCGTTTTGGCTCCTTCCACCGAGAAACCAGCTCCTCCAGCTCCTCTGTCGTTAGCTATTTCATGTTAGAATATCTCTAGGGGCCCTCTTTTCCTCCTCCACGAGGTAAGACACAAACGGAATTGCCCTAAAGGGAAGAAGCCTTCTGAGTCCGGCAGAGAGGCAGCCTCTCCCACTCAGCATTCCCCCAACGCTGAGCCCCGGGTATGGGACAGAGAGAGGGAGAAAGGCAGCCGTAACCCCGAGCTCTTCCACAATGTAGTATAGGCCTCACCCTCAAGCTCACGTCAATTTCACAGAGAAAACACCAGGCCTCGGTGTGCTTTCCTGTGGCAAGGAAACTTTGCTTTCATTCCTTAGGTGGCACGTTGGCTCAGGACTGCCCTACCCGAAGGACTCACGGTGTGCAGCCCTACTGGTTGAGATCAGCCCCTCTGGCTCTTTCTCGGATGACACCAACTGGAAAAGAGCCGTTCATATGCTGGGGACCCAGGGAGCTTTCCCTAGTCTACACCAGAACAGCACTCTGAGGGAGAGGAGCTGCTGACGTTTGGTAGCAAAATCTCCTATTCTGAAGAGAAACATTTCGTTGTAAGCGGGTTCCATCAGCCTTGCCATCTTTTCTCAGCTGGCTAGGATGGAGGGCAGGCAGTCAGTTGGCAGACTCACCTGAGGCCCTGCTTGCCAGACTGTGACACAGACCTCCCGCCTGCTTCAGCCCAAAGGGACGGCTTATGGTAAGGTACAAACCCTGTGTTGGAAAGTTCCTGCCTAACCCTCGCACCAGCACAAGCATATTGGTCATTGGTCAAAGACTCTCCCCACAAGTTTAACATGTTTGCTCCCATCTAGCCTCCGAAGCCGAGTTTACCTAGCTAGGAATCTCACTTCAGGAAAGGTACTCAGGCTGCTGGTGACTGCACGTTGTTTCACCAGGCAGCCCAAATCGAGTACACCCACTTGCATTTTCCAGGGGGCAGAGCAAATGGTGTCAACTTACAGGCCTCCAGCCTGGGAGGGGCAACGTACACTTTGTGAATGGGAAAGAAGCCCATGCCTTCAGTGTGAAAGGCCGCTAGGCCTCTTTGCTTTGGCAGCCCAGGGATAGCGTCAGCTCTGAAATGCTTCCAAAGGAGCAGAGTCAGAGAACCTTGGAACCACAGAGCAGGTGCAGCCCAGAACACGGACTGCTCTTGGCCTGAGAACACCCACTGCCCAGCGCCTCTTTGGGGTACACACGTGTAGAGGGAGGGTGTTGAATTCTGCTGCGTCATAACTTCTCCGGGCCACGTAGTGTGAGGGCAAGGAGAGTGGCCCTCCACCTCATCCCAGTTTCATGTGTCAGTTGTCTAAGGCAAACTCCCTGCTTGAATCCCTCCGTGGGCTACGTAACCTCCAGAGAAAGGTGGATGATTGGGACCCAGGGCTGGTATCTAGGTTAATGTTCTGTGCATCAACTTCGCAGCTGTTCTCTCTAAGCGGGTCCCAAAGGCTTTCTGGAAGAGTTTCCTTAGAGGGTCAGAAACAGGAAATTAACCGACAGGCCCACTGGGACGCCAGTTCTCTCCAGCAACAACGCTACCAGCCTCAGACACTTGGGTTCTCTTTGGTAAATGGAAGAACACTATGCTCGGAAGCTTCTTCCATCCAGTTTGAGAGTCGCACTTCCACTGCATCTTGGGATACCAAGTGTTGCCATGCCGTCACAATTTCCAATTCTTAGGCCTATGACGGCAGAGTGTCTGGCAGTTCTGAAAGAGAACTTAGGGATGCAGGCGTTTTGGCTCCTTCCACCGAGAAACCAGCTCCTCCAGCTCCTCTGTCGTTAGCTATTTCATGTTAGAATATCTCTAGGGGCCCTCTTTTCCTCCTCCACGAGGTAAGACACAAACGGAATTGCCCTAAAGGGAAGAAGCCTTCTGAGTCCGGCAGAGAGGCAGCCTCTCCCACTCAGCATTCCCCCAACGCTGAGCCCCGGGTATGGGACAGAGAGAGGGAGAAAGGCAGCCGTAACCCCGAGCTCTTCCACAATGTAGTATAGGCCTCACCCTCACGCTCACGTCAATTTCACAGAGAAAACACCAGGCCTCGGTGTGCTTTCCTGTGGCAAGGAAACTTTGCTTTCATTCCTTAGGTGGCACGTTGGCTCAGGACTGCCCTACCCGAAGGACTCACGGTGTGCAGCCCTACTGGTTGAGATCAGCCCCTCTGGCTCTTTCTCGGATGACACCAACTGGAAAAGAGCCGTTCATATGCTGGGGACCCAGGGAGCTTTCCCTAGTCTACACCAGAACAGCACTCTGAGGGAGAGGAGCTGCTGACGTTTGGTAGCAAAATCTCCTATTCTGAAGAGAAACATTTCGCTGTAAGCGGGTTCCATCAGCCTTGCCATCTTTTCTCAGCTGGCTAGGATGGAGGGCAGGCAGTCAGTTGGCAGACTCACCTGAGGCCCTGCTTGCCAGACTGTGACACAGACCTCCCGCCTGCTTCAGCCCAAAGGGACGGCTTATGGTAAGGTACAAACCCTGTGTTGGAAAGTTCCTGCCTAACCCTCGCACCAGCACAAGCATATTGGTCATTGGTCAAAGACTCTCCCCACAAGTTTAACATGTTTGCTCCCATCTAGCCTCCGAAGCCGAGTTTACCTAGCTAGGAATCTCACTTCAGGAAAGGTACTCAGGCTGCTGGTGACTGCACGTTGTTTCACCAGGCAGCCCAAATCGAGTACACCCACTTGCATTTTCCAGGGGGCAGAGCAAATGGTGTCAACTTACAGGCCTCCAGCCTGGGAGGGGCAACGTACACTTTGTGAATGGGAAAGAAGCCCATGCCTTCAGTGTGAAAGGCCGCTAGGCCTCTTTGCTTTGGCAGCCCAGGGATAGCGTCAGCTCTGAAATGCTTCCAAAGGAGCAGAGTCAGAGAACCTTGGAACCACAGAGCAGGTGCAGCCCAGAACACGGACTGCTCTTGGCCTGAGAACACCCACTGCCCAGCGCCTCTTTGGGGTACACACGTGTAGAGGGAGGGTGTTGAATTCTGCTGCGTCATAACTTCTCCGGGCCACGTAGTGTGAGGGCAAGGAGAGTGGCCCTCCACCTCATCCCAGTTTCATGTGTCAGTTGTCTAAGGCAAACTCCCTGCTTGAATCCCTCCGTGGGCTACGTAGCCTCCAGAGAAAGGTGGATGATTGGGACCCAGGGCTGGTATCTAGGTTAATGTTCTGTGCATCAACTTCGCAGCTGTTCTCTCTAAGCGGGTCCCAAAGGCTTTCTGGAAGAGTTTCCTTAGAGGGTCAGAAACAGGAAATTAACCGACAGGCCCACGGGGACGCCAGTTCTCTCCAGCAACAACGCTACCAGCCTCAGACACTTGGGTTCTCTTTGGTAAATGGAAGAACACTATGCTTGGAAGCTTCTTCCATCCAGTTTGAGAGTCGCACTTCCACTGCATCTTGGGATACCAAGTGTTGCCATGCCGTCACAATATCCAATTCTTAGGCCTATGACGGCAGAGTGTCTGGCAGTTCTGAAAGAGAACTTAGGAATGCAGGCGTTTTGGCTCCTTCCACCGAGAAACCAGCTCCTCCAGCTCCTCTGTCGTTAGCTATTTCATGTTAGAATATCTCTAGGGGCCCTCTTTTCCTCCTCCACGAGGTAAGACACAAACGGAATTGCCCTAAAGGGAAGAAGCCTTCTGAGTCCGGCAGAGAGGCAGCCTCTCCCACTCAGCATTCCCCCAACGCTGAGCCCCGGGTATGGGACAGAGAGAGGGAGAAAGGCAGCCGTAACCCCGAGCTCTTCCACAATGTAGTATAGGCCTCACCCTCACGCTCACGTCAATTTCACAGAGAAAACACCAGGCCTCGGTGTGCTTTCCTGTGGCAAGGAAACTTTGCTTTCATTCCTTAGGTGGCACGTTGGCTCAGGACTGCCCTACCCGAAGGACTCACGGTGTGCAGCCCTACTGGTTGAGATCAGCCCCTCTGGCTCTTTCTCGGATGACACCAACTGGAAAAGAGCCGTTCATATGCTGGGGACCCAGGGAGCTTTCCCTAGTCTACACCAGAACAGCACTCTGAGGGAGAGGAGCTGCTGACGTTTGGTAGCAAAATCTCCTATTCTGAAGAGAAACATTTCGCTGTAAGCGGGTTCCATCAGCCTTGCCATCTTTTCTCAGCTGGCTAGGATGGAGGGCAGGCAGTCAGTTGGCAGACTCACCTGAGGCCCTGCTTGCCAGACTGTGACACAGACCTCCCGCCTGCTTCAGCCCAAAGGGACGGCTTATGGTAAGGTACAAACCCTGTGTTGGAAAGTTCCTGCCTAACCCTCGCACCAGCACAAGCATATGGGTCATTGGTCAAAGACTTTCCCCACAAGTTTAACATGTTTGCTCCCATCTAGCCTCCGAAGCCGAGTTTACCTAGCTAGGAATCTCACTTCAGGAAAGGTACTCAGGCTGCTGGTGACTGCACGTTGTTTCACCAGGCAGCCCAAATCGAGTACACCCACTTGCATTTTCCAGGGGGCAGAGCAAATGGTGTCAACTTACAGGCCTCCAGCCTGGGAGGGGCAACGTACACTTTGTGAATGGGAAAGAAGCCCATGCCTTCAGTGTGAAAGGCCGCTAGGCCTCTTTGCTTTGGCAGCCCAGGGATAGCGTCAGCTGTGAAATGCTTCCAAAGGAGCAGAGTCAGAGAACCTTGGAACCACAGAGCAGGTGCAGCCCAGAACACGGACTGCTCTTGGCCTGAGAACACCCACTGCCCAGCGCCTCTTTGGGGTACACACGTGTAGAGGGAGGGTGTTGAATTCTGCTGCGTCATAACTTCTCCGGGCCACGTAGTGTGAGGGCAAGGAGAGTGGCCCTCCACCTCATCCCAGTTTCATGTGTCAGTTGTCTAAGGCAAACTCCCTGCTTGAATCCCTCCGTGGGCTACGTAGCCTCCAGAGAAAGGTGGATGATTGGGACCCAGGGCTGGTATCTAGGTTAATGTTCTGTGCATCAACTTCGCAGCTGTTCTCTCTAAGCGGGTCCCAAAGGCTTTCTGGAAGAGTTTCCTTAGAGGGTCAGAAACAGGAAATTAACCGACAGGCCCACGGGGACGCCAGTTCTCTCCAGCAACAACGCTACCAGCCTCAGACACTTGGGTTCTCTTTGGTAAATGGAAGAACACTATGCTCGGAAGCTTCTTCCATCCAGTTTGAGAGTCGCGCTTCCACTGCATCTTAGGATACCAAGTGTTGCCATGCCGTCACAATTTCCAATTCTTAGGCCTATGACGGCAGAGTGTCTGGCAGTTCTGAAAGAGAACTTAGGAATGCAGGCGTTTTGGCTCCTTCCACCGAGAAACCAGCTCCTCCAGCTCCTCTGTCGTTAGCTATTTCATGTTAGAATATCTCTAGGGGCCCTCTTTTCCTCCTCCACGAGGTAAGACACAAACGGAATTGCCCTAAAGGGAAGAAGCCTTCTGAGTCCGGCAGAGAGGCAGCCTCTCCCACTCAGCCTTCCCCCAACGCTGAGCCCCGGGTATGGGACAGAGAGAGGGAGAAAGGCAGCCGTAACCCCGAGCTCTTCCACAATGTAGTATAGGCCTCACCCTCACGCTCACGTCAATTTCACAGAGAAAACACCAGGCCTCGGTGTGCTTTCCTGTGGCAAGGAAACTTTGCTTTCATTCCTTAGGTGGCACGTTGGCTCAGGACTGCCCTACCCGAAGGACTCACGGTGTGCAGCCCTACTGGTTGAGATCAGCCCCTCTGGCTCTTTCTCGGATGACACCAACTGGAAAAGAGCCGTTCATATGCTGGGGACCCAGGGAGCTTTCCCTAGTCTACACCAGAACAGCACTCTGAGGGAGAGGAGCTGCTGACGTTTGGTAGCAAAATCTCCTATTCTGAAGAGAAACATTTCGCTGTAAGCGGGTTCCATCAGCCTTGCCATCTTTTCTCAGCTGGCTAGGATGGAGGGCAGGCAGTCAGTTGGCAGACTCACCTGAGGCCCTGCTTGCCAGACTGTGACACAGACCTCCCGCCTGCTTCAGCCCAAAGGGACGGCTTATGGTAAGGTACAAACCCTGTGTTGGAAAGTTCCTGCCTAACCCTCGCACCAGCACAAGCATATTGGTCATTGGTCAAAGACTCTCCCCACAAGTTTAACATGTTTGCTCCCATCTAGCCTCCGAAGCCGAGTTTACCTAGCTAGGAATCTCACTTCAGGAAAGGTACTCAGGCTGCTGGTGACTGCACGTTGTTTCACCAGGCAGCCCAAATCGAGTACACCCACTTGCATTTTCCAGGGGGCAGAGCAAATGGTGTCAACTTACAGGCCTCCAGCCTGGGAGGGGCAACGTACACTTTGTGAATGGGAAAGAAGCCCATGCCTTCAGTGTGAAAGGCCGCTAGGCCTCTTTGCTTTGGCAGCCCAGGGATAGCGTCAGCTGTGAAATGCTTCCAAAGGAGCAGAGTCAGAGAACCTTGGAACCACAGAGCAGGTGCAGCCCAGAACACGGACTGCTCTTGGCCTGAGAACACCCACTGCCCAGCGCCTCTTTGGGGTACACACGTGTAGAGGGAGGGTGTTGAATTCTGCTGCGTCATAACTTCTCCGGGCCACGTAGTGTGAGGGCAAGGAGAGTGGCCCTCCACCTCATCCCAGTTTCATGTGTCAGTTGTCTAAGGCAAACTCCCTGCTTGAATCCCTCCGTGGGCTACGTAGCCTCCAGAGAAAGGTGGATGATTGGGACCCAGGGCTGGTATCTAGGTTAATGTTCTGTGCATCAACTTCGCAGCTGTTCTCTCTAAGCGGGTCCCAAAGGCTTTCTGGAAGAGTTTCCTTAGAGGGTCAGAAACAGGAAATTAACCGACAGGCCCACGGGGACGCCAGTTCTCTCCAGCAACAACGCTACCAGCCTCAGACACTTGGGTTCTCTTTGGTAAATGGAAGAACACTATGCTTGGAAGCTTCTTCCATCCAGTTTGAGAGTCGCACTTCCACTGCATCTTGGGATACCAAGTGTTGCCATGCCGTCACAATATCCAATTCTTAGGCCTATGACGGCAGAGTGTCTGGCAGTTCTGAAAGAGAACTTAGGAATGCAGGCGTTTTGGCTCCTTCCACCGAGAAACCAGCTCCTCCAGCTCCTCTGTCGTTAGCTATTTCATGTTAGAATATCTCTAGGGGCCCTCTTTTCCTCCTCCACGAGGTAAGACACAAACGGAATTGCCCTAAAGGGAAGAAGCCTTCTGAGTCCGGCAGAGAGGCAGCCTCTCCCACTCAGCATTCCCCCAACGCTGAGCCCCGGGTATGGGACAGAGAGAGGGAGAAAGGCAGCCGTAACCCCGAGCTCTTCCACAATGTAGTATAGGCCTCACCCTCACGCTCACGTCAATTTCACAGAGAAAACACCAGGCCTCGGTGTGCTTTCCTGTGGCAAGGAAACTTTGCTTTCATTCCTTAGGTGGCACGTTGGCTCAGGACTGCCCTACCCGAAGGACTCACGGTGTGCAGCCCTACTGGTTGAGATCAGCCCCTCTGGCTCTTTCTCGGATGACACCAACTGGAAAAGAGCCGTTCATATGCTGGGGACCCAGGGAGCTTTCCCTAGTCTACACCAGAACAGCACTCTGAGGGAGAGGAGCTGCTGACGTTTGGTAGCAAAATCTCCTATTCTGAAGAGAAACATTTCGCTGTAAGCGGGTTCCATCAGCCTTGCCATCTTTTCTCAGCTGGCTAGGATGGAGGGCAGGCAGTCAGTTGGCAGACTCACCTGAGGCCCTGCTTGCCAGACTGTGACACAGACCTCCCGCCTGCTTCAGCCCAAAGGGACGGCTTATGGTAAGGTAAAAACCCTGTGTTGGAAAGTTCCTGCCTAACCCTCGCACCAGCACAAGCATATTGGTCATTGGTCAAAGACTTTCCCCACAAGTTTAACATGTTTGCTCCCATCTAGCCTCCGAAGCCGAGTTTACCTAGCTAGGAATCTCACTTCAGGAAAGGTACTCAGGCTGCTGGTGACTGCACGTTGTTTCACCAGGCAGCCCAAATCGAGTACACCCACTTGCATTTTCCAGGGGGCAGAGCAAATGGTGTCAACTTACAGGCCTCCAGCCTGGGAGGGGCAACGTACACTTTGTGAATGGGAAAGAAGCCCATGCCTTCAGTGTGAAAGGCCGCTAGGCCTCTTTGCTTTGGCAGCCCAGGGATAGCGTCAGCTCTGAAATGCTTCCAAAGGAGCAGAGTCAGAGAACCTTGGAACCACAGAGCAGGTGCAGCCCAGAACACGGACTGCTCTTGGCCTGAGAACACCCACTGCCCAGCGCCTCTTTGGGGTACACACGTGTAGAGGGAGGGTGTTGAATTCTGCTGCGTCATAACTTCTCCGGGCCACGTAGTGTGAGGGCAAGGAGAGTGGCCCTCCACCTCATCCCAGTTTCATGAGTCAGTTGTCTAAGGCAAACTCCCTGCTTGAATCCCTCCGTGGGCTACGTAACCTCCAGAGAAAGGTGGATGATTGGGACCCAGGGCTGGTATCTAGGTTAATGTTCTGTGCATCAACTTCGCAGCTGTTCTCTCTAAGCGGGTCCCAAAGGCTTTCTGGAAGAGTTTCCTTAGAGGGTCAGAAACAGGAAATTAACCGACAGGCCCACTGGGACGCCAGTTCTCTCCAGCAACAACGCTACCAGCCTCAGACACTTGGGTTCTCTTTGGTAAATGGAAGAACACTATGCTCGGAAGCTTCTTCCATCCAGTTTGAGAGTCGCGCTTCCACTGCATCTTGGGATACCAAGTGTTGCCATGCCGTCACAATTTCCAATTCTTAGGCCTATGACGGCAGAGTGTCTGGCAGTTCTGAAAGAGAACTTAGGGATGCAGGCGTTTTGGCTCCTTCCACCGAGAAACCAGCTCCTCCAGCTCCTCTGTCGTTAGCTATTTCATGTTAGAATATCTCTAGGGGCCCTCTTTTCCTCCTCCACGAGGTAAGACACAAACGGAATTGCCCTAAAGGGAAGAAGCCTTCTGAGTCCGGCAGAGAGGCAGCCTCTCCCACTCAGCATTCCCCCAACGATGAGCCCCGGGTATGGGACAGAGAGAGGGAGAAAGGCAGCCGTAACCCCGAGCTCTTCCACAATGTAGTATAGGCCTCACCCTCACGCTCACGTCAATTTCACAGAGAAAACACCAGGCCTCGGTGTGCTTTCCTGTGGCAAGGAAACTTTGCTTTCATTCCTTAGGTGGCACGTTGGCTCAGGACTGCCCTACCCGAAGGACTCACGGTGTGCAGCCCTACTGGTTGAGATCAGCCCCTCTGGCTCTTTCTCGGATGACACCAACTGGAAAAGAGCCGTTCATATGCTGGGGACCCAGGGAGCTTTCCCTAGTCTACACCAGAACAGCACTCTGAGGGAGAGGAGCTGCTGACGTTTGGTAGCAAAATCTCCTATTCTGAAGAGAAACATTTCGTTGTAAGCGGGTTCCATCAGCCTTGCCATCTTTTCTCAGCTGGCTAGGATGGAGGGCAGGCAGTCAGTTGGCAGACTCACCTGAGGCCCTGCTTGCCAGACTGTGACACAGACCTCCCGCCTGCTTCAGCCCAAAGGGACGGCTTATGGTAAGGTACA
The DNA here is from genome assembly GCF_965194805.1 of Balaenoptera borealis. Lineage (NCBI taxonomy): Eukaryota > Metazoa > Chordata > Mammalia > Artiodactyla > Balaenopteridae > Balaenoptera > Balaenoptera borealis. The sequence goes on from NW_028123440.1 coordinate 220,396, forward strand.
AACCCTGTGTTGGAAAGTTCCTGCCTAACCCTCGCACCAGCACAAGCATATTGGTCATTGGTCAAAGACTCTCCCCACAAGTTTAACATGTTTGCTCCCATCTAGCCTCCGAAGCCGAGTTTACCTAGCTAGGAATCTCACTTCAGGAAAGGTACTCAGGCTGCTGGTGACTGCACGTTGTTTCACCAGGCAGCCCAAATCGAGTACACCCACTTGCATTTTCCAGGGGGCAGAGCAAATGGTGTCAACTTACAGGCCTCCAGCCTGGGAGGGGCAACGTACACTTTGTGAATGGGAAAGAAGCCCATGCCTTCAGTGTGAAAGGCCGCTAGGCCTCTTTGCTTTGGCAGCCCAGGGATAGCGTCAGCTGTGAAATGCTTCCAAAGGAGCAGAGTCAGAGAACCTTGGAACCACAGAGCAGGTGCAGCCCAGAACACGGACTGCTCTTGGCCTGAGAACACCCACTGCCCAGCGCCTCTTTGGGGTACACACGTGTAGAGGGAGGGTGTTGAATTCTGCTGCGTCATAACTTCTCCGGGCCACGTAGTGTGAGGGCAAGGAGAGTGGCCCTCCACCTCATCCCAGTTTCATGTGTCAGTTGTCTAAGGCAAACTCCCTGCTTGAATCCCTCCGTGGGCTACGTAGCCTCCAGAGAAAGGTGGATGATTGGGACCCAGGGCTGGTATCTAGGTTAATGTTCTGTGCATCAACTTCGCAGCTGTTCTCTCTAAGCGGGTCCCAAAGGCTTTCTGGAAGAGTTTCCTTAGAGGGTCAGAAACAGGAAATTAACCGACAGGCCCACAGGGACGCCAGTTCTCTCCAGCAACAACGCTACCAGCCTCAGACACTTGGGTTCTCTTTGGTAAATGGAAGAACACTATGCTCGGAAGCTTCTTCCATCCAGTTTGAGAGTCGCGCTTCCACTGCATCTTGGGATACCAAGTGTTGCCATGCCGTCACAATTTCCAATTCTTAGGCCTATGACGGCAGAGTGTCTGGCAGTTCTGAAAGAGAACTTAGGGATGCAGGCGTTTTGGCTCCTTCCACCGAGAAACCAGCTCCTCCAGCTCCTCTGTCGTTAGCTATTTCATGTTAGAATATCTCTAGGGGCCCTCTTTTCCTCCTCCACGAGGTAAGACACAAACGGAATTGCCCTAAAGGGAAGAAGCCTTCTGAGTCCGGCAGAGAGGCAGCCTCTCCCACTCAGCATTCCCCCAACGATGAGCCCCGGGTATGGGACAGAGAGAGGGAGAAAGGCAGCCGTAACCCCGAGCTCTTCCACAATGTAGTATAGGCCTCACCCTCACGCTCACGTCAATTTCACAGAGAAAACACCAGGCCTCGGTGTGCTTTCCTGTGGCAAGGAAACTTTGCTTTCATTCCTTAGGTGGCACGTTGGCTCAGGACTGCCCTACCCGAAGGACTCACGGTGTGCAGCCCTACTGGTTGAGATCAGCCCCTCTGGCTCTTTCTCGGATGACACCAACTGGAAAAGAGCCGTTCATATGCTGGGGACCCAGGGAGCTTTCCCTAGTCTACACCAGAACAGCACTCTGAGGGAGAGGAGCTGCTGACGTTTGGTAGCAAAATCTCCTATTCTGAAGAGAAACATTTCGTTGTAAGCGGGTTCCATCAGCCTTGCCATCTTTTCTCAGCTGGCTAGGATGGAGGGCAGGCAGTCAGTTGGCAGACTCACCTGAGGCCCTGCTTGCCAGACTGTGACACAGACCTCCCGCCTGCTTCAGCCCAAAGGGACGGCTTATGGTAAGGTACAAACCCTGTGTTGGAAAGTTCCTGCCTAACCCTCGCACCAGCACAAGCATATTGGTCATTGGTCAAAGACTCTCCCCACAAGTTTAACATGTTTGCTCCCATCTAGCCTCCGAAGCCGAGTTTACCTAGCTAGGAATCTCACTTCAGGAAAGGTACTCAGGCTGCTGGTGACTGCACGTTGTTTCACCAGGCAGCCCAAATCGAGTACACCCACTTGCATTTTCCAGGGGGCAGAGCAAATGGTGTCAACTTACAGGCCTCCAGCCTGGGAGGGGCAACGTACACTTTGTGAATGGGAAAGAAGCCCATGCCTTCAGTGTGAAAGGCCGCTAGGCCTCTTTGCTTTGGCAGCCCAGGGATAGCGTCAGCTGTGAAATGCTTCCAAAGGAGCAGAGTCAGAGAACCTTGGAACCACAGAGCAGGTGCAGCCCAGAACACGGACTGCTCTTGGCCTGAGAACACCCACTGCCCAGCGCCTCTTTGGGGTACACACGTGTAGAGGGAGGGTGTTGAATTCTGCTGCGTCATAACTTCTCCGGGCCACGTAGTGTGAGGGCAAGGAGAGTGGCCCTCCACCTCATCCCAGTTTCATGTGTCAGTTGTCTAAGGCAAACTCCCTGCTTGAATCCCTCCGTGGGCTACGTAGCCTCCAGAGAAAGGTGGATGATTGGGACCCAGGGCTGGTATCTAGGTTAATGTTCTGTGCATCAACTTCGCAGCTGTTCTCTCTAAGCGGGTCCCAAAGGCTTTCTGGAAGAGTTTCCTTAGAGGGTCAGAAACAGGAAATTAACCGACAGGCCCACAGGGACGCCAGTTCTCTCCAGCAACAACGCTACCAGCCTCAGACACTTGGGTTCTCTTTGGTAAATGGAAGAACACTATGCTCGGAAGCTTCTTCCATCCAGTTTGAGAGTCGCGCTTCCACTGCATCTTGGGATACCAAGTGTTGCCATGCCGTCACAATTTCCAATTCTTAGGCCTATGACGGCAGAGTGTCTGGCAGTTCTGAAAGAGAACTTAGGAATGCAGGCGTTTTGGCTCCTTCCACCGAGAAACCAGCTCCTCCAGCTCCTCTGTCGTTAGCTATTTCATGTTAGAATATCTCTAGGGGCCCTCTTTTCCTCCTCCACGAGGTAAGACACAAACGGAATTGCCCTAAAGGGAAGAAGCCTTCTGAGTCCGGCAGAGAGGCAGCCTCTCCCACTCAGCCTTCCCCCAACGCTGAGCCCCGGGTATGGGACAGAGAGAGGGAGAAAGGCAGCCGTAACCCCGAGCTCTTCCACAATGTAGTATAGGCCTCACCCTCAAGCTCACGTCAATTTCACAGAGAAAACACCAGGCCTCGGTGTGCTTTCCTGTGGCAAGGAAACTTTGCTTTCATTCCTTAGGTGGCACGTTGGCTCAGGACTGCCCTACCCGAAGGACTCACGGTGTGCAGCCCTACTGGTTGAGATCAGCCCCTCTGGCTCTTTCTCGGATGACACCAACTGGAAAAGAGCCGTTCATATGCTGGGGACCCAGGGAGCTTTCCCTAGTCTACACCAGAACAGCACTCTGAGGGAGAGGAGCTGCTGACGTTTGGTAGCAAAATCTCCTATTCTGAAGAGAAACATTTCGCTGTAAGCGGGTTCCATCAGCCTTGCCATCTTTTCTCAGCTGGCTAGGATGGAGGGCAGGCAGTCAGTTGGCAGACTCACCTGAGGCCCTGCTTGCCAGACTGTGACACAGACCTCCCGCCTGCTTCAGCCCAAAGGGACGGCTTATGGTAAGGTACAAACCCTGTGTTGGAAAGTTCCTGCCTAACCCTCGCACCAGCACAAGCATATTGGTCATTGGTCAAAGACTCTCCCCACAAGTTTAACATGTTTGCTCCCATCTAGCCTCCGAAGCCGAGTTTACCTAGCTAGGAATCTCACTTCAGGAAAGGTACTCAGGCTGCTGGTGACTGCACGTTGTTTCACCAGGCAGCCCAAATCGAGTACACCCACTTGCATTTTCCAGGGGGCAGAGCAAATGGTGTCAACTTACAGGCCTCCAGCCTGGGAGGGGCAACGTACACTTTGTGAATGGGAAAGAAGCCCATGCCTTCAGTGTGAAAGGCCGCTAGGCCTCTTTGCTTTGGCAGCCCAGGGATAGCGTCAGCTGTGAAATGCTTCCAAAGGAGCAGAGTCAGAGAACCTTGGAACCACAGAGCAGGTGCAGCCCAGAACACGGACTGCTCTTGGCCTGAGAACACCCACTGCCCAGCGCCTCTTTGGGGTACACACGTGTAGAGGGAGGGTGTTGAATTCTGCTGCGTCATAACTTCTCCGGGCCACGTAGTGTGAGGGCAAGGAGAGTGGCCCTCCACCTCATCCCAGTTTCATGTGTCAGTTGTCTAAGGCAAACTCCCTGCTTGAATCCCTCCGTGGGCTACGTAGCCTCCAGAGAAAGGTGGATGATTGGGACCCAGGGCTGGTATCTAGGTTAATGTTCTGTGCATCAACTTCGCAGCTGTTCTCTCTAAGCGGGTCCCAAAGGCTTTCTGGAAGAGTTTCCTTAGAGGGTCAGAAACAGGAAATTAACCGACAAGCCCACGGGGACGCCAGTTCTCTCCAGCAACAACGCTACCAGCCTCAGACACTTGGGTTCTCTTTGGTAAATGGAAGAACACTATGCTTGGAAGCTTCTTCCATCCAGTTTGAGAGTCGCACTTCCACTGCATCTTGGGATACCAAGTGTTGCCATGCCGTCACAATATCCAATTCTTAGGCCTATGACGGCAGAGTGTCTGGCAGTTCTGAAAGAGAACTTAGGAATGCAGGCGTTTTGGCTCCTTCCACCGAGAAACCAGCTCCTCCAGCTCCTCTGTCGTTAGCTATTTCATGTTAGAATATCTCTAGGGGCCCTCTTTTCCTCCTCCACGAGGTAAGACACAAACGGAATTGCCCTAAAGGGAAGAAGCCTTCTGAGTCCGGCAGAGAGGCAGCCTCTCCCACTCAGCATTCCCCCAACGCTGAGCCCCGGGTTTGGGACAGAGAGAGGGAGAAAGGCAGCCGTAACCCCGAGCTCTTCCACAATGTAGTATAGGCCTCACCCTCACGCTCACGTCAATTTCACAGAGAAAACACCAGGCCTCGGTGTGCTTTCCTGTGGCAAGGAAACTTTGCTTTCATTCCTTAGGTGGCACGTTGGCTCAGGACTGCCCTACCCGAAGGACTCACGGTGTGCAGCCCTACTGGTTGAGATCAGCCCCTCTGGCTCTTTCTCGGATGACACCAACTGGAAAAGAGCCGTTCATATGCTGGGGACCCAGGGAGCTTTCCCTAGTCTACACCAGAACAGCACTCTGAGGGAGAGGAGCTGCTGACGTTTGGTAGCAAAATCTCCTATTCTGAAGAGAAACATTTCGCTGTAAGCGGGTTCCATCAGCCTTGCCATCTTTTCTCAGCTGGCTAGGATGGAGGGCAGGCAGTCAGTTGGCAGACTCACCTGAGGCCCTGCTTGCCAGACTGTGACACAGACCTCCCGCCTGCTTCAGCCCAAAGGGACGGCTTATGGTAAGGTACAAACCCTGTGTTGGAAAGTTCCTGCCTAACCCTCGCACCAGCACAAGCATATTGGTCATTGGTCAAAGACTTTCCCCACAAGTTTAACATGTTTGCTCCCATCTAGCCTCCGAAGCCGAGTTTACCTAGCTAGGAATCTCACTTCAGGAAAGGTACTCAGGCTGCTGGTGACTGCACGTTGTTTCACCAGGCAGCCCAAATCGAGTACACCCACTTGCATTTTCCAGGGGGCAGAGCAAATGGTGTCAACTTACAGGCCTCCAGCCTGGGAGGGGCAACGTACACTTTGTGAATGGGAAAGAAGCCCATGCCTTCAGTGTGAAAGGCCGCTAGGCCTCTTTGCTTTGGCAGCCCAGGGATAGCGTCAGCTCTGAAATGCTTCCAAAGGAGCAGAGTCAGAGAACCTTGGAACCACAGAGCAGGTGCAGCCCAGAACACGGACTACTCTTGGCCTGAGAACACCCACTGCCCAGCGCCTCTTTGGGGTACACACGTGTAGAGGGAGGGTGTTGAATTCTGCTGCGTCATAACTTCTCCGGGCCACGTAGTGTGAGGGCAAGGAGAGTGGCCCTCCACCTCATCCCAGTTTCATGTGTCAGTTGTCTAAGGCAAACTCCCTGCTTGAATCCCTCCGTGGGCTACGTAGCCTCCAGAGAAAGGTGGATGATTGGGACCCAGGGCTGGTATCTAGGTTAATGTTCTGTGCATCAACTTCGCAGCTGTTCTCTCTAAGCGGGTCCCAAAGGCTTTCTGGAAGAGTTTCCTTAGAGGGTCAGAAACAGGAAATTAACCGACAGGCCCACGGGGACGCCAGTTCTCTCCAGCAACAACGCTACCAGCCTCAGACACTTGGGTTCTCTTTGGTAAATGGAAGAACACTATGCTTGGAAGCTTCTTCCATCCAGTTTGAGAGTCGCACTTCCACTGCATCTTGGGATACCAAGTGTTGCCATGCCGTCACAATATCCAATTCTTAGGCCTATGACGGCAGAGTGTCTGGCAGTTCTGAAAGAGAACTTAGGAATGCAGGCGTTTTGGCTCCTTCCACCGAGAAACCAGCTCCTCCAGCTCCTCTGTCGTTAGCTATTTCATGTTAGAATATCTCTAGGGGCCCTCTTTTCCTCCTCCACGAGGTAAGACACAAACGGAATTGCCCTAAAGGGAAGAAGCCTTCTGAGTCCGGCAGAGAGGCAGCCTCTCCCACTCAGCATTCCCCCAACGCTGAGCCCCGGGTTTGGGACAGAGAGAGGGAGAAAGGCAGCCGTAACCCCGAGCTCTTCCACAATGTAGTATAGGCCTCACCCTCACGCTCACGTCAATTTCACAGAGAAAACACCAGGCCTCGGTGTGCTTTCCTGTGGCAAGGAAACTTTGCTTTCATTCCTTAGGTGGCACGTTGGCTCAGGACTGCCCTACCCGAAGGACTCACGGTGTGCAGCCCTACTGGTTGAGATCAGCCCCTCTGGCTCTTTCTCGGATGACACCAACTGGAAAAGAGCCGTTCATATGCTGGGGACCCAGGGAGCTTTCCCTAGTCTACACCAGAACAGCACTCTGAGGGAGAGGAGCTGCTGACGTTTGGTAGCAAAATCTCCTATTCTGAAGAGAAACATTTCGTTGTAAGCGGGTTCCATCAGCCTTGCCATCTTTTCTCAGCTGGCTAGGATGGAGGGCAGGCAGTCAGTTGGCAGACTCACCTGAGGCCCTGCTTGCCAGACTGTGACACAGACCTCCCGCCTGCTTCAGCCCAAAGGGACGGCTTATGGTAAGGTACAAACCCTGTGTTGGAAAGTTCCTGCCTAACCCTCGCACCAGCACAAGCATATGGGTCATTGGTCAAAGACTCTCCCCACAAGTTTAACATGTTTGCTCCCATCTAGCCTCCGAAGCCGAGTTTACCTAGCTAGGAATCTCACTTCAGGAAAGGTACTCAGGCTGCTGGTGACTGCACGTTGTTTCACCAGGCAGCCCAAATCGAGTACACCCACTTGCATTTTCCAGGGGGCAGAGCAAATGGTGTCAACTTACAGGCCTCCAGCCTGGGAGGGGCAACGTACACTTTGTGAATGGGAAAGAAGCCCATGCCTTCAGTGTGAAAGGCCGCTAGGCCTCTTTGCTTTGGCAGCCCAGGGATAGCGTCAGCTGTGAAATGCTTCCAAAGGAGCAGAGTCAGAGAACCTTGGAACCACAGAGCAGGTGCAGCCCAGAACACGGACTGCTCTTGGCCTGAGAACACCCACTGCCCAGCGCCTCTTTGGGGTACACACGTGTAGAGGGAGGGTGTTGAATTCTGCTGCGTCATAACTTCTCCGGGCCACGTAGTGTGAGGGCAAGGAGAGTGGCCCTCCACCTCATCCCAGTTTCATGTGTCAGTTGTCTAAGGCAAACTCCCTGCTTGAATCCCTCCGTGGGCTACGTAGCCTCCAGAGAAAGGTGGATGATTGGGACCCAGGGCTGGTATCTAGGTTAATGTTCTGTGCATCAACTTCGCAGCTGTTCTCTCTAAGCGGGTCCCAAAGGCTTTCTGGAAGAGTTTCCTTAGAGGGTCAGAAACAGGAAATTAACCGACAGGCCCACGGGGACGCCAGTTCTCTCCAGCAACAACGCTACCAGCCTCAGACACTTGGGTTCTCTTTGGTAAATGGAAGAACACTATGCTCGGAAGCTTCTTCCATCCAGTTTGAGAGTCGCACTTCCACTGCATCTTGGGATACCAAGTGTTGCCATGCCGTCACAATTTCCAATTCTTAGGCCTATGACGGCAGAGTGTCTGGCAGTTCTGAAAGAGAACTTAGGAATGCAGGCGTTTTGGCTCCTTCCACCGAGAAACCAGCTCCTCCAGCTCCTCTGTCGTTAGCTATTTCATGTTAGAATATCTCTAGGGGCCCTCTTTTCCTCCTCCACGAGGTAAGACACAAACGGAATTGCCCTAAAGGGAAGAAGCCTTCTGAGTCCGGCAGAGAGGCAGCCTCTCCCACTCAGCATTCCCCCAACGCTGAGCCCCGGGTATGGGACAGAGAGAGGGAGAAAGGCAGCCGTAACCCCGAGCTCTTCCACAATGTAGTATAGGCCTCACCCTCAAGCTCACGTCAATTTCACAGAGAAAACACCAGGCCTCGGTGTGCTTTCCTGTGGCAAGGAAACTTTGCTTTCATTCCTTAGGTGGCACGTTGGCTCAGGACTGCCCTACCCGAAGGACTCACGGTGTGCAGCCCTACTGGTTGAGATCAGCCCCTCTGGCTCTTTCTCGGATGACACCAACTGGAAAAGAGCCGTTCATATGCTGGGGACCCAGGGAGCTTTCCCTAGTCTACACCAGAACAGCACTCTGAGGGAGAGGAGCTGCTGACGTTTGGTAGCAAAATCTCCTATTCTGAAGAGAAACATTTCGTTGTAAGCGGGTTCCATCAGCCTTGCCATCTTTTCTCAGCTGGCTAGGATGGAGGGCAGGCAGTCAGTTGGCAGACTCACCTGAGGCCCTGCTTGCCAGACTGTGACACAGACCTCCCGCCTGCTTCAGCCCAAAGGGACGGCTTATGGTAAGGTACAAACCCTGTGTTGGAAAGTTCCTGCCTAACCCTCGCACCAGCACAAGCATATTGGTCATTGGTCAAAGACTCTCCCCACAAGTTTAACATGTTTGCTCCCATCTAGCCTCCGAAGCCGAGTTTACCTAGCTAGGAATCTCACTTCAGGAAAGGTACTCAGGCTGCTGGTGACTGCACGTTGTTTCACCAGGCAGCCCAAATCGAGTACACCCACTTGCATTTTCCAGGGGGCAGAGCAAATGGTGTCAACTTACAGGCCTCCAGCCTGGGAGGGGCAACGTACACTTTGTGAATGGGAAAGAAGCCCATGCCTTCAGTGTGAAAGGCCGCTAGGCCTCTTTGCTTTGGCAGCCCAGGGATAGCGTCAGCTCTGAAATGCTTCCAAAGGAGCAGAGTCAGAGAACCTTGGAACCACAGAGCAGGTGCAGCCCAGAACACGGACTGCTCTTGGCCTGAGAACACCCACTGCCCAGCGCCTCTTTGGGGTACACACGTGTAGAGGGAGGGTGTTGAATTCTGCTGCGTCATAACTTCTCCGGGCCACGTAGTGTGAGGGCAAGGAGAGTGGCCCTCCACCTCATCCCAGTTTCATGTGTCAGTTGTCTAAGGCAAACTCCCTGCTTGAATCCCTCCGTGGGCTACGTAACCTCCAGAGAAAGGTGGATGATTGGGACCCAGGGCTGGTATCTAGGTTAATGTTCTGTGCATCAACTTCGCAGCTGTTCTCTCTAAGCGGGTCCCAAAGGCTTTCTGGAAGAGTTTCCTTAGAGGGTCAGAAACAGGAAATTAACCGACAGGCCCACTGGGACGCCAGTTCTCTCCAGCAACAACGCTACCAGCCTCAGACACTTGGGTTCTCTTTGGTAAATGGAAGAACACTATGCTCGGAAGCTTCTTCCATCCAGTTTGAGAGTCGCACTTCCACTGCATCTTGGGATACCAAGTGTTGCCATGCCGTCACAATTTCCAATTCTTAGGCCTATGACGGCAGAGTGTCTGGCAGTTCTGAAAGAGAACTTAGGGATGCAGGCGTTTTGGCTCCTTCCACCGAGAAACCAGCTCCTCCAGCTCCTCTGTCGTTAGCTATTTCATGTTAGAATATCTCTAGGGGCCCTCTTTTCCTCCTCCACGAGGTAAGACACAAACGGAATTGCCCTAAAGGGAAGAAGCCTTCTGAGTCCGGCAGAGAGGCAGCCTCTCCCACTCAGCATTCCCCCAACGCTGAGCCCCGGGTATGGGACAGAGAGAGGGAGAAAGGCAGCCGTAACCCCGAGCTCTTCCACAATGTAGTATAGGCCTCACCCTCACGCTCACGTCAATTTCACAGAGAAAACACCAGGCCTCGGTGTGCTTTCCTGTGGCAAGGAAACTTTGCTTTCATTCCTTAGGTGGCACGTTGGCTCAGGACTGCCCTACCCGAAGGACTCACGGTGTGCAGCCCTACTGGTTGAGATCAGCCCCTCTGGCTCTTTCTCGGATGACACCAACTGGAAAAGAGCCGTTCATATGCTGGGGACCCAGGGAGCTTTCCCTAGTCTACACCAGAACAGCACTCTGAGGGAGAGGAGCTGCTGACGTTTGGTAGCAAAATCTCCTATTCTGAAGAGAAACATTTCGCTGTAAGCGGGTTCCATCAGCCTTGCCATCTTTTCTCAGCTGGCTAGGATGGAGGGCAGGCAGTCAGTTGGCAGACTCACCTGAGGCCCTGCTTGCCAGACTGTGACACAGACCTCCCGCCTGCTTCAGCCCAAAGGGACGGCTTATGGTAAGGTACAAACCCTGTGTTGGAAAGTTCCTGCCTAACCCTCGCACCAGCACAAGCATATTGGTCATTGGTCAAAGACTCTCCCCACAAGTTTAACATGTTTGCTCCCATCTAGCCTCCGAAGCCGAGTTTACCTAGCTAGGAATCTCACTTCAGGAAAGGTACTCAGGCTGCTGGTGACTGCACGTTGTTTCACCAGGCAGCCCAAATCGAGTACACCCACTTGCATTTTCCAGGGGGCAGAGCAAATGGTGTCAACTTACAGGCCTCCAGCCTGGGAGGGGCAACGTACACTTTGTGAATGGGAAAGAAGCCCATGCCTTCAGTGTGAAAGGCCGCTAGGCCTCTTTGCTTTGGCAGCCCAGGGATAGCGTCAGCTCTGAAATGCTTCCAAAGGAGCAGAGTCAGAGAACCTTGGAACCACAGAGCAGGTGCAGCCCAGAACACGGACTGCTCTTGGCCTGAGAACACCCACTGCCCAGCGCCTCTTTGGGGTACACACGTGTAGAGGGAGGGTGTTGAATTCTGCTGCGTCATAACTTCTCCGGGCCACGTAGTGTGAGGGCAAGGAGAGTGGCCCTCCACCTCATCCCAGTTTCATGTGTCAGTTGTCTAAGGCAAACTCCCTGCTTGAATCCCTCCGTGGGCTACGTAGCCTCCAGAGAAAGGTGGATGATTGGGACCCAGGGCTGGTATCTAGGTTAATGTTCTGTGCATCAACTTCGCAGCTGTTCTCTCTAAGCGGGTCCCAAAGGCTTTCTGGAAGAGTTTCCTTAGAGGGTCAGAAACAGGAAATTAACCGACAGGCCCACGGGGACGCCAGTTCTCTCCAGCAACAACGCTACCAGCCTCAGACACTTGGGTTCTCTTTGGTAAATGGAAGAACACTATGCTTGGAAGCTTCTTCCATCCAGTTTGAGAGTCGCACTTCCACTGCATCTTGGGATACCAAGTGTTGCCATGCCGTCACAATATCCAATTCTTAGGCCTATGACGGCAGAGTGTCTGGCAGTTCTGAAAGAGAACTTAGGAATGCAGGCGTTTTGGCTCCTTCCACCGAGAAACCAGCTCCTCCAGCTCCTCTGTCGTTAGCTATTTCATGTTAGAATATCTCTAGGGGCCCTCTTTTCCTCCTCCACGAGGTAAGACACAAACGGAATTGCCCTAAAGGGAAGAAGCCTTCTGAGTCCGGCAGAGAGGCAGCCTCTCCCACTCAGCATTCCCCCAACGCTGAGCCCCGGGTATGGGACAGAGAGAGGGAGAAAGGCAGCCGTAACCCCGAGCTCTTCCACAATGTAGTATAGGCCTCACCCTCACGCTCACGTCAATTTCACAGAGAAAACACCAGGCCTCGGTGTGCTTTCCTGTGGCAAGGAAACTTTGCTTTCATTCCTTAGGTGGCACGTTGGCTCAGGACTGCCCTACCCGAAGGACTCACGGTGTGCAGCCCTACTGGTTGAGATCAGCCCCTCTGGCTCTTTCTCGGATGACACCAACTGGAAAAGAGCCGTTCATATGCTGGGGACCCAGGGAGCTTTCCCTAGTCTACACCAGAACAGCACTCTGAGGGAGAGGAGCTGCTGACGTTTGGTAGCAAAATCTCCTATTCTGAAGAGAAACATTTCGCTGTAAGCGGGTTCCATCAGCCTTGCCATCTTTTCTCAGCTGGCTAGGATGGAGGGCAGGCAGTCAGTTGGCAGACTCACCTGAGGCCCTGCTTGCCAGACTGTGACACAGACCTCCCGCCTGCTTCAGCCCAAAGGGACGGCTTATGGTAAGGTACAAACCCTGTGTTGGAAAGTTCCTGCCTAACCCTCGCACCAGCACAAGCATATGGGTCATTGGTCAAAGACTTTCCCCACAAGTTTAACATGTTTGCTCCCATCTAGCCTCCGAAGCCGAGTTTACCTAGCTAGGAATCTCACTTCAGGAAAGGTACTCAGGCTGCTGGTGACTGCACGTTGTTTCACCAGGCAGCCCAAATCGAGTACACCCACTTGCATTTTCCAGGGGGCAGAGCAAATGGTGTCAACTTACAGGCCTCCAGCCTGGGAGGGGCAACGTACACTTTGTGAATGGGAAAGAAGCCCATGCCTTCAGTGTGAAAGGCCGCTAGGCCTCTTTGCTTTGGCAGCCCAGGGATAGCGTCAGCTGTGAAATGCTTCCAAAGGAGCAGAGTCAGAGAACCTTGGAACCACAGAGCAGGTGCAGCCCAGAACACGGACTGCTCTTGGCCTGAGAACACCCACTGCCCAGCGCCTCTTTGGGGTACACACGTGTAGAGGGAGGGTGTTGAATTCTGCTGCGTCATAACTTCTCCGGGCCACGTAGTGTGAGGGCAAGGAGAGTGGCCCTCCACCTCATCCCAGTTTCATGTGTCAGTTGTCTAAGGCAAACTCCCTGCTTGAATCCCTCCGTGGGCTACGTAGCCTCCAGAGAAAGGTGGATGATTGGGACCCAGGGCTGGTATCTAGGTTAATGTTCTGTGCATCAACTTCGCAGCTGTTCTCTCTAAGCGGGTCCCAAAGGCTTTCTGGAAGAGTTTCCTTAGAGGGTCAGAAACAGGAAATTAACCGACAGGCCCACGGGGACGCCAGTTCTCTCCAGCAACAACGCTACCAGCCTCAGACACTTGGGTTCTCTTTGGTAAATGGAAGAACACTATGCTCGGAAGCTTCTTCCATCCAGTTTGAGAGTCGCGCTTCCACTGCATCTTAGGATACCAAGTGTTGCCATGCCGTCACAATTTCCAATTCTTAGGCCTATGACGGCAGAGTGTCTGGCAGTTCTGAAAGAGAACTTAGGAATGCAGGCGTTTTGGCTCCTTCCACCGAGAAACCAGCTCCTCCAGCTCCTCTGTCGTTAGCTATTTCATGTTAGAATATCTCTAGGGGCCCTCTTTTCCTCCTCCACGAGGTAAGACACAAACGGAATTGCCCTAAAGGGAAGAAGCCTTCTGAGTCCGGCAGAGAGGCAGCCTCTCCCACTCAGCCTTCCCCCAACGCTGAGCCCCGGGTATGGGACAGAGAGAGGGAGAAAGGCAGCCGTAACCCCGAGCTCTTCCACAATGTAGTATAGGCCTCACCCTCACGCTCACGTCAATTTCACAGAGAAAACACCAGGCCTCGGTGTGCTTTCCTGTGGCAAGGAAACTTTGCTTTCATTCCTTAGGTGGCACGTTGGCTCAGGACTGCCCTACCCGAAGGACTCACGGTGTGCAGCCCTACTGGTTGAGATCAGCCCCTCTGGCTCTTTCTCGGATGACACCAACTGGAAAAGAGCCGTTCATATGCTGGGGACCCAGGGAGCTTTCCCTAGTCTACACCAGAACAGCACTCTGAGGGAGAGGAGCTGCTGACGTTTGGTAGCAAAATCTCCTATTCTGAAGAGAAACATTTCGCTGTAAGTGGGTTCCATCAGCCTTGCCATCTTTTCTCAGCTGGCTAGGATGGAGGGCAGGCAGTCAGTTGGCAGACTCACCTGAGGCCCTGCTTGCCAGACTGTGACACAGACCTCCCGCCTGCTTCAGCCCAAAGGGACGGCTTATGGTAAGGTACAAACCCTGTGTTGGAAAGTTCCTGCCTAACCCTCGCACCAGCACAAGCATATTGGTCATTGGTCAAAGACTCTCCCCACAAGTTTAACATGTTTGCTCCCATCTAGCCTCCGAAGCCGAGTTTACCTAGCTAGGAATCTCACTTCAGGAAAGGTACTCAGGCTGCTGGTGACTGCACGTTGTTTCACCAGGCAGCCCAAATCGAGTACACCCACTTGCATTTTCCAGGGGGCAGAGCAAATGGTGTCAACTTACAGGCCTCCAGCCTGGGAGGGGCAACGTACACTTTGTGAATGGGAAAGAAGCCCATGCCTTCAGTGTGAAAGGCCGCTAGGCCTCTTTGCTTTGGCAGCCCAGGGATAGCGTCAGCTGTGAAATGCTTCCAAAGGAGCAGAGTCAGAGAACCTTGGAACCACAGAGCAGGTGCAGCCCAGAACACGGACTGCTCTTGGCCTGAGAACACCCACTGCCCAGCGCCTCTTTGGGGTACACACGTGTAGAGGGAGGGTGTTGAATTCTGCTGCGTCATAACTTCTCCGGGCCACGTAGTGTGAGGGCAAGGAGAGTGGCCCTCCACCTCATCCCAGTTTCATGTGTCAGTTGTCTAAGGCAAACTCCCTGCTTGAATCCCTCCGTGGGCTACGTAGCCTCCAGAGAAAGGTGGATGATTGGGACCCAGGGCTGGTATCTAGGTTAATGTTCTGTGCATCAACTTCGCAGCTGTTCTCTCTAAGCGGGTCCCAAAGGCTTTCTGGAAGAGTTTCCTTAGAGGGTCAGAAACAGGAAATTAACCGACAGGCCCACGGGGACGCCAGTTCTCTCCAGCAACAACGCTACCAGCCTCAGACACTTGGGTTCTCTTTGGTAAATGGAAGAACACTATGCTTGGAAGCTTCTTCCATCCAGTTTGAGAGTCGCACTTCCACTGCATCTTGGGATACCAAGTGTTGCCATGCCGTCACAATATCCAATTCTTAGGCCTATGACGGCAGAGTGTCTGGCAGTTCTGAAAGAGAACTTAGGAATGCAGGCGTTTTGGCTCCTTCCACCGAGAAACCAGCTCCTCCAGCTCCTCTGTCGTTAGCTATTTCATGTTAGAATATCTCTAGGGGCCCTCTTTTCCTCCTCCACGAGGTAAGACACAAACGGAATTGCCCTAAAGGGAAGAAGCCTTCTGAGTCCGGCAGAGAGGCAGCCTCTCCCACTCAGCATTCCCCCAACGCTGAGCCCCGGGTATGGGACAGAGAGAGGGAGAAAGGCAGCCGTAACCCCGAGCTCTTCCACAATGTAGTATAGGCCTCACCCTCACGCTCACGTCAATTTCACAGAGAAAACACCAGGCCTCGGTGTGCTTTCCTGTGGCAAGGAAACTTTGCTTTCATTCCTTAGGTGGCACGTTGGCTCAGGACTGCCCTACCCGAAGGACTCACGGTGTGCAGCCCTACTGGTTGAGATCAGCCCCTCTGGCTCTTTCTCGGATGACACCAACTGGAAAAGAGCCGTTCATATGCTGGGGACCCAGGGAGCTTTCCCTAGTCTACACCAGAACAGCACTCTGAGGGAGAGGAGCTGCTGACGTTTGGTAGCAAAATCTCCTATTCTGAAGAGAAACATTTCGCTGTAAGCGGGTTCCATCAGCCTTGCCATCTTTTCTCAGCTGGCTAGGATGGAGGGCAGGCAGTCAGTTGGCAGACTCACCTGAGGCCCTGCTTGCCAGACTGTGACACAGACCTCCCGCCTGCTTCAGCCCAAAGGGACGGCTTATGGTAAGGTACAAACCCTGTGTTGGAAAGTTCCTGCCTAACCCTCGCACCAGCACAAGCATATTGGTCATTGGTCAAAGACTCTCCCCACAAGTTTAACATGTTTGCTCCCATCTAGCCTCCGAAGCCGAGTTTACCTAGCTAGGAATCTCACTTCAGGAAAGGTACTCAGGCTGCTGGTGACTGCACGTTGTTTCACCAGGCAGCCCAAATCGAGTACACCCACTTGCATTTTCCAGGGGGCAGAGCAAATGGTGTCAACTTACAGGCCTCCAGCCTGGGAGGGGCAACGTACACTTTGTGAATGGGAAAGAAGCCCATGCCTTCAGTGTGAAAGGCCGCTAGGCCTCTTTGCTTTGGCAGCCCAGGGATAGCGTCAGCTCTGAAATGCTTCCAAAGGAGCAGAGTCAGAGAACCTTGGAACCACAGAGCAGGTGCAGCCCAGAACACGGACTGCTCTTGGCCTGAGAACACCCACTGCCCAGCGCCTCTTTGGGGTACACACGTGTAGAGGGAGGGTGTTGAATTCTGCTGCGTCATAACTTCTCCGGGCCACGTAGTGTGAGGGCAAGGAGAGTGGCCCTCCACCTCATCCCAGTTTCATGTGTCAGTTGTCTAAGGCAAACTCCCTGCTTGAATCCCTCCGTGGGCTACGTAACCTCCAGAGAAAGGTGGATGATTGGGACCCAGGGCTGGTATCTAGGTTAATGTTCTGTGCATCAACTTCGCAGCTGTTCTCTCTAAGCGGGTCCCAAAGGCTTTCTGGAAGAGTTTCCTTAGAGGGTCAGAAACAGGAAATTAACCGACAGGCCCACGGGGACGCCAGTTCTCTCCAGCAACAACGCTACCAGCCTCAGACACTTGGGTTCTCTTTGGTAAATGGAAGAACACTATGCTCGGAAGCTTCTTCCATCCAGTTTGAGAGTCGCGCTTCCACTGCATCTTGGGATACCAAGTGTTGCCATGCCGTCACAATTTCCAATTCTTAGGCCTATGACGGCAGAGTGTCTGGCAGTTCTGAAAGAGAACTTAGGAATGCAGGCGTTTTGGCTCCTTCCACCGAGAAACCAGCTCCTCCAGCTCCTCTGTCGTTAGCTATTTCATGTTAGAATATCTCTAGGGGCCCTCTTTTCCTCCTCCACGAGGTAAGACACAAACGGAATTGCCCTAAAGGGAAGAAGCCTTCTGAGTCCGGCAGAGAGGCAGCCTCTCCCACTCAGCATTCCCCCAACGCTGAGCCCCGGGTATGGGACAGAGAGAGGGAGAAAGGCAGCCGTAACCCCGAGCTCTTCCACAATGTAGTATAGGCCTCACCCTCAAGCTCACGTCAATTTCACAGAGAAAACACCAGGCCTCGGTGTGCTTTCCTGTGGCAAGGAAACTTTGCTTTCATTCCTTAGGTGGCACGTTGGCTCAGGACTGCCCTACCCGAAGGACTCACGGTGTGCAGCCCTACTGGTTGAGATCAGCCCCTCTGGCTCTTTCTCGGATGACACCAACTGGAAAAGAGCCGTTCATATGCTGGGGACCCAGGGAGCTTTCCCTAGTCTACACCAGAACAGCACTCTGAGGGAGAGGAGCTGCTGACGTTTGGTAGCAAAATCTCCTATTCTGAAGAGAAACATTTCGTTGTAAGCGGGTTCCATCAGCCTTGCCATCTTTTCTCAGCTGGCTAGGATGGAGGGCAGGCAGTCAGTTGGCAGACTCACCTGAGGCCCTGCTTGCCAGACTGTGACACAGACCTCCCGCCTGCTTCAGCCCAAAGGGACGGCTTATGGTAAGGTACAAACCCTGTGTTGGAAAGTTCCTGCCTAACCCTCGCACCAGCACAAGCATATGGGTCATTGGTCAAAGACTCTCCCCACAAGTTTAACATGTTTGCTCCCATCTAGCCTCCGAAGCCGAGTTTACCTAGCTAGGAATCTCACTTCAGGAAAGGTACTCAGGCTGCTGGTGACTGCACGTTGTTTCACCAGGCAGCCCAAATCGAGTACACCCACTTGCATTTTCCAGGGGGCAGAGCAAATGGTGTCAACTTACAGGCCTCCAGCCTGGGAGGGGCAACGTACACTTTGTGAATGGGAAAGAAGCCCATGCCTTCAGTGTGAAAGGCCGCTAGGCCTCTTTGCTTTGGCAGCCCAGGGATAGCGTCAGCTGTGAAATGCTTCCAAAGGAGCAGAGTCAGAGAACCTTGGAACCACAGAGCAG
Organism: Balaenoptera borealis; assembly: GCF_965194805.1. Lineage (NCBI taxonomy): Eukaryota > Metazoa > Chordata > Mammalia > Artiodactyla > Balaenopteridae > Balaenoptera > Balaenoptera borealis. The sequence continues at coordinate 238,557 of NW_028123440.1, forward strand.
GTGCAGCCCAGAACACGGACTGCTCTTGGCCTGAGAACACCCACTGCCCAGCGCCTCTTTGGGGTACACACGTGTAGAGGGAGGGTGTTGAATTCTGCTGCGTCATAACTTCTCCGGGCCACGTAGTGTGAGGGCAAGGAGAGTGGCCCTCCACCTCATCCCAGTTTCATGTGTCAGTTGTCTAAGGCAAACTCCCTGCTTGAATCCCTCCGTGGGCTACGTAGCCTCCAGAGAAAGGTGGATGATTGGGACCCAGGGCTGGTATCTAGGTTAATGTTCTGTGCATCAACTTCGCAGCTGTTCTCTCTAAGCGGGTCCCAAAGGCTTTCTGGAAGAGTTTCCTTAGAGGGTCAGAAACAGGAAATTAACCGACAGGCCCACGGGGACGCCAGTTCTCTCCAGCAACAACGCTACCAGCCTCAGACACTTGGGTTCTCTTTGGTAAATGGAAGAACACTATGCTCGGAAGCTTCTTCCATCCAGTTTGAGAGTCGCGCTTCCACTGCCTCTTGGGATACCAAGTGTTGCCATGCCGTCACAATATCCAATTCTTAGGCCTATGACGGCAGAGTGTCTGGCAGTTCTGAAAGAGAACTTAGGAATGCAGGCGTTTTGGCTCCTTCCACCGAGAAACCAGCTCCTCCAGCTCCTCTGTCGTTAGCTATTTCATGTTAGAATATCTCTAGGGGCCCTCTTTTCCTCCTCCACGAGGTAAGACACAAACGGAATTGCCCTAAAGGGAAGAAGCCTTCTGAGTCCGGCAGAGAGGCAGCCTCTCCCACTCAGCCTTCCCCCAACGCTGAGCCCCGGGTATGGGACAGAGAGAGGGAGAAAGGCAGCCGTAACCCCGAGCTCTTCCACAATGTAGTATAGGCCTCACCCTCACGCTCACGTCAATTTCACAGAGAAAACACCAGGCCTCGGTGTGCTTTCCTGTGGCAAGGAAACTTTGCTTTCATTCCTTAGGTGGCACGTTGGCTCAGGACTGCCCTACCCGAAGGACTCACGGTGTGCAGCCCTACTGGTTGAGATCAGCCCCTCTGGCTCTTTCTCGGATGACACCAACTGGAAAAGAGCCGTTCATATGCTGGGGACCCAGGGAGCTTTCCCTAGTCTACACCAGAACAGCACTCTGAGGGAGAGGAGCTGCTGACGTTTGGTAGCAAAATCTCCTATTCTGAAGAGAAACATTTCGCTGTAAGCGGGTTCCATCAGCCTTGCCATCTTTTCTCAGCTGGCTAGGATGGAGGGCAGGCAGTCAGTTGGCAGACTCACCTGAGGCCCTGCTTGCCAGACTGTGACACAGACCTCCCGCCTGCTTCAGCCCAAAGGGACGGCTTATGGTAAGGTACAAACCCTGTGTTGGAAAGTTCCTGCCTAACCCTCGCACCAGCACAAGCATATGGGTCATTGGTCAAAGACTCTCCCCACAAGTTTAACATGTTTGCTCCCATCTAGCCTCCGAAGCCGAGTTTACCTAGCTAGGAATCTCACTTCAGGAAAGGTACTCAGGCTGCTGGTGACTGCACGTTGTTTCACCAGGCAGCCCAAATCGAGTACACCCACTTGCATTTTCCAGGGGGCAGAGCAAATGGTGTCAACTTACAGGCCTCCAGCCTGGGAGGGGCAACGTACACTTTGTGAATGGGAAAGAAGCCCATGCCTTCAGTGTGAAAGGCCGCTAGGCCTCTTTGCTTTGGCAGCCCAGGGATAGCGTCAGCTCTGAAATGCTTCCAAAGGAGCAGAGTCAGAGAACCTTGGAACCACAGAGCAGGTGCAGCCCAGAACACGGACTGCTCTTGGCCTGAGAACACCCACTGCCCAGCGCCTCTTTGGGGTACACACGTGTAGAGGGAGGGTGTTGAATTCTGCTGCGTCATAACTTCTCCGGGCCACGTAGTGTGAGGGCAAGGAGAGTGGCCCTCCACCTCATCCCAGTTTCATGTGTCAGTTGTCTAAGGCAAACTCCCTGCTTGAATCCCTCCGTGGGCTACGTAGCCTCCAGAGAAAGGTGGATGATTGGGACCCAGGGCTGGTATCTAGGTTAATGTTCTGTGCATCAACTTCGCAGCTGTTCTCTCTAAGCGGGTCCCAAAGGCTTTCTGGAAGAGTTTCCTTAGAGGGTCAGAAACAGGAAATTAACCGACAGGCCCACGGGGACGCCAGTTCTCTCCAGCAACAACGCTACCAGCCTCAGACACTTGGGTTCTCTTTGGTAAATGGAAGAACACTATGCTCGGAAGCTTCTTCCATCCAGTTTGAGAGTCGCGCTTCCACTGCATCTTGGGATACCAAGTGTTGCCATGCCGTCACAATTTCCAATTCTTAGGCCTATGACGGCAGAGTGTCTGGCAGTTCTGAAAGAGAACTTAGGAATGCAGGCGTTTTGGCTCCTTCCACCGAGAAACCAGCTCCTCCAGCTCCTCTGTCGTTAGCTATTTCATGTTAGAATATCTCTAGGGGCCCTCTTTTCCTCCTCCACGAGGTAAGACACAAACGGAATTGCCCTAAAGGGAAGAAGCCTTCTGAGTCCGGCAGAGAGGCAGCCTCTCCCACTCAGCATTCCCCCAACGCTGAGCCCCGGGTATGGGACAGAGAGAGGGAGAAAGGCAGCCGTAACCCCGAGCTCTTCCACAATGTAGTATAGGCCTCACCCTCAAGCTCACGTCAATTTCACAGAGAAAACACCAGGCCTCGGTGTGCTTTCCTGTGGCAAGGAAACTTTGCTTTCATTCCTTAGGTGGCACGTTGGCTCAGGACTGCCCTACCCGAAGGACTCACGGTGTGCAGCCCTACTGGTTGAGATCAGCCCCTCTGGCTCTTTCTCGGATGACACCAACTGGAAAAGAGCCGTTCATATGCTGGGGACCCAGGGAGCTTTCCCTAGTCTACACCAGAACAGCACTCTGAGGGAGAGGAGCTGCTGACGTTTGGTAGCAAAATCTCCTATTCTGAAGAGAAACATTTCGTTGTAAGCGGGTTCCATCAGCCTTGCCATCTTTTCTCAGCTGGCTAGGATGGAGGGCAGGCAGTCAGTTGGCAGACTCACCTGAGGCCCTGCTTGCCAGACTGTGACACAGACCTCCCGCCTGCTTCAGCCCAAAGGGACGGCTTATGGTAAGGTACAAACCCTGTGTTGGAAAGTTCCTGCCTAACCCTCGCACCAGCACAAGCATATGGGTCATTGGTCAAAGACTCTCCCCACAAGTTTAACATGTTTGCTCCCATCTAGCCTCCGAAGCCGAGTTTACCTAGCTAGGAATCTCACTTCAGGAAAGGTACTCAGGCTGCTGGTGACTGCACGTTGTTTCACCAGGCAGCCCAAATCGAGTACACCCACTTGCATTTTCCAGGGGGCAGAGCAAATGGTGTCAACTTACAGGCCTCCAGCCTGGGAGGGGCAACGTACACTTTGTGAATGGGAAAGAAGCCCATGCCTTCAGTGTGAAAGGCCGCTAGGCCTCTTTGCTTTGGCAGCCCAGGGATAGCGTCAGCTGTGAAATGCTTCCAAAGGAGCAGAGTCAGAGAACCTTGGAACCACAGAGCAGGTGCAGCCCAGAACACGGACTGCTCTTGGCCTGAGAACACCCACTGCCCAGCGCCTCTTTGGGGTACACACGTGTAGAGGGAGGGTGTTGAATTCTGCTGCGTCATAACTTCTCCGGGCCACGTAGTGTGAGGGCAAGGAGAGTGGCCCTCCACCTCATCCCAGTTTCATGTGTCAGTTGTCTAAGGCAAACTCCCTGCTTGAATCCCTCCGTGGGCTACGTAGCCTCCAGAGAAAGGTGGATGATTGGGACCCAGGGCTGGTATCTAGGTTAATGTTCTGTGCATCAACTTCGCAGCTGTTCTCTCTAAGCGGGTCCCAAAGGCTTTCTGGAAGAGTTTCCTTAGAGGGTCAGAAACAGGAAATTAACCGACAGGCCCACGGGGACGCCAGTTCTCTCCAGCAACAACGCTACCAGCCTCAGACACTTGGGTTCTCTTTGGTAAATGGAAGAACACTATGCTCGGAAGCTTCTTCCATCCAGTTTGAGAGTCGCGCTTCCACTGCCTCTTGGGATACCAAGTGTTGCCATGCCGTCACAATATCCAATTCTTAGGCCTATGACGGCAGAGTGTCTGGCAGTTCTGAAAGAGAACTTAGGAATGCAGGCGTTTTGGCTCCTTCCACCGAGAAACCAGCTCCTCCAGCTCCTCTGTCGTTAGCTATTTCATGTTAGAATATCTCTAGGGGCCCTCTTTTCCTCCTCCACGAGGTAAGACACAAACGGAATTGCCCTAAAGGGAAGAAGCCTTCTGAGTCCGGCAGAGAGGCAGCCTCTCCCACTCAGCCTTCCCCCAACGCTGAGCCCCGGGTATGGGACAGAGAGAGGGAGAAAGGCAGCCGTAACCCCGAGCTCTTCCACAATGTAGTATAGGCCTCACCCTCACGCTCACGTCAATTTCACAGAGAAAACACCAGGCCTCGGTGTGCTTTCCTGTGGCAAGGAAACTTTGCTTTCATTCCTTAGGTGGCACGTTGGCTCAGGACTGCCCTACCCGAAGGACTCACGGTGTGCAGCCCTACTGGTTGAGATCAGCCCCTCTGGCTCTTTCTCGGATGACACCAACTGGAAAAGAGCCGTTCATATGCTGGGGACCCAGGGAGCTTTCCCTAGTCTACACCAGAACAGCACTCTGAGGGAGAGGAGCTGCTGACGTTTGGTAGCAAAATCTCCTATTCTGAAGAGAAACATTTCGCTGTAAGCGGGTTCCATCAGCCTTGCCATCTTTTCTCAGCTGGCTAGGATGGAGGGCAGGCAGTCAGTTGGCAGACTCACCTGAGGCCCTGCTTGCCAGACTGTGACACAGACCTCCCGCCTGCTTCAGCCCAAAGGGACGGCTTATGGTAAGGTACAAACCCTGTGTTGGAAAGTTCCTGCCTAACCCTCGCACCAGCACAAGCATATGGGTCATTGGTCAAAGACTCTCCCCACAAGTTTAACATGTTTGCTCCCATCTAGCCTCCGAAGCCGAGTTTACCTAGCTAGGAATCTCACTTCAGGAAAGGTACTCAGGCTGCTGGTGACTGCACGTTGTTTCACCAGGCAGCCCAAATCGAGTACACCCACTTGCATTTTCCAGGGGGCAGAGCAAATGGTGTCAACTTACAGGCCTCCAGCCTGGGAGGGGCAACGTACACTTTGTGAATGGGAAAGAAGCCCATGCCTTCAGTGTGAAAGGCCGCTAGGCCTCTTTGCTTTGGCAGCCCAGGGATAGCGTCAGCTGTGAAATGCTTCCAAAGGAGCAGAGTCAGAGAACCTTGGAACCACAGAGCAGGTGCAGCCCAGAACACGGACTGCTCTTGGCCTGAGAACACCCACTGCCCAGCGCCTCTTTGGGGTACACACGTGTAGAGGGAGGGTGTTGAATTCTGCTGCGTCATAACTTCTCCGGGCCACGTAGTGTGAGGGCAAGGAGAGTGGCCCTCCACCTCATCCCAGTTTCATGTGTCAGTTGTCTAAGGCAAACTCCCTGCTTGAATCCCTCCGTGGGCTACGTAGCCTCCAGAGAAAGGTGGATGATTGGGACCCAGGGCTGGTATCTAGGTTAATGTTCTGTGCATCAACTTCGCAGCTGTTCTCTCTAAGCGGGTCCCAAAGGCTTTCTGGAAGAGTTTCCTTAGAGGGTCAGAAACAGGAAATTAACCGACAGGCCCACGGGGACGCCAGTTCTCTCCAGCAACAACGCTACCAGCCTCAGACACTTGGGTTCTCTTTGGTAAATGGAAGAACACTATGCTTGGAAGCTTCTTCCATCCAGTTTGAGAGTCGCGCTTCCACTGCATCTTGGGATACCAAGTGTTGCCATGCCGTCACAATTTCCAATTCTTAGGCCTATGACGGCAGAGTGTCTGGCAGTTCTGAAAGAGAACTTAGGAATGCAGGCGTTTTGGCTCCTTCCACCGAGAAACCAGCTCCTCCAGCTCCTCTGTCGTTAGCTATTTCATGTTAGAATATCTCTAGGGGCCCTCTTTTCCTCCTCCACGAGGTAAGACACAAACGGAATTGCCCTAAAGGGAAGAAGCCTTCTGAGTCCGGCAGAGAGGCAGCCTCTCCCACTCAGCCTTCCCCCAACGCTGAGCCCCGGGTATGGGACAGAGAGAGGGAGAAAGGCAGCCGTAACCCCGAGCTCTTCCACAATGTAGTATAGGCCTCACCCTCACGCTCACGTCAATTTCACAGAGAAAACACCAGGCCTCGGTGTGCTTTCCTGTGGCAAGGAAACTTTGCTTTCATTCCTTAGGTGGCACGTTGGCTCAGGACTGCCCTACCCGAAGGACTCACGGTGTGCAGCCCTACTGGTTGAGATCAGCCCCTCTGGCTCTTTCTCGGATGACACCAACTGGAAAAGAGCCGTTCATATGCTGGGGACCCAGGGAGCTTTCCCTAGTCTACACCAGAACAGCACTCTGAGGGAGAGGAGCTGCTGACGTTTGGTAGCAAAATCTCCTATTCTGAAGAGAAACATTTCGCTGTAAGCGGGTTCCATCAGCCTTGCCATCTTTTCTCAGCTGGCTAGGATGGAGGGCAGGCAGTCAGTTGGCAGACTCACCTGAGGCCCTGCTTGCCAGACTGTGACACAGACCTCCCGCCTGCTTCAGCCCAAAGGGACGGCTTATGGTAAGGTACAAACCCTGTGTTGGAAAGTTCCTGCCTAACCCTCGCACCAGCACAAGCATATTGGTCATTGGTCAAAGACTCTCCCCACAAGTTTAACATGTTTGCTCCCATCTAGCCTCCGAAGCCGAGTTTACCTAGCTAGGAATCTCACTTCAGGAAAGGTACTCAGGCTGCTGGTGACTGCACGTTGTTTCACCAGGCAGCCCAAATCGAGTACACCCACTTGCATTTTCCAGGGGGCAGAGCAAATGGTGTCAACTTACAGGCCTCCAGCCTGGGAGGGGCAACGTACACTTTGTGAATGGGAAAGAAGCCCATGCCTTCAGTGTGAAAGGCCGCTAGGCCTCTTTGCTTTGGCAGCCCAGGGATAGCGTCAGCTCTGAAATGCTTCCAAAGGAGCAGAGTCAGAGAACCTTGGAACCACAGAGCAGGTGCAGCCCAGAACACGGACTGCTCTTGGCCTGAGAACACCCACTGCCCAGCGCCTCTTTGGGGTACACACGTGTAGAGGGAGGGTGTTGAATTCTGCTGCGTCATAACTTCTCCGGGCCACGTAGTGTGAGGGCAAGGAGAGTGGCCCTCCACCTCATCCCAGTTTCATGTGTCAGTTGTCTAAGGCAAACTCCCTGCTTGAATCCCTCCGTGGGCTACGTAACCTCCAGAGAAAGGTGGATGATTGGGACCCAGGGCTGGTATCTAGGTTAATGTTCTGTGCATCAACTTCGCAGCTGTTCTCTCTAAGCGGGTCCCAAAGGCTTTCTGGAAGAGTTTCCTTAGAGGGTCAGAAACAGGAAATTAACCGACAGGCCCACGGGGACGCCAGTTCTCTCCAGCAACAACGCTACCAGCCTCAGACACTTGGGTTCTCTTTGGTAAATGGAAGAACACTATGCTCGGAAGCTTCTTCCATCCAGTTTGAGAGTCGCACTTCCACTGCATCTTGGGATACCAAGTGTTGCCATGCCGTCACAATTTCCAATTCTTAGGCCTATGACGGCAGAGTGTCTGGCAGTTCTGAAAGAGAACTTAGGAATGCAGGCGTTTTGGCTCCTTCCACCGAGAAACCAGCTCCTCCAGCTCCTCTGTCGTTAGCTATTTCATGTTAGAATATCTCTAGGGGCCCTCTTTTCCTCCTCCACGAGGTAAGACACAAACGGAATTGCCCTAAAGGGAAGAAGCCTTCTGAGTCCGGCAGAGAGGCAGCCTCTCCCACTCAGCATTCCCCCAACGCTGAGCCCCGGGTATGGGACAGAGAGAGGGAGAAAGGCAGCCGTAACCCCGAGCTCTTCCACAATGTAGTATAGGCCTCACCCTCAAGCTCACGTCAATTTCACAGAGAAAACACCAGGCCTCGGTGTGCTTTCCTGTGGCAAGGAAACTTTGCTTTCATTCCTTAGGTGGCACGTTGGCTCAGGACTGCCCTACCCGAAGGACTCACGGTGTGCAGCCCTACTGGTTGAGATCAGCCCCTCTGGCTCTTTCTCGGATGACACCAACTGGAAAAGAGCCGTTCATATGCTGGGGACCCAGGGAGCTTTCCCTAGTCTACACCAGAACAGCACTCTGAGGGAGAGGAGCTGCTGACGTTTGGTAGCAAAATCTCCTATTCTGAAGAGAAACATTTCGTTGTAAGCGGGTTCCATCAGCCTTGCCATCTTTTCTCAGCTGGCTAGGATGGAGGGCAGGCAGTCAGTTGGCAGACTCACCTGAGGCCCTGCTTGCCAGACTGTGACACAGACCTCCCGCCTGCTTCAGCCCAAAGGGACGGCTTATGGTAAGGTACAAACCCTGTGTTGGAAAGTTCCTGCCTAACCCTCGCACCAGCACAAGCATATTGGTCATTGGTCAAAGACTCTCCCCACAAGTTTAACATGTTTGCTCCCATCTAGCCTCCGAAGCCGAGTTTACCTAGCTAGGAATCTCACTTCAGGAAAGGTACTCAGGCTGCTGGTGACTGCACGTTGTTTCACCAGGCAGCCCAAATCGAGTACACCCACTTGCATTTTCCAGGGGGCAGAGCAAATGGTGTCAACTTACAGGCCTCCAGCCTGGGAGGGGCAACGTACACTTTGTGAATGGGAAAGAAGCCCATGCCTTCAGTGTGAAAGGCCGCTAGGCCTCTTTGCTTTGGCAGCCCAGGGATAGCGTCAGCTGTGAAATGCTTCCAAAGGAGCAGAGTCAGAGAACCTTGGAACCACAGAGCAGGTGCAGCCCAGAACACGGACTGCTCTTGGCCTGAGAACACCCACTGCCCAGCGCCTCTTTGGGGTACACACGTGTAGAGGGAGGGTGTTGAATTCTGCTGCGTCATAACTTCTCCGGGCCACGTAGTGTGAGGGCAAGGAGAGTGGCCCTCCACCTCATCCCAGTTTCATGTGTCAGTTGTCTAAGGCAAACTCCCTGCTTGAATCCCTCCGTGGGCTACGTAGCCTCCAGAGAAAGGTGGATGATTGGGACCCAGGGCTGGTATCTAGGTTAATGTTCTGTGCATCAACTTCGCAGCTGTTCTCTCTAAGCGGGTCCCAAAGGCTTTCTGGAAGAGTTTCCTTAGAGGGTCAGAAACAGGAAATTAACCGACAGGCCCACGGGGACGCCAGTTCTCTCCAGCAACAACGCTACCAGCCTCAGACACTTGGGTTCTCTTTGGTAAATGGAAGAACACTATGCTTGGAAGCTTCTTCCATCCAGTTTGAGAGTCGCGCTTCCACTGCATCTTGGGATACCAAGTGTTGCCATGCCGTCACAATATCCAATTCTTAGGCCTATGACGGCAGAGTGTCTGGCAGTTCTGAAAGAGAACTTAGGAATGCAGGCGTTTTGGCTCCTTCCACCGAGAAACCAGCTCCTCCAGCTCCTCTGTCGTTAGCTATTTCATGTTAGAATATCTCTAGGGGCCCTCTTTTCCTCCTCCACGAGGTAAGACACAAACGGAATTGCCCTAAAGGGAAGAAGCCTTCTGAGTCCGGCAGAGAGGCAGCCTCTCCCACTCAGCATTCCCCCAACGCTGAGCCCCGGGTATGGGACAGAGAGAGGGAGAAAGGCAGCCGTAACCCCGAGCTCTTCCACAATGTAGTATAGGCCTCACCCTCACGCTCACGTCAATTTCACAGAGAAAACACCAGGCCTCGGTGTGCTTTCCTGTGGCAAGGAAACTTTGCTTTCATTCCTTAGGTGGCACGTTGGCTCAGGACTGCCCTACCCGAAGGACTCACGGTGTGCAGCCCTACTGGTTGAGATCAGCCCCTCTGGCTCTTTCTCGGATGACACCAACTGGAAAAGAGCCGTTCATATGCTGGGGACCCAGGGAGCTTTCCCTAGTCTACACCAGAACAGCACTCTGAGGGAGAGGAGCTGCTGACGTTTGGTAGCAAAATCTCCTATTCTGAAGAGAAACATTTCGCTGTAAGCGGGTTCCATCAGCCTTGCCATCTTTTCTCAGCTGGCTAGGATGGAGGGCAGGCAGTCAGTTGGCAGACTCACCTGAGGCCCTGCTTGCCAGACTGTGACACAGACCTCCCGCCTGCTTCAGCCCAAAGGGACGGCTTATGGTAAGGTACAAACCCTGTGTTGGAAAGTTCCTGCCTAACCCTCGCACCAGCACAAGCATATGGGTCATTGGTCAAAGACTTTCCCCACAAGTTTAACATGTTTGCTCCCATCTAGCCTCCGAAGCCGAGTTTACCTAGCTAGGAATCTCACTTCAGGAAAGGTACTCAGGCTGCTGGTGACTGCACGTTGTTTCACCAGGCAGCCCAAATCGAGTACACCCACTTGCATTTTCCAGGGGGCAGAGCAAATGGTGTCAACTTACAGGCCTCCAGCCTGGGAGGGGCAACGTACACTTTGTGAATGGGAAAGAAGCCCATGCCTTCAGTGTGAAAGGCCGCTAGGCCTCTTTGCTTTGGCAGCCCAGGGATAGCGTCAGCTGTGAAATGCTTCCAAAGGAGCAGAGTCAGAGAACCTTGGAACCACAGAGCAGGTGCAGCCCAGAACACGGACTGCTCTTGGCCTGAGAACACCCACTGCCCAGCGCCTCTTTGGGGTACACACGTGTAGAGGGAAGGTGTTGAATTCTGCTGCGTCATAACTTCTCCGGGCCACGTAGTGTGAGGGCAAGGAGAGTGGCCCTCCACCTCATCCCAGTTTCATGTGTCAGTTGTCTAAGGCAAACTCCCTGCTTGAATCCCTCCGTGGGCTACGTAACCTCCAGAGAAAGGTGGATGATTGGGACCCAGGGCTGGTATCTAGGTTAATGTTCTGTGCATCAACTTCGCAGCTGTTCTCTCTAAGCGGGTCCCAAAGGCTTTCTGGAAGAGTTTCCTTAGAGGGTCAGAAACAGGAAATTAACCGACAGGCCCACGGGGACGCCAGTTCTCTCCAGCAACAACGCTACCAGCCTCAGACACTTGGGTTCTCTTTGGTAAATGGAAGAACACTATGCTCGGAAGCTTCTTCCATCCAGTTTGAGAGTCGCGCTTCCACTGCATCTTGGGATACCAAGTGTTGCCATGCCGTCACAATTTCCAATTCTTAGGCCTATGACGGCAGAGTGTCTGGCAGTTCTGAAAGAGAACTTAGGAATGCAGGCGTTTTGGCTCCTTCCACCGAGAAACCAGCTCCTCCAGCTCCTCTGTCGTTAGCTATTTCATGTTAGAATATCTCTAGGGGCCCTCTTTTCCTCCTCCACGAGGTAAGACACAAACGGAATTGCCCTAAAGGGAAGAAGCCTTCTGAGTCCGGCAGAGAGGCAGCCTCTCCCACTCAGCATTCCCCCAACGCTGAGCCCCGGGTATGGGACAGAGAGAGGGAGAAAGGCAGCCGTAACCCCGAGCTCTTCCACAATGTAGTATAGGCCTCACCCTCAAGCTCACGTCAATTTCATAGAGAAAACACCAGGCCTCGGTGTGCTTTCCTGTGGCAAGGAAACTTTGCTTTCATTCCTTAGGTGGCACGTTGGCTCAGGACTGCCCTACCCGAAGGACTCACGGTGTGCAGCCCTATTGGTTGAGATCAGCCCCTCTGGCTCTTTCTCGGATGACACCAACTGGGCAAAGAGCCGTTCATATGCTGGGGACCCAGGGAGCTTTCCCTAGTCTACACCAGAACAGCACTCTGAGGGAGAGGAGCTGCTGACGTTTGGTAGCAAAATCTCCTATTCTGAAGAGAAACATTTCGTTGTAAGCGGGTTCCATCAGCCTTGCCATCTTTTCTCAGCTGGCTAGGATGGAGGGCAGGCAGTCAGTTGGCAGACTCACCTGAGGCCCTGCTTGCCAGACTGTGACACAGACCTCCCGCCTGCTTCAGCCCAAAGGGACGGCTTATGGTAAGGTACAAACCCTGTGTTGGAAAGTTCCTGCCTAACCCTCGCACCAGCACAAGCATATTGGTCATTGGTCAAAGACTCTCCCCACAAGTTTAACATGTTTGCTCCCATCTAGCCTCCGAAGCCGAGTTTACCTAGCTAGGAATCTCACTTCAGGAAAGGTACTCAGGCTGCTGGTGACTGCACGTTGTTTCACCAGGCAGCCCAAATCGAGTACACCCACTTGCATTTTCCAGGGGGCAGAGCAAATGGTGTCAACTTACAGGCCTCCAGCCTGGGAGGGGCAACGTACACTTTGTGAATGGGAAAGAAGCCCATGCCTTCAGTGTGAAAGGCCGCTAGGCCTCTTTGCTTTGGCAGCCCAGGGATAGCGTCAGCTCTGAAATGCTTCCAAAGGAGCAGAGTCAGAGAACCTTGGAACCACAGAGCAGGTGCAGCCCAGAACACGGACTGCTCTTGGCCTGAGAACACCCACTGCCCAGCGCCTCTTTGGGGTACACACGTGTAGAGGGAGGGTGTTGAATTCTGCTGCGTCATAACTTCTCCGGGCCACGTAGTGTGAGGGCAAGGAGAGTGGCCCTCCACCTCATCCCAGTTTCATGTGTCAGTTGTCTAAGGCAAACTCCCTGCTTGAATCCCTCCGTGGGCTACGTAGCCTCCAGAGAAAGGTGGATGATTGGGACCCAGGGCTGGTATCTAGGTTAATGTTCTGTGCATCAACTTCGCAGCTGTTCTCTCTAAGCGGGTCCCAAAGGCTTTCTGGAAGAGTTTCCTTAGAGGGTCAGAAACAGGAAATTAACCGACAGGCCCACGGGGACGCCAGTTCTCTCCAGCAACAACGCTACCAGCCTCAGACACTTGGGTTCTCTTTGGTAAATGGAAGAACACTATGCTTGGAAGCTTCTTCCATCCAGTTTGAGAGTCGCACTTCCACTGCATCTTGGGATACCAAGTGTTGCCATGCCGTCACAATATCCAATTCTTAGGCCTATGACGGCAGAGTGTCTGGCAGTTCTGAAAGAGAACTTAGGAATGCAGGCGTTTTGGCTCCTTCCACCGAGAAACCAGCTCCTCCAGCTCCTCTGTCGTTAGCTATTTCATGTTAGAATATCTCTAGGGGCCCTCTTTTCCTCCTCCACGAGGTAAGACACAAACGGAATTGCCCTAAAGGGAAGAAGCCTTCTGAGTCCGGCAGAGAGGCAGCCTCTCCCACTCAGCATTCCCCCAACGCTGAGCCCCGGGTATGGGACAGAGAGAGGGAGAAAGGCAGCCGTAACCCCGAGCTCTTCCACAATGTAGTATAGGCCTCACCCTCACGCTCACGTCAATTTCACAGAGAAAACACCAGGCCTCGGTGTGCTTTCCTGTGGCAAGGAAACTTTGCTTTCATTCCTTAGGTGGCACGTTGGCTCAGGACTGCCCTACCCGAAGGACTCACGGTGTGCAGCCCTACTGGTTGAGATCAGCCCCTCTGGCTCTTTCTCGGATGACACCAACTGGAAAAGAGCCGTTCATATGCTGGGGACCCAGGGAGCTTTCCCTAGTCTACACCAGAACAGCATTCTGAGGGAGAGGAGCTGCTGACGTTTGGTAGCAAAATCTCCTATTCTGAAGAGAAACATTTCGCTGTAAGCGGGTTCCATCAGCCTTGCCATCTTTTCTCAGCTGGCTAGGATGGAGGGCAGGCAGTCAGTTGGCAGACTCACCTGAGGCCCTGCTTGCCAGACTGTGACACAGACCTCCCGCCTGCTTCAGCCCAAAGGGACGGCTTATGGTAAGGTACAAACCCTGTGTTGGAAAGTTCCTGCCTAACCCTCGCACCAGCACAAGCATATTGGTCATTGGTCAAAGACTCTCCCCACAAGTTTAACATGTTTGCTCCCATCTAGCCTCCGAAGCCGAGTTTACCTAGCTAGGAATCTCACTTCAGGAAAGGTACTCAGGCTGCTGGTGACTGCAGATTGTCTCACCAGGCAGCCCAAATCGAGTACACCCACTTGCATTTTCCAGGGGGCAGAGCAAATGGTGTCAACTTACAGGCCTCCAGCCTGGGAGGGGCAACGTACACTTTGTGAATGGGAAAGAAGCCCATGCCTTCAGTGTGAAAGGCCGCTAGGCCTCTTTGCTTTGGCAGCCCAGGGATAGCGTCAGCTGTGAAATGCTTCCAAAGGAGCAGAGTCAGAGAACCTTGGAACCACAGAGCAGGTGCAGCCCAGAACACGGACTGCTCTTGGCCTGAGAACACCCACTGCCCAGCGCCTCTTTGGGGTACACACGTGTAGAGGGAGGGTGTTGAATTCTGCTGCGTCATAACTTCTCCGGGCCACGTAGTGTGAGGGCAAGGAGAGTGGCCCTCCACCTCATCCCAGTTTCCTGTGTCAGTTGTCTAAGGCAAACTCCCTGCTTGAATCCCTCCGTGGGCTACGTAACCTCCAGAGAAAGGTGGATGATTGGGACCCAGGGCTGGTATCTAGGTTAATGTTCTGTGCATCAACTTCGCAGCTGTTCTCTCTAAGCGGGTCCCAAAGGCTTTCTGGAAGAGTTTCCTTAGAGGGTCAGAAACAGGAAATTAACCGACAGGCCCACGGGGACGCCAGTTCTCTCCAGCAACAACGCTACCAGCCTCAGACACTTGGGTTCTCTTTGGTAAATGGAAGAACACTATGCTCGGAAGCTTCTTCCATCCAGTTTGAGAGTCGCGCTTCCACTGCATCTTGGGATACCAAGTGTTGCCATGCCGTCACAATTTCCAATTCTTAGGCCTATGACGGCAGAGTGTCTGGCAGTTCTGAAAGAGAACTTAGGAATGCAGGCGTTTTGGCTCCTTCCACCGAGAAACCAGCTCCTCCAGCTCCTCTGTCGTTAGCTATTTCATGTTAGAATATCTCTAGGGGCCCTCTTTTCCTCCTCCACGAGGTAAGACACAAACGGAATTGCCCTAAAGGGAAGAAGCCTTCTGAGTCCGGCAGAGAGGCAGCCTCTCCCACTCAGCATTCCCCCAACGCTGAGCCCCGGGTATGGGACAGAGAGAGGGAGAAAGGCAGCCGTAACCCCGAGCTCTTCCACAATGTAGTATAGGCCTCACCCTCACGCTCACGTCAATTTCACAGAGAAAACACCAGGCCTCGGTGTGCTTTCCTGTGGCAAGGAAACTTTGCTTTCATTCCTTAGGTGGCACGTTGGCTCAGGACTGCCCTACCCGAAGGACTCACGGTGTGCAGCCCTACTGGTTGAGATCAGCCCCTCTGGCTCTTTCTCGGATGACACCAACTGGAAAAGAGCCGTTCATATGCTGGGGACCCAGGGAGCTTTCCCTAGTCTACACCAGAACAGCACTCTGAGGGAGAGGAGCTGCTGACGTTTGGTAGCAAAATCTCCTATTCTGAAGAGAAACATTTCGCTGTAAGCGGGTTCCATCAGCCTTGCCATCTTTTCTCAGCTGGCTAGGATGGAGGGCAGGCAGTCAGTTGGCAGACTCACCTGAGGCCCTGCTTGCCAGACTGTGACACAGACCTCCCGCCTGCTTCAGCCCAAAGGGACGGCTTATGGTAAGGTACAAACCCTGTGTTGGAAAGTTCCTGCCTAACCCTCGCACCAGCACAAGCATATTGGTCATTGGTCAAAGACTCTCCCCACAAGTTTAACATGTTTGCTCCCATCTAGCCTCCGAAGCCGAGTTTACCTAGCTAGGAATCTCACTTCAGGAAAGGTACTCAGGCTGCTGGTGACTGCACGTTGTTTCACCAGGCAGCCCAAATCGAGTACACCCACTTGCATTTTCCAGGGGGCAGAGCAAATGGTGTCAACTTACAGGCCTCCAGCCTGGGAGGGGCAACGTACACTTTGTGAATGGGAAAGAAGCCCATGCCTTCAGTGTGAAAGGCCGCTAGGCCTCTTTGCTTTGGCAGCCCAGGGATAGCGTCAGCTGTGAAATGCTTCCAAAGGAGCAGAGTCAGAGAACCTTGGAACCACAGAGCAGGTGCAGCCCAGAACACGGACTGCTCTTGGCCTGAGAACACCCACTGCCCAGCGCCTCTTTGGGGTACACACGTGTAGAGGGAGGGTGTTGAATTCTGCTGCGTCATAACTTCTCCGGGCCACGTAGTGTGAGGGCAAGGAGAGTGGCCCTCCACCTCATCCCAGTTTCATGTGTCAGTTGTCTAAGGCAAACTCCCTGCTTGAATCCCTCCGTGGGCTACGTAGCCTCCAGAGAAAGGTGGATGATTGGGACCCAGGGCTGGTATCTAGGTTAATGTTCTGTGCATCAACTTCGCAGCTGTTCTCTCTAAGCGGGTCCCAAAGGCTTTCTGGAAGAGTTTCCTTAGAGGGTCAGAAACAGGAAATTAACCGACAGGCCCACGGGGACGCCAGTTCTCTCCAGCAACAACGCTACCAGCCTCAGACACTTGGGTTCTCTTTGGTAAATGGAAGAACACTATGCTTGGAAGCTTCTTCCATCCAGTTTGAGAGTCGCGCTTCCACTGCATCTTGGGATACCAAGTGTTGCCATGCCGTCACAATATCCAATTCTTAGGCCTATGACGGCAGAGTGTCTGGCAGTTCTGAAAGAGAACTTAGGAATGCAGGCGTTTTGGCTCCTTCCACCGAGAAACCAGCTCCTCCAGCTCCTCTGTCGTTAGCTATTTCATGTTAGAATATCTCTAGGGGCCCTCTTTTCCTCCTCCACGAGGTAAGACACAAACGGAATTGCCCTAAAGGGAAGAAGCCTTCTGAGTCCGGCAGAGAGGCAGCCTCTCCCACTCAGCATTCCCCCAACGCTGAGCCCCGGGTATGGGACAGAGAGAGGGAGAAAGGCAGCCGTAACCCCGAGCTCTTCCACAATGTAGTATAGGCCTCACCCTCACGCTCACGTCAATTTCACAGAGAAAACACCAGGCCTCGGTGTGCTTTCCTGTGGCAAGGAAACTTTGCTTTCATTCCTTAGGTGGCACGTTGGCTCAGGACTGCCCTACCCGAAGGACTCACGGTGTGCAGCCCTACTGGTTGAGATCAGCCCCTCTGGCTCTTTCTCGGATGACACCAACTGGAAAAGAGCCGTTCATATGCTGGGGACCCAGGGAGCTTTCCCTAGTCTACACCAGAACAGCACTCTGAGGGAGAGGAGCTGCTGACGTTTGGTAGCAAAATCTCCTATTCTGAAGAGAAACATTTCGCTGTAAGCGGGTTCCATCAGCCTTGCCATCTTTTCTCAGCTGGCTAGGATGGAGGGCAGGCAGTCAGTTGGCAGACTCACCTGAGGCCCTGCTTGCCAGACTGTGACACAGACC
This sequence comes from Balaenoptera borealis, assembly GCF_965194805.1. Lineage (NCBI taxonomy): Eukaryota > Metazoa > Chordata > Mammalia > Artiodactyla > Balaenopteridae > Balaenoptera > Balaenoptera borealis. The sequence continues at coordinate 255,833 of NW_028123440.1, forward strand.
TCCCGCCTGCTTCAGCCCAAAGGGACGGCTTATGGTAAGGTACAAACCCTGTGTTGGAAAGTTCCTGCCTAACCCTCGCACCAGCACAAGCATATGGGTCATTGGTCAAAGACTTTCCCCACAAGTTTAACATGTTTGCTCCCATCTAGCCTCCGAAGCCGAGTTTACCTAGCTAGGAATCTCACTTCAGGAAAGGTACTCAGGCTGCTGGTGACTGCACGTTGTTTCACCAGGCAGCCCAAATCGAGTACACCCACTTGCATTTTCCAGGGGGCAGAGCAAATGGTGTCAACTTACAGGCCTCCAGCCTGGGAGGGGCAACGTACACTTTGTGAATGGGAAAGAAGCCCATGCCTTCAGTGTGAAAGGCCGCTAGGCCTCTTTGCTTTGGCAGCCCAGGGATAGCGTCAGCTGTGAAATGCTTCCAAAGGAGCAGAGTCAGAGAACCTTGGAACCACAGAGCAGGTGCAGCCCAGAACACGGACTGCTCTTGGCCTGAGAACACCCACTGCCCAGCGCCTCTTTGGGGTACACACGTGTAGAGGGAAGGTGTTGAATTCTGCTGCGTCATAACTTCTCCGGGCCACGTAGTGTGAGGGCAAGGAGAGTGGCCCTCCACCTCATCCCAGTTTCATGTGTCAGTTGTCTAAGGCAAACTCCCTGCTTGAATCCCTCCGTGGGCTACGTAACCTCCAGAGAAAGGTGGATGATTGGGACCCAGGGCTGGTATCTAGGTTAATGTTCTGTGCATCAACTTCGCAGCTGTTCTCTCTAAGCGGGTCCCAAAGGCTTTCTGGAAGAGTTTCCTTAGAGGGTCAGAAACAGGAAATTAACCGACAGGCCCACGGGGACGCCAGTTCTCTCCAGCAACAACGCTACCAGCCTCAGACACTTGGGTTCTCTTTGGTAAATGGAAGAACACTATGCTCGGAAGCTTCTTCCATCCAGTTTGAGAGTCGCGCTTCCACTGCATCTTGGGATACCAAGTGTTGCCATGCCGTCACAATTTCCAATTCTTAGGCCTATGACGGCAGAGTGTCTGGCAGTTCTGAAAGAGAACTTAGGAATGCAGGCGTTTTGGCTCCTTCCACCGAGAAACCAGCTCCTCCAGCTCCTCTGTCGTTAGCTATTTCATGTTAGAATATCTCTAGGGGCCCTCTTTTCCTCCTCCACGAGGTAAGACACAAACGGAATTGCCCTAAAGGGAAGAAGCCTTCTGAGTCCGGCAGAGAGGCAGCCTCTCCCACTCAGCATTCCCCCAACGCTGAGCCCCGGGTATGGGACAGAGAGAGGGAGAAAGGCAGCCGTAACCCCGAGCTCTTCCACAATGTAGTATAGGCCTCACCCTCAAGCTCACGTCAATTTCATAGAGAAAACACCAGGCCTCGGTGTGCTTTCCTGTGGCAAGGAAACTTTGCTTTCATTCCTTAGGTGGCACGTTGGCTCAGGACTGCCCTACCCGAAGGACTCACGGTGTGCAGCCCTATTGGTTGAGATCAGCCCCTCTGGCTCTTTCTCGGATGACACCAACTGGGCAAAGAGCCGTTCATATGCTGGGGACCCAGGGAGCTTTCCCTAGTCTACACCAGAACAGCACTCTGAGGGAGAGGAGCTGCTGACGTTTGGTAGCAAAATCTCCTATTCTGAAGAGAAACATTTCGTTGTAAGCGGGTTCCATCAGCCTTGCCATCTTTTCTCAGCTGGCTAGGATGGAGGGCAGGCAGTCAGTTGGCAGACTCACCTGAGGCCCTGCTTGCCAGACTGTGACACAGACCTCCCGCCTGCTTCAGCCCAAAGGGACGGCTTATGGTAAGGTACAAACCCTGTGTTGGAAAGTTCCTGCCTAACCCTCGCACCAGCACAAGCATATTGGTCATTGGTCAAAGACTCTCCCCACAAGTTTAACATGTTTGCTCCCATCTAGCCTCCGAAGCCGAGTTTACCTAGCTAGGAATCTCACTTCAGGAAAGGTACTCAGGCTGCTGGTGACTGCACGTTGTTTCACCAGGCAGCCCAAATCGAGTACACCCACTTGCATTTTCCAGGGGGCAGAGCAAATGGTGTCAACTTACAGGCCTCCAGCCTGGGAGGGGCAACGTACACTTTGTGAATGGGAAAGAAGCCCATGCCTTCAGTGTGAAAGGCCGCTAGGCCTCTTTGCTTTGGCAGCCCAGGGATAGCGTCAGCTCTGAAATGCTTCCAAAGGAGCAGAGTCAGAGAACCTTGGAACCACAGAGCAGGTGCAGCCCAGAACACGGACTGCTCTTGGCCTGAGAACACCCACTGCCCAGCGCCTCTTTGGGGTACACACGTGTAGAGGGAGGGTGTTGAATTCTGCTGCGTCATAACTTCTCCGGGCCACGTAGTGTGAGGGCAAGGAGAGTGGCCCTCCACCTCATCCCAGTTTCATGTGTCAGTTGTCTAAGGCAAACTCCCTGCTTGAATCCCTCCGTGGGCTACGTAGCCTCCAGAGAAAGGTGGATGATTGGGACCCAGGGCTGGTATCTAGGTTAATGTTCTGTGCATCAACTTCGCAGCTGTTCTCTCTAAGCGGGTCCCAAAGGCTTTCTGGAAGAGTTTCCTTAGAGGGTCAGAAACAGGAAATTAACCGACAGGCCCACGGGGACGCCAGTTCTCTCCAGCAACAACGCTACCAGCCTCAGACACTTGGGTTCTCTTTGGTAAATGGAAGAACACTATGCTTGGAAGCTTCTTCCATCCAGTTTGAGAGTCGCACTTCCACTGCATCTTGGGATACCAAGTGTTGCCATGCCGTCACAATATCCAATTCTTAGGCCTATGACGGCAGAGTGTCTGGCAGTTCTGAAAGAGAACTTAGGAATGCAGGCGTTTTGGCTCCTTCCACCGAGAAACCAGCTCCTCCAGCTCCTCTGTCGTTAGCTATTTCATGTTAGAATATCTCTAGGGGCCCTCTTTTCCTCCTCCACGAGGTAAGACACAAACGGAATTGCCCTAAAGGGAAGAAGCCTTCTGAGTCCGGCAGAGAGGCAGCCTCTCCCACTCAGCATTCCCCCAACGCTGAGCCCCGGGTATGGGACAGAGAGAGGGAGAAAGGCAGCCGTAACCCCGAGCTCTTCCACAATGTAGTATAGGCCTCACCCTCACGCTCACGTCAATTTCACAGAGAAAACACCAGGCCTCGGTGTGCTTTCCTGTGGCAAGGAAACTTTGCTTTCATTCCTTAGGTGGCACGTTGGCTCAGGACTGCCCTACCCGAAGGACTCACGGTGTGCAGCCCTACTGGTTGAGATCAGCCCCTCTGGCTCTTTCTCGGATGACACCAACTGGAAAAGAGCCGTTCATATGCTGGGGACCCAGGGAGCTTTCCCTAGTCTACACCAGAACAGCATTCTGAGGGAGAGGAGCTGCTGACGTTTGGTAGCAAAATCTCCTATTCTGAAGAGAAACATTTCGCTGTAAGCGGGTTCCATCAGCCTTGCCATCTTTTCTCAGCTGGCTAGGATGGAGGGCAGGCAGTCAGTTGGCAGACTCACCTGAGGCCCTGCTTGCCAGACTGTGACACAGACCTCCCGCCTGCTTCAGCCCAAAGGGACGGCTTATGGTAAGGTACAAACCCTGTGTTGGAAAGTTCCTGCCTAACCCTCGCACCAGCACAAGCATATTGGTCATTGGTCAAAGACTCTCCCCACAAGTTTAACATGTTTGCTCCCATCTAGCCTCCGAAGCCGAGTTTACCTAGCTAGGAATCTCACTTCAGGAAAGGTACTCAGGCTGCTGGTGACTGCAGATTGTCTCACCAGGCAGCCCAAATCGAGTACACCCACTTGCATTTTCCAGGGGGCAGAGCAAATGGTGTCAACTTACAGGCCTCCAGCCTGGGAGGGGCAACGTACACTTTGTGAATGGGAAAGAAGCCCATGCCTTCAGTGTGAAAGGCCGCTAGGCCTCTTTGCTTTGGCAGCCCAGGGATAGCGTCAGCTCTGAAATGCTTCCAAAGGAGCAGAGTCAGAGAACCTTGGAACCACAGAGCAGGTGCAGCCCAGAACACGGACTGCTCTTGGCCTGAGAACACCCACTGCCCAGCGCCTCTTTGGGGTACACACGTGTAGAGGGAGGGTGTTGAATTCTGCTGCGTCATAACTTCTCCGGGCCACGTAGTGTGAGGGCAAGGAGAGTGGCCCTCCACCTCATCCCAGTTTCCTGTGTCAGTTGTCTAAGGCAAACTCCCTGCTTGAATCCCTCCGTGGGCTACGTAACCTCCAGAGAAAGGTGGATGATTGGGACCCAGGGCTGGTATCTAGGTTAATGTTCTGTGCATCAACTTCGCAGCTGTTCTCTCTAAGCGGGTCCCAAAGGCTTTCTGGAAGAGTTTCCTTAGAGGGTCAGAAACAGGAAATTAACCGACAGGCCCACGGGGACGCCAGTTCTCTCCAGCAACAACGCTACCAGCCTCAGACACTTGGGTTCTCTTTGGTAAATGGAAGAACACTATGCTCGGAAGCTTCTTCCATCCAGTTTGAGAGTCGCGCTTCCACTGCATCTTGGGATACCAAGTGTTGCCATGCCGTCACAATTTCCAATTCTTAGGCCTATGACGGCAGAGTGTCTGGCAGTTCTGAAAGAGAACTTAGGAATGCAGGCGTTTTGGCTCCTTCCACCGAGAAACCAGCTCCTCCAGCTCCTCTGTCGTTAGCTATTTCATGTTAGAATATCTCTAGGGGCCCTCTTTTCCTCCTCCACGAGGTAAGACACAAACGGAATTGCCCTAAAGGGAAGAAGCCTTCTGAGTCCGGCAGAGAGGCAGCCTCTCCCACTCAGCATTCCCCCAACGCTGAGCCCCGGGTATGGGACAGAGAGAGGGAGAAAGGCAGCCGTAACCCCGAGCTCTTCCACAATGTAGTATAGGCCTCACCCTCACGCTCACGTCAATTTCACAGAGAAAACACCAGGCCTCGGTGTGCTTTCCTGTGGCAAGGAAACTTTGCTTTCATTCCTTAGGTGGCACGTTGGCTCAGGACTGCCCTACCCGAAGGACTCACGGTGTGCAGCCCTACTGGTTGAGATCAGCCCCTCTGGCTCTTTCTCGGATGACACCAACTGGAAAAGAGCCGTTCATATGCTGGGGACCCAGGGAGCTTTCCCTAGTCTACACCAGAACAGCACTCTGAGGGAGAGGAGCTGCTGACGTTTGGTAGCAAAATCTCCTATTCTGAAGAGAAACATTTCGCTGTAAGCGGGTTCCATCAGCCTTGCCATCTTTTCTCAGCTGGCTAGGATGGAGGGCAGGCAGTCAGTTGGCAGACTCACCTGAGGCCCTGCTTGCCAGACTGTGACACAGACCTCCCGCCTGCTTCAGCCCAAAGGGACGGCTTATGGTAAGGTACAAACCCTGTGTTGGAAAGTTCCTGCCTAACCCTCGCACCAGCACAAGCATATTGGTCATTGGTCAAAGACTTTCCCCACAAGTTTAACATGTTTGCTCCCATCTAGCCTCCGAAGCCGAGTTTACCTAGCTAGGAATCTCACTTCAGGAAAGGTACTCAGGCTGCTGGTGACTGCACGTTGTTTCACCAGGCAGCCCAAATCGAGTACACCCACTTGCATTTTCCAGGGGGCAGAGCAAATGGTGTCAACTTACAGGCCTCCAGCCTGGGAGGGGCAACGTACACTTTGTGAATGGGAAAGAAGCCCATGCCTTCAGTGTGAAAGGCCGCTAGGCCTCTTTGCTTTGGCAGCCCAGGGATAGCGTCAGCTCTGAAATGCTTCCAAAGGAGCAGAGTCAGAGAACCTTGGAACCACAGAGCAGGTGCAGCCCAGAACACGGACTGCTCTTGGCCTGAGAACACCCACTGCCCAGCGCCTCTTTGGGGTACACACGTGTAGAGGGAAGGTGTTGAATTCTGCTGCGTCATAACTTCTCCGGGCCACGTAGTGTGAGGGCAAGGAGAGTGGCCCTCCACCTCATCCCAGTTTCATGTGTCAGTTGTCTAAGGCAAACTCCCTGCTTGAATCCCTCCGTGGGCTACGTAACCTCCAGAGAAAGGTGGATGATTGGGACCCAGGGCTGGTATCTAGGTTAATGTTCTGTGCATCAACTTCGCAGCTGTTCTCTCTAAGCGGGTCCCAAAGGCTTTCTGGAAGAGTTTCCTTAGAGGGTCAGAAACAGGAAATTAACCGACAGGCCCACGGGGACGCCAGTTCTCTCCAGCAACAACGCTACCAGCCTCAGACACTTGGGTTCTCTTTGGTAAATGGAAGAACACTATGCTCGGAAGCTTCTTCCATCCAGTTTGAGAGTCGCGCTTCCACTGCATCTTGGGATACCAAGTGTTGCCATGCCGTCACAATTTCCAATTCTTAGGCCTATGACGGCAGAGTGTCTGGCAGTTCTGAAAGAGAACTTAGGAATGCAGGCGTTTTGGCTCCTTCCACCGAGAAACCAGCTCCTCCAGCTCCTCTGTCGTTAGCTATTTCATGTTAGAATATCTCTAGGGGCCCTCTTTTCCTCCTCCACGAGGTAAGACACAAACGGAATTGCCCTAAAGGGAAGAAGCCTTCTGAGTCCGGCAGAGAGGCAGCCTCTCCCACTCAGCATTCCCCCAACGCTGAGCCCCGGGTATGGGACAGAGAGAGGGAGAAAGGCAGCCGTAACCCCGAGCTCTTCCACAATGTAGTATAGGCCTCACCCTCAAGCTCACGTCAATTTCATAGAGAAAACACCAGGCCTCGGTGTGCTTTCCTGTGGCAAGGAAACTTTGCTTTCATTCCTTAGGTGGCACGTTGGCTCAGGACTGCCCTACCCGAAGGACTCACGGTGTGCAGCCCTATTGGTTGAGATCAGCCCCTCTGGCTCTTTCTCGGATGACACCAACTGGGCAAAGAGCCGTTCATATGCTGGGGACCCAGGGAGCTTTCCCTAGTCTACACCAGAACAGCACTCTGAGGGAGAGGAGCTGCTGACGTTTGGTAGCAAAATCTCCTATTCTGAAGAGAAACATTTCGTTGTAAGCGGGTTCCATCAGCCTTGCCATCTTTTCTCAGCTGGCTAGGATGGAGGGCAGGCAGTCAGTTGGCAGACTCACCTGAGGCCCTGCTTGCCAGACTGTGACACAGACCTCCCGCCTGCTTCAGCCCAAAGGGACGGCTTATGGTAAGGTACAAACCCTGTGTTGGAAAGTTCCTGCCTAACCCTCGCACCAGCACAAGCATATTGGTCATTGGTCAAAGACTCTCCCCACAAGTTTAACATGTTTGCTCCCATCTAGCCTCCGAAGCCGAGTTTACCTAGCTAGGAATCTCACTTCAGGAAAGGTACTCAGGCTGCTGGTGACTGCACGTTGTTTCACCAGGCAGCCCAAATCGAGTACACCCACTTGCATTTTCCAGGGGGCAGAGCAAATGGTGTCAACTTACAGGCCTCCAGCCTGGGAGGGGCAACGTACACTTTGTGAATGGGAAAGAAGCCCATGCCTTCAGTGTGAAAGGCCGCTAGGCCTCTTTGCTTTGGCAGCCCAGGGATAGCGTCAGCTCTGAAATGCTTCCAAAGGAGCAGAGTCAGAGAACCTTGGAACCACAGAGCAGGTGCAGCCCAGAACACGGACTGCTCTTGGCCTGAGAACACCCACTGCCCAGCGCCTCTTTGGGGTACACACGTGTAGAGGGAGGGTGTTGAATTCTGCTGCGTCATAACTTCTCCGGGCCACGTAGTGTGAGGGCAAGGAGAGTGGCCCTCCACCTCATCCCAGTTTCATGTGTCAGTTGTCTAAGGCAAACTCCCTGCTTGAATCCCTCCGTGGGCTACGTAACCTCCAGAGAAAGGTGGATGATTGGGACCCAGGGCTGGTATCTAGGTTAATGTTCTGTGCATCAACTTCGCAGCTGTTCTCTCTAAGCGGGTCCCAAAGGCTTTCTGGAAGAGTTTCCTTAGAGGGTCAGAAACAGGAAATTAACCGACAGGCCCACGGGGACGCCAGTTCTCTCCAGCAACAACGCTACCAGCCTCAGACACTTGGGTTCTCTTTGGTAAATGGAAGAACACTATGCTCGGAAGCTTCTTCCATCCAGTTTGAGAGTCGCACTTCCACTGCATCTTGGGATACCAAGTGTTGCCATGCCGTCACAATTTCCAATTCTTAGGCCTATGACGGCAGAGTGTCTGGCAGTTCTGAAAGAGAACTTAGGAATGCAGGCGTTTTGGCTCCTTCCACCGAGAAACCAGCTCCTCCAGCTCCTCTGTCGTTAGCTATTTCATGTTAGAATATCTCTAGGGGCCCTCTTTTCCTCCTCCACGAGGTAAGACACAAACGGAATTGCCCTAAAGGGAAGAAGCCTTCTGAGTCCGGCAGAGAGGCAGCCTCTCCCACTCAGCATTCCCCCAACGCTGAGCCCCGGGTATGGGACAGAGAGAGGGAGAAAGGCAGCCGTAACCCCGAGCTCTTCCACAATGTAGTATAGGCCTCACCCTCAAGCTCACGTCAATTTCACAGAGAAAACACCAGGCCTCGGTGTGCTTTCCTGTGGCAAGGAAACTTTGCTTTCATTCCTTAGGTGGCACGTTGGCTCAGGACTCCCCTACCCGAAGGACTCACGGTGTGCAGCCCTACTGGTTGAGATCAGCCCCTCTGGCTCTTTCTCGGATGACACCAACTGGAAAAGAGCCGTTCATATGCTGGGGACCCAGGGAGCTTTCCCTAGTCTACACCAGAACAGCACTCTGAGGGAGAGGAGCTGCTGACGTTTGGTAGCAAAATCTCCTATTCTGAAGCGAAACATTTCGTTGTAAGCGGGTTCCATCAGCCTTGCCATCTTTTCTCAGCTGGCTAGGATGGAGGGCAGGCAGTCAGTTGGCAGACTCACCTGAGGCCCTGCTTGCCAGACTGTGACACAGACCTCCCGCCTGCTTCAGCCCAAAGGGACGGCTTATGGTAAGGTACAAACCCTGTGTTGGAAAGTTCCTGCCTAACCCTCGCACCAGCACAAGCATATTGGTCATTGGTCAAAGACTCTCCCCACAAGTTTAACATGTTTGCTCCCATCTAGCCTCCGAAGCCGAGTTTACCCAGCTAGGAATCTCACTTCAGGAAAGGTACTCAGGCTGCTGGTGACTGCACGTTGTTTCACCAGGCAGCCCAAATCGAGTACACCCACTTGCATTTTCCAGGGGGCAGAGCAAATGGTGTCAACTTACAGGCCTCCAGCCTGGGAGGGGCAACGTACACTTTGTGAATGGGAAAGAAGCCCATGCCTTCAGTGTGAAAGGCCGCTAGGCCTCTTTGCTTTGGCAGCCCAGGGATAGCGTCAGCTCTGAAATGCTTCCAAAGGAGCAGAGTCAGAGAACCTTGGAACCACAGAGCAGGTGCAGCCCAGAACACGGACTGCTCTTGGCCTGAGAACACCCACTGCCCAGCGCCTCTTTGGGGTACACACGTGTAGAGGGAGGGTGTTGAATTCTGCTGCGTCATAACTTCTCCGGGCCACGTAGTGTGAGGGCAAGGAGAGTGGCCCTCCACCTCATCCCAGTTTCATGTGTCAGTTGTCTAAGGCAAACTCCCTGCTTGAATCCCTCCGTGGGCTACGTAGCCTCCAGAGAAAGGTGGATGATTGGGACCCAGGGCTGGTATCTAGGTTAATGTTCTGTGCATCAACTTCGCAGCTGTTCTCTCTAAGCGGGTCCCAAAGGCTTTCTGGAAGAGTTTCCTTAGAGGGTCAGAAACAGGAAATTAACCGACAGGCCCACGGGGACGCCAGTTCTCTCCAGCAACAACGCTACCAGCCTCAGACACTTGGGTTCTCTTTGGTAAATGGAAGAACACTATGCTTGGAAGCTTCTTCCATCCAGTTTGAGAGTCGCACTTCCACTGCATCTTGGGATACCAAGTGTTGCCATGCCGTCACAATTTCCAATTCTTAGGCCTATGACGGCAGAGTGTCTGGCAGTTCTGAAAGAGAACTTAGGGATGCAGGCGTTTTGGCTCCTTCCACCGAGAAACCAGCTCCTCCAGCTCCTCTGTCGTTAGCTATTTCATGTTAGAATATCTCTAGGGGCCCTCTTTTCCTCCTCCACGAGGTAAGACACAAACGGAATTGCCCTAAAGGGAAGAAGCCTTCTGAGTCCGGCAGAGAGGCAGCCTCTCCCACTCAGCATTCCCCCAACGCTGAGCCCCGGGTATGGGACAGAGAGAGGGAGAAAGGCAGCCGTAACCCCGAGCTCTTCCACAATGTAGTATAGGCCTCACCCTCACGCTCACGTCAATTTCACAGAGAAAACACCAGGCCTCGGTGTGCTTTCCTGTGGCAAGGAAACTTTGCTTTCATTCCTTAGGTGGCACGTTGGCTCAGGACTGCCCTACCCGAAGGACTCACGGTGTGCAGCCCTACTGGTTGAGATCAGCCCCTCTGGCTCTTTCTCGGATGACACCAACTGGAAAAGAGCCGTTCATATGCTGGGGACCCAGGGAGCTTTCCCTAGTCTACACCAGAACAGCACTCTGAGGGAGAGGAGCTGCTGACGTTTGGTAGCAAAATCTCCTATTCTGAAGAGAAACATTTCGCTGTAAGCGGGTTCCATCAGCCTTGCCATCTTTTCTCAGCTGGCTAGGATGGAGGGCAGGCAGTCAGTTGGCAGACTCACCTGAGGCCCTGCTTGCCAGACTGTGACACAGACCTCCCGCCTGCTTCAGCCCAAAGGGACGGCTTATGGTAAGGTAAAAACCCTGTGTTGGAAAGTTCCTGCCTAACCCTCGCACCAGCACAAGCATATTGGTCATTGGTCAAAGACTTTCCCCACAAGTTTAACATGTTTGCTCCCATCTAGCCTCCGAAGCCGAGTTTACCTAGCTAGGAATCTCACTTCAGGAAAGGTACTCAGGCTGCTGGTGACTGCACGTTGTTTCACCAGGCAGCCCAAATCGAGTACACCCACTTGCATTTTCCAGGGGGCAGAGCAAATGGTGTCAACTTACAGGCCTCCAGCCTGGGAGGGGCAACGTACACTTTGTGAATGGGAAAGAAGCCCATGCCTTCAGTGTGAAAGGCCGCTAGGCCTCTTTGCTTTGGCAGCCCAGGGATAGCGTCAGCTCTGAAATGCTTCCAAAGGAGCAGAGTCAGAGAACCTTGGAACCACAGAGCAGGTGCAGCCCAGAACACGGACTGCTCTTGGCCTGAGAACACCCACTGCCCAGCGCCTCTTTGGGGTACACACGTGTAGAGGGAGGGTGTTGAATTCTGCTGCGTCATAACTTCTCCGGGCCACGTAGTGTGAGGGCAAGGAGAGTGGCCCTCCACCTCATCCCAGTTTCATGTGTCAGTTGTCTAAGGCAAACTCCCTGCTTGAATCCCTCCGTGGGCTACGTAACCTCCAGAGAAAGGTGGATGATTGGGACCCAGGGCTGGTATCTAGGTTAATGTTCTGTGCATCAACTTCGCAGCTGTTCTCTCTAAGCGGGTCTCAAAGGCTTTCTGGAAGAGTTTCCTTAGAGGGTCAGAAACAGGAAATTAACCGACAGGCCCACGGGGACGCCAGTTCTCTCCAGCAACAACGCTACCAGCCTCAGACACTTGGGTTCTCTTTGGTAAATGGAAGAACACTATGCTTGGAAGCTTCTTCCATCCAGTTTGAGAGTCGCACTTCCACTGCATCTTGGGATACCAAGTGTTGCCATGCCGTCACAATATCCAATTCTTAGGCCTATGACGGCAGAGTGTCTGGCAGTTCTGAAAGAGAACTTAGGAATGCAGGCGTTTTGGCTCCTTCCACCGAGAAACCAGCTCCTCCAGCTCCTCTGTCGTTAGCTATTTCATGTTAGAATATCTCTAGGGGCCCTCTTTTCCTCCTCCACGAGGTAAGACACAAACGGAATTGCCCTAAAGGGAAGAAGCCTTCTGAGTCCGGCAGAGAGGCAGCCTCTCCCACTCAGCATTCCCCCAACGCTGAGCCCCGGGTTTGGGACAGAGAGAGGGAGAAAGGCAGCCGTAACCCCGAGCTCTTCCACAATGTAGTATAGGCCTCACCCTCACGCTCACGTCAATTTCACAGAGAAAACACCAGGCCTCGGTGTGCTTTCCTGTGGCAAGGAAACTTTGCTTTCATTCCTTAGGTGGCACGTTGGCTCAGGACTGCCCTACCCGAAGGACTCACGGTGTGCAGCCCTACTGGTTGAGATCAGCCCCTCTGGCTCTTTCTCGGATGACACCAACTGGAAAAGAGCCGTTCATATGCTGGGGACCCAGGGAGCTTTCCCTAGTCTACACCAGAACAGCACTCTGAGGGAGAGGAGCTGCTGACGTTTGGTAGCAAAATCTCCTATTCTGAAGAGAAACATTTCGCTGTAAGCGGGTTCCATCAGCCTTGCCATCTTTTCTCAGCTGGCTAGGATGGAGGGCAGGCAGTCAGTTGGCAGACTCACCTGAGGCCCTGCTTGCCAGACTGTGACACAGACCTCCCGCCTGCTTCAGCCCAAAGGGACGGCTTATGGTAAGGTACAAACCCTGTGTTGGAAAGTTCCTGCCTAACCCTCGCACCAGCACAAGCATATTGGTCATTGGTCAAAGACTCTCCCCACAAGTTTAACATGTTTGCTCCCATCTAGCCTCCGAAGCCGAGTTTACCTAGCTAGGAATCTCACTTCAGGAAAGGTACTCAGGCTGCTGGTGACTGCACGTTGTTTCACCAGGCAGCCCAAATCGAGTACACCCACTTGCATTTTCCAGGGGGCAGAGCAAATGGTGTCAACTTACAGGCCTCCAGCCTGGGAGGGGCAACGTACACTTTGTGAATGGGAAAGAAGCCCATGCCTTCAGTGTGAAAGGCCGCTAGGCCTCTTTGCTTTGGCAGCCCAGGGATAGCGTCAGCTGTGAAATGCTTCCAAAGGAGCAGAGTCAGAGAACCTTGGAACCACAGAGCAGGTGCAGCCCAGAACACGGACTACTCTTGGCCTGAGAACACCCACTGCCCAGCGCCTCTTTGGGGTACACACGTGTAGAGGGAGGGTGTTGAATTCTGCTGCGTCATAACTTCTCCGGGCCACGTAGTGTGAGGGCAAGGAGAGTGGCCCTCCACCTCATCCCAGTTTCATGTGTCAGTTGTCTAAGGCAAACTCCCTGCTTGAATCCCTCCGTGGGCTACGTAGCCTCCAGAGAAAGGTGGATGATTGGGACCCAGGGCTGGTATCTAGGTTAATGTTCTGTGCATCAACTTCGCAGCTGTTCTCTCTAAGCGGGTCCCAAAGGCTTTCTGGAAGAGTTTCCTTAGAGGGTCAGAAACAGGAAATTAACCGACAGGCCCACGGGGACGCCAGTTCTCTCCAGCAACAACGCTACCAGCCTCAGACACTTGGGTTCTCTTTGGTAAATGGAAGAACACTATGCTTGGAAGCTTCTTCCATCCAGTTTGAGAGTCGCACTTCCACTGCATCTTGGGATACCAAGTGTTGCCATGCCGTCACAATATCCAATTCTTAGGCCTATGACGGCAGAGTGTCTGGCAGTTCTGAAAGAGAACTTAGGAATGCAGGCGTTTTGGCTCCTTCCACCGAGAAACCAGCTCCTCCAGCTCCTCTGTCGTTAGCTATTTCATGTTAGAATATCTCTAGGGGCCCTCTTTTCCTCCTCCACGAGGTAAGACACAAACGGAATTGCCCTAAAGGGAAGAAGCCTTCTGAGTCCGGCAGAGAGGCAGCCTCTCCCACTCAGCATTCCCCCAACGCTGAGCCCCGGGTTTGGGACAGAGAGAGGGAGAAAGGCAGCCGTAACCCCGAGCTCTTCCACAATGTAGTATAGGCCTCACCCTCACGCTCACGTCAATTTCACAGAGAAAACACCAGGCCTCGGTGTGCTTTCCTGTGGCAAGGAAACTTTGCTTTCATTCCTTAGGTGGCACGTTGGCTCAGGACTGCCCTACCCGAAGGACTCACGGTGTGCAGCCCTACTGGTTGAGATCAGCCCCTCTGGCTCTTTCTCGGATGACACCAACTGGAAAAGAGCCGTTCATATGCTGGGGACCCAGGGAGCTTTCCCTAGTCTACACCAGAACAGCACTCTGAGGGAGAGGAGCTGCTGACGTTTGGTAGCAAAATCTCCTATTCTGAAGAGAAACATTTCGCTGTGAGCGGGTTCCATCAGCCTTGCCATCTTTTCTCAGCTGGCTAGGATGGAGGGCAGGCAGTCAGTTGGCAGACTCACCTGAGGCCCTGCTTGCCAGACTGTGACACAGACCTCCCGCCTGCTTCAGCCCAAAGGGACGGCTTATGGTAAGGTACAAACCCTGTGTTGGAAAGTTCCTGCCTAACCCTCGCACCAGCACAAGCATATTGGTCATTGGTCAAAGACTTTCCCCACAAGTTTAACATGTTTGCTCCCATCTAGCCTCCGAAGCCGAGTTTACCTAGCTAGGAATCTCACTTCAGGAAAGGTACTCAGGCTGCTGGTGACTGCACGTTGTTTCACCAGGCAGCCCAAATCGAGTACACCCACTTGCATTTTCCAGGGGGCAGAGCAAATGGTGTCAACTTACAGGCCTCCAGCCTGGGAGGGGCAACGTACACTTTGTGAATGGGAAAGAAGCCCATGCCTTCAGTGTGAAAGGCCGCTAGGCCTCTTTGCTTTGGCAGCCCAGGGATAGCGTCAGCTGTGAAATGCTTCCAAAGGAGCAGAGTCAGAGAACCTTGGAACCACAGAGCAGGTGCAGCCCAGAACACGGACTACTCTTGGCCTGAGAACACCCACTGCCCAGCGCCTCTTTGGGGTACACACGTGTAGAGGGAGGGTGTTGAATTCTGCTGCGTCATAACTTCTCCGGGCCACGTAGTGTGAGGGCAAGGAGAGTGGCCCTCCACCTCATCCCAGTTTCATGTGTCAGTTGTCTAAGGCAAACTCCCTGCTTGAATCCCTCCGTGGGCTACGTAACCTCCAGAGAAAGGTGGATGATTGGGACCCAGGGCTGGTATCTAGGTTAATGTTCTGTGCATCAACTTCGCAGCTGTTCTCTCTAAGCGGGTCCCAAAGGCTTTCTGGAAGAGTTTCCTTAGAGGGTCAGAAACAGGAAATTAACCGACAGGCCCACGGGGACGCCAGTTCTCTCCAGCAACAACGCTACCAGCCTCAGACACTTGGGTTCTCTTTGGTAAATGGAAGAACACTATGCTCGGAAGCTTCTTCCATCCAGTTTGAGAGTCGCACTTCCACTGCATCTTGGGATACCAAGTGTTGCCATGCCGTCACAATTTCCAATTCTTAGGCCTATGACGGCAGAGTGTCTGGCAGTTCTGAAAGAGAACTTAGGAATGCAGGCGTTTTGGCTCCTTCCACCGAGAAACCAGCTCCTCCAGCTCCTCTGTCGTTAGCTATTTCATGTTAGAATATCTCTAGGGGCCCTCTTTTCCTCCTCCACGAGGTAAGACACAAACGGAATTGCCCTAAAGGGAAGAAGCCTTCTGAGTCCGGCAGAGAGGCAGCCTCTCCCACTCAGCATTCCCCCAACGCTGAGCCCCGGGTATGGGACAGAGAGAGGGAGAAAGGCAGCCGTAACCCCGAGCTCTTCCACAATGTAGTATAGGCCTCACCCTCACGCTCACGTCAATTTCACAGAGAAAACACCAGGCCTCGGTGTGCTTTCCTGTGGCAAGGAAACTTTGCTTTCATTCCTTAGGTGGCACGTTGGCTCAGGACTGCCCTACCCGAAGGACTCACGGTGTGCAGCCCTATTGGTTGAGATCAGCCCCTCTGGCTCTTTCTCGGATGACACCAACTGGGCAAAGAGCCGTTCATATGCTGGGGACCCAGGGAGCTTTCCCTAGTCTACACCAGAACAGCACTCTGAGGGAGAGGAGCTGCTGACGTTTGGTAGCAAAATCTCCTATTCTGAAGAGAAACATTTCGTTGTAAGCGGGTTCCATCAGCCTTGCCATCTTTTCTCAGCTGGCTAGGATGGAGGGCAGGCAGTCAGTTGGCAGACTCACCTGAGGCCCTGCTTGCCAGACTGTGACACAGACCTCCCGCCTGCTTCAGCCCAAAGGGACGGCTTATGGTAAGGTACAAACCCTGTGTTGGAAAGTTCCTGCCTAACCCTCGCACCAGCACAAGCATATTGGTCATTGGTCAAAGACTCTCCCCACAAGTTTAACATGTTTGCTCCCATCTAGCCTCCGAAGCCGAGTTTACCTAGCTAGGAATCTCACTTCAGGAAAGGTACTCAGGCTGCTGGTGACTGCACGTTGTTTCACCAGGCAGCCCAAATCGAGTACACCCACTTGCATTTTCCAGGGGGCAGAGCAAATGGTGTCAACTTACAGGCCTCCAGCCTGGGAGGGGCAACGTACACTTTGTGAATGGGAAAGAAGCCCATGCCTTCAGTGTGAAAGGCCGCTAGGCCTCTTTGCTTTGGCAGCCCAGGGATAGCGTCAGCTCTGAAATGCTTCCAAAGGAGCAGAGTCAGAGAACCTTGGAACCACAGAGCAGGTGCAGCCCAGAACACGGACTGCTCTTGGCCTGAGAACACCCACTGCCCAGCGCCTCTTTGGGGTACACACGTGTAGAGGGAGGGTGTTGAATTCTGCTGCGTCATAACTTCTCCGGGCCACGTAGTGTGAGGGCAAGGAGAGTGGCCCTCCACCTCATCCCAGTTTCATGTGTCAGTTGTCTAAGGCAAACTCCCTGCTTGAATCCCTCCGTGGGCTACGTAACCTCCAGAGAAAGGTGGATGATTGGGACCCAGGGCTGGTATCTAGGTTAATGTTCTGTGCATCAACTTCGCAGCTGTTCTCTCTAAGCGGGTCCCAAAGGCTTTCTGGAAGAGTTTCCTTAGAGGGTCAGAAACAGGAAATTAACCGACAGGCCCACGGGGACGCCAGTTCTCTCCAGCAACAACGCTACCAGCCTCAGACACTTGGGTTCTCTTTGGTAAATGGAAGAACACTATGCTCGGAAGCTTCTTCCATCCAGTTTGAGAGTCGCACTTCCACTGCATCTTGGGATACCAAGTGTTGCCATGCCGTCACAATTTCCAATTCTTAGGCCTATGACGGCAGAGTGTCTGGCAGTTCTGAAAGAGAACTTAGGAATGCAGGCGTTTTGGCTCCTTCCACCGAGAAACCAGCTCCTCCAGCTCCTCTGTCGTTAGCTATTTCATGTTAGAATATCTCTAGGGGCCCTCTTTTCCTCCTCCACGAGGTAAGACACAAACGGAATTGCCCTAAAGGGAAGAAGCCTTCTGAGTCCGGCAGAGAGGCAGCCTCTCCCACTCAGCATTCCCCCAACGCTGAGCCCCGGGTATGGGACAGAGAGAGGGAGAAAGGCAGCCGTAACCCCGAACTCTTCCACAATGTAGTATAGGCCTCACCCTCAAGCTCACGTCAATTTCACAGAGAAAACACCAGGCCTCGGTGTGCTTTCCTGTGGCAAGGAAACTTTGCTTTCATTCCTTAGGTGGCACGTTGGCTCAGGACTGCCCTACCCGAAGGACTCACGGTGTGCAGCCCTACTGGTTGAGATCAGCCCCTCTGGCTCTTTCTCGGATGACACCAACTGGAAAAGAGCCGTTCATATGCTGGGGACCCAGGGAGCTTTCCCTAGTCTACACCAGAACAGCACTCTGAGGGAGAGGAGCTGCTGACGTTTGGTAGCAAAATCTCCTATTCTGAAGAGAAACATTTCGCTGTAAGCGGGTTCCATCAGCCTTGCCATCTTTTCTCAGCTGGCTAGGATGGAGGGCAGGCAGTCAGTTGGCAGACTCACCTGAGGCCCTGCTTGCCAGACTGTGACACAGACCTCCCGCCTGCTTCAGCCCAAAGGGACGGCTTATGGTAAGGTAAAAACCCTGTGTTGGAAAGTTCCTGCCTAACCCTCGCACCAGCACAAGCATATTGGTCATTGGTCAAAGACTTTCCCCACAAGTTTAACATGTTTGCTCCCATCTAGCCTCCGAAGCCGAGTTTACCTAGCTAGGAATCTCACTTCAGGAAAGGTACTCAGGCTGCTGGTGACTGCACGTTGTTTCACCAGGCAGCCCAAATCGAGTACACCCACTTGCATTTTCCAGGGGGCAGAGCAAATGGTGTCAACTTACAGGCCTCCAGCCTGGGAGGGGCAACGTACACTTTGTGAATGGGAAAGAAGCCCATGCCTTCAGTGTGAAAGGCCGCTAGGCCTCTTTGCTTTGGCAGCCCAGGGATAGCGTCAGCTCTGAAATGCTTCCAAAGGAGCAGAGTCAGAGAACCTTGGAACCACAGAGCAGGTGCAGCCCAGAACACGGACTGCTCTTGGCCTGAGAACACCCACTGCCCAGCGCCTCTTTGGGGTACACACGTGTAGAGGGAGGGTGTTGAATTCTGCTGCGTCATAACTTCTCCGGGCCACGTAGTGTGAGGGCAAGGAGAGTGGCCCTCCACCTCATCCCAGTTTCATGTGTCAGTTGTCTAAGGCAAACTCCCTGCTTGAATCCCTCCGTGGGCTACGTAGCCTCCAGAGAAAGGTGGATGATTGGGACCCAGGGCTGGTATCTAGGTTAATGTTCTGTGCATCAACTTCGCAGCTGTTCTCTCTAAGCGGGTCCCAAAGGCTTTCTGGAAGAGTTTCCTTAGAGGGTCAGAAACAGGAAATTAACCGACAGGCCCACGGGGACGCCAGTTCTCTCCAGCAACAACGCTACCAGCCTCAGACACTTGGGTTCTCTTTGGTAAATGGAAGAACACTATGCTCGGAAGCTTCTTCCATCCAGTTTGAGAGTCGCGCTTCCACTGCATCTTGGGATACCAAGTGTTGCCATGCCGTCACAATTTCCAATTCTTAGGCCTATGACGGCAGAGTGTCTGGCAGTTCTGAAAGAGAACTTAGGGATGCAGGCGTTTTGGCTCCTTCCACCGAGAAACCAGCTCCTCCAGCTCCTCTGTCGTTAGCTATTTCATGTTAGAATATCTCTAGGGGCCCTCTTTTCCTCCTCCACGAGGTAAGACACAAACGGAATTGCCCTAAAGGGAAGAAGCCTTCTGAGTCCGGCAGAGAGGCAGCCTCTCCCACTCAGCATTCCCCCAACGCTGAGCCCCGGGTATGGGACAGAGAGAGGGAGAAAGGCAGCCGTAACCCCGAGCTCTTCCACAATGTAGTATAGGCCTCACCCTCACGCTCACGTCAATTTCACAGAGAAAACACCAGGCCTCGGTGTGCTTTCCTGTGGCAAGGAAACTTTGCTTTCATTCCTTAGGTGGCACGTTGGCTCAGGACTGCCCTACCCGAAGGACTCACGGTGTGCAGCCCTACTGGTTGAGATCAGCCCCTCTGGCTCTTTCTCGGATGACACCAACTGGAAAAGAGCCGTTCATATGCTGGGGACCCAGGGAGCTTTCCCTAGTCTACACCAGAACAGCACTCTGAGGGAGAGGAGCTGCTGACGTTTGGTAGCAAAATCTCCTATTCTGAAGAGAAACATTTCGCTGTAAGCGGGTTCCATCAGCCTTGCCATCTTTTCTCAGCTGGCTAGGATGGAGGGCAGGCAGTCAGTTGGCAGACTCACCTGAGGCCCTGCTTGCCAGACTGTGACACAGACCTCCCGCCTGCTTCAGCCCAAAGGGACGGCTTATGGTAAGGTAAAAACCCTGTGTTGGAAAGTTCCTGCCTAACCCTCGCACCAGCACAAGCATATTGGTCATTGGTCAAGACTCTCCCCACAAGTTTAACATGTTTGCTCCCATCTAGCCTCCGAAGCCGAGTTTACCTAGCTAGGAATCTCACTTCAGGAAAGGTACTCAGGCTGCTGGTGACTGCACGTTGTCTCACCAGGCAGCCCAAATCGAGTACACCCACTTGCATTTTCCAGGCGGCAGAGCAAATGGTGTCAACTTACAGGCCTCCAGCCTGGGAGGGGCAACGTACACTTTGTGAATGGGAAAGAAGCCCATGCCTTCAGTGTGAAAGGCCGCTAGGCCTCTTTGCTTTGGCAGCCCAGGGATAGCGTCAGCTCTGAAATGCTTCCAAAGGAGCAGAGTCAGAGAACCTTGGAACCACAGAGCAGGTGCAGCCCAGAACACGGACTGCTCTTGGCCTGAGAACACCCACTGCCCAGCGCCTCTTTGGGGTACACACGTGTAGAGGGAGGGTGTTGAATTCTGCTGCGTCATAACTTCTCCGGGCCACGTAGTGTGAGGGCAAGGAGAGTGGCCCTCCACCTCATCCCAGTTTCATGTGTCAGTTGTCTAAGGCAAACTCCCTGCTTGAATCCCTCCGTGGGCTACGTAGCCTCCAGAGAAAGGTGGATGATTGGGACCCAGGGCTGGTATCTAGGTTAATGTTCTGTGCATCAACTTCGCAGCTGTTCTCTCTAAGCGGGTCCCAAAGGCTTTCTGGAAGAGTTTCCTTAGAGGGTCAGAAACAGGAAATTAACCGACAGGCCCACGGGGACGCCAGTTCTCTCCAGCAACAACGCTACCAGCCTCAGACACTTGGGTTCTCTTTGGTAAATGGAAGAACACTATGCTTGGAAGCTTCTTCCATCCAGTTTGAGAGTCGCACTTCCACTGCATCTTGGGATACCAAGTGTTGCCATGCCGTCACAATTTCCAATTCTTAGGCCTATGACGGCAGAGTGTCTGGCAGTTCTGAAAGAGAACTTAGGGATGCAGGCGTTTTGGCTCCTTCCACCGAGAAACCAGCTCCTCCAGCTCCTCTGTCGTTAGCTATTTCATGTTAGAATATCTCTAGGGGCCCTCTTTTCCTCCTCCACGAGGTAAGACACAAACGGAATTGCCCTAAAGGGAAGAAGCCTTCTGAGTCCGGCAGAGAGGCAGCCTCTCCCACTCAGCATTCCCCCAACGCTGAGCCCCGGGTATGGGACAGAGAGAGGGAGAAAGGCAGCCGTAACCCCGAGCTCTTCCACAATGTAGTATAGGCCTCACCCTCACGCTCACGTCAATTTCACAGAGAAAACACCAGGCCTCGGTGTGCTTTCCTGTGGCAAGGAAACTTTGCTTTCATTCCTTAGGTGGCACGTTGGCTCAGGACTGCCCTACCCGAAGGACTCACGGTGTGCAGCCCTATTGGTTGAGATCAGCCCCTCTGGCTCTTTCTCGGATGACACCAACTGGGCAAAGAGCCGTTCATATGCTGGGGACCCAGGGAGCTTTCCCTAGTCTACACCAGAACAGCACTCTGAGGGAGAGGAGCTGCTGACGTTTGGTAGCAAAATCTCCTATTCTGAAGAGAAACATTTCGTTGTAAGCGGGTTCCATCAGCCTTGCCATCTTTTCTCAGCTGGCTAGGATGGAGGGCAGGCAGTCAGTTGGCAGACTCACCTGAGGCCCTGCTTGCCAGACTGTCACACAGACCTCCCGCCTGCTTCAGCCCAAAGGGACGGCTTATGGTAAGGTACAAACCCTGTGTTGGAAAGTTCCTGCCTAACCCTCGCACCAGCACAAGCATATTGGTCATTGGTCAAAGACTTTCCCCACAAGTTTAACATGTTTGCTCCCATCTAGCCTCCGAAGCCGAGTTTACCTAGCTAGGAATCTCACTTCAGGAAAGGTACTCAGGCTGCTGGTGACTGCACGTTGTTTCACCAGGCAGCCCAAATCGAGTACACCCACTTGCATTTTCCAGGGGGCAGAGCAAATGGTGTCAACTTACAGGCCTCCAGCCTGGGAGGGGCAACGTACACTTTGTGAATGGGAAAGAAGCCCATGCCTTCAGTGTGAAAGGCCGCTAGGCCTCTTTGCTTTGGCAGCCCAGGGATAGCGTCAGCTCTGAAATGCTTCCAAAGGAGCAGAGTCAGAGAACCTTGGAACCACAGAGCAGGTGCAGCCCAGAACACGGACTACTCTTGGCCTGAGAACACCCACTGCCCAGCGCCTCTTTGGGGTACACACGTGTAGAGGGAGGGTGTTGAATTCTGCTGCGTCATAACTTCTCCGGGCCACGTAGTGTGAGGGCAAGGAGAGTGGCCCTCCACCTCATCCCAGTTTCATGTGTCAGTTGTCTAAGGCAAACTCCCTGCTTGAATCCCTCCGTGGGCTACGTAACCTCCAGAGAAAGGTGGATGATTGGGACCCAGGGCTGGTATCTAGGTTAATGTTCTGTGCATCAACTTCGCAGCTGTTCTCTCTAAGCGGGTCCCAAAGGCTTTCTGGAAGAGTTTCCTTAGAGGGTCAGAAACAGGAAATTAACCGACAGGCCCACGGGGACGCCAGTTCTCTCCAGCAACAACGCTACCAGCCTCAGACACTTGGGTTCTCTTTGGTAAATGGAAGAACACTATGCTCGGAAGCTTCTTCCATCCAGTTTGAGAGTCGCACTTCCACTGCATCTTGGGATACCAAGTGTTGCCATGCCGTCACAATTTCCAATTCTTAGGCCTATGACGGCAGAGTGTCTGGCAGTTCTGAAAGAGAACTTAGGAATGCAGGCGTTTTGGCTCCTTCCACCGAGAAACCAGCTCCTCCAGCTCCTCTGTCGTTAGCTATTTCATGTTAGAATATCTCTAGGGGCCCTCTTTTCCTCCTCCACGAGGTAAGACACAAACGGAATTGCCCTAAAGGGAAGAAGCCTTCTGAGTCCGGCAGAGAGGCAGCCTCTCCCACTCAGCATTCCCCCAACGCTGAGCCCCGGGTATGGGACAGAGAGAGGGAGAAAGGCAGCCGTAACCCCGAGCTCTTCCACAATGTAGTATAGGCCTCACCCTCAAGCTCACGTCAATTTCACAGAGAAAACACCAGGCCTCGGTGTGCTTTCCTGTGGCAAGGAAACTTTGCTTTCATTCCTTAGGTGGCACGTTGGCTCAGGACTGCCCTACCCGAAGGACTCACGGTGTGCAGCCCTACTGGTTGAGATCAGCCCCTCTGGCTCTTTCTCGGATGACACCAACTGGAAAAGAGCCGTTCATATGCTGGGGACCCAGGGAGCTTTCCCTAGTCTACACCAGAACAGCACTCTGAGGGAGAGGAGCTGCTGACGTTTGGTAGCAAAATCTCCTATTCTGAAGAGAAACATTTCGTTGTAAGCGGGTTCCATCAGCCTTGCCATCTTTTCTCAGCTGGCTAGGATGGAGGGCAGGCAGTCAGTTGGCAGACTCACCTGAGGCCCTGCTTGCCAGACTGTGACACAGACCTCCCGCCTGCTTCAGCCCAAAGGGACGGCTTATGGTAAGGTACAAACCCTGTGTTGGAAAGTTCCTGCCTAACCCTCGCACCAGCACAAGCATATTGGTCATTGGTCAAAGACTCTCCCCACAAGTTTAACATGTTTGCTCCCATCTAGCCTCCGAAGCCGAGTTTACCTAGCTAGGAATCTCACTTCAGGAAAGGTACTCAGGCTGCTGGTGACTGCACGTTGTTTCACCAGGCAGCCCAAATCGAGTACACCCACTTGCATTTTCCAGGGGGCAGAGCAAATGGTGTCAACTTACAGGCCTCCAGCCTGGGAGGGGCAACGTACACTTTGTGAATGGGAAAGAAGCCCATGCCTTCAGTGTGAAAGGCCGCTAGGCCTCTTTGCTTTGGCAGCCCAGGGATAGCGTCAGCTCTGAAATGCTTCCAAAGGAGCAGAGTCAGAGAACCTTGGAACCACAGAGCAGGTGCAGCCCAGAACACGGACTGCTCTTGGCCTGAGAACACCCACTGCCCAGCGCCTCTTTGGGGTACACACGTGTAGAGGGAGGGTGTTGAATTCTGCTGCGTCATAACTTCTCCGGGCCACGTAGTGTGAGGGCAAGGAGAGTGGCCCTCCACCTCATCCCAGTTTCATGTGTCAGTTGTCTAAGGCAAACTCCCTGCTTGAATCCCTCCGTGGGCTACGTAGCCTCCAGAGAAAGGTGGATGATTGGGACCCAGGGCTGGTATCTAGGTTAATGTTCTGTGCATCAACTTCGCAGCTGTTCTCTCTAAGCGGGTCCCAAAGGCTTTCTGGAAGAGTTTCCTTAGAGGGTCAGAAACAGGAAATTAACCGACAGGCCCACGGGGACGCCAGTTCTCTCCAGCAACAACGCTACCAGCCTCAGACACTTGGGTTCTCTTTGGTAAATGGAAGAACACTATGCTCGGAAGCTTCTTCCATCCAGTTTGAGAGTCGCGCTTCCACTGCATCTTGGGATACCAAGTGTTGCCATGCCGTCACAATTTCCAATTCTTAGGCCTATGACGGCAGAGTGTCTGGCAGTTCTGAAAGAGAACTTAGGGATGCAGGCGTTTTGGCTCCTTCCACCGAGAAACCAGCTCCTCCAGCTCCTCTGTCGTTAGCTATTTCATGTTAGAATATCTCTAGGGGCCCTCTTTTCCTCCTCCACGAGGTAAGACACAAACGGAATTGCCCTAAAGGGAAGAAGCCTTCTGAGTCCGGCAGAGAGGCAGCCTCTCCCACTCAGCATTCCCCCAACGCTGAGCCCCGGGTATGGGACAGAGAGAGGGAGAAAGGCAGCCGTAACCCCGAGCTCTTCCACAATGTAGTATAGGCCTCACCCTCAAGCTCACGTCAATTTCACAGAGAAAACACCAGGCCTCGGTGTGCTTTCCTGTGGCAAGGAAACTTTGCTTTCATTCCTTAGGTGGCACGTTGGCTCAGGACTGCCCTACCCGAAGGACTCACGGTGTGCAGCCCTACTGGTTGAGATCAGCCCCTCTGGCTCTTTCTCGGATGACACCAACTGGAAAAGAGCCGTTCATATGCTGGGGACCCAGGGAGCTTTCCCTAGTCTACACCAGAACAGCACTCTGAGGGAGAGGAGCTGCTGACGTTTGGTAGCAAAATCTCCTATTCTGAAGAGAAACATTTCGCTGTAAGCGGGTTCCATCAGCCTTGCCATCTTTTCTCAGCTGGCTAGGATGGAGGGCAGGCAGTCAGTTGGCAGACTCACCTGAGGCCCTGCTTGCCAGACTGTGACACAGACCTCCCGCCTGCTTCAGCCCAAAGGGACGGCTTATGGTAAGGTAAAAACCCTGTGTTGGAAAGTTCCTGCCTAACCCTCGCACCAGCACAAGCATATTGGTCATTGGTCAAGACTCTCCCCACAAGTTTAACATGTTTGCTCCCATCTAGCCTCCGAAGCCGAGTTTACCTAGCTAGGAATCTCACTTCAGGAAAGGTACTCAGGCTGCTGGTGACTGCACGTTGTTTCACCAGGCAGCCCAAATCGAGTACACCCACTTGCATTTTCCAGGGGGCAGAGCAAATGGTGTCAACTTACAGGCCTCCAGCCTGGGAGGGGCAACGTACACTTTGTGAATGGGAAAGAAGCCCATGCCTTCAGTGTGAAAGGCCGCTAGGCCTCTTTGCTTTGGCAGCCCAGGGATACCGTCAGCTCTGAAATGCTTCCAAAGGAGCAGAGTCAGAGAACCTTGGAACCACAGAGCAGGTGCAGCCCAGAACACGGACTGCTCTTGGCCTGAGAACACCCACTGCCCAGCGCCTCTTTGGGGTACACACGTGTAGAGGGAGGGTGTTGAATTCTGCTGCGTCATAACTTCTCCGGGCCACGTAGTGTGAGGGCAAGGAGAGTGGCCCTCCACCTCATCCCAGTTTCATGTGTCAGTTGTCTAAGGCAAACTCCCTGCTTGAATCCCTCCGTGGGCTACGTAGCCTCCAGAGAAAGGTGGATGATTGGGACCCAGGGCTGGTATCTAGGTTAATGTTCTGTGCATCAACTTCGCAGCTGTTCTCTCTAAGCGGGTCCCAAAGGCTTTCTGGAAGAGTTTCCTTAGAGGGTCAGAAACAGGAAATTAACCGACAGGCCCACGGGGACGCCAGTTCTCTCCAGCAACAACGCTACCAGCCTCAGACACTTGGGTTCTCTTTGGTAAATGGAAGAACACTATGCTTGGAAGCTTCTTCCATCCAGTTTGAGAGTCGCACTTCCACTGCATCTTGGGATACCAAGTGTTGCCATGCCGTCACAATTTCCAATTCTTAGGCCTATGACGGCAGAGTGTCTGGCAGTTCTGAAAGAGAACTTAGGGATGCAGGCGTTTTGGCTCCTTCCACCGAGAAACCAGCTCCTCCAGCTCCTCTGTCGTTAGCTATTTCATGTTAGAATATCTCTAGGGGCCCTCTTTTCCTCCTCCACGAGGTAAGACACAAACGGAATTGCCCTAAAGGGAAGAAGCCTTCTGAGTCCGGCAGAGAGGCAGCCTCTCCCACTCAGCATTCCCCCAACGCTGAGCACCGGGTATGGGACAGAGAGAGGGAGAAAGGCAGCCGTAACCCCGAGCTCTTCCACAATGTAGTATAGGCCTCACCCTCACGCTCACGTCAATTTCACAGAGAAAACACCAGGCCTCGGTGTGCTTTCCTGTGGCAAGGAAACTTTGCTTTCATTCCTTAGGTGGCACGTTGGCTCAGGACTGCCCTACCCGAAGGACTCACGGTGTGCAGCCCTATTGGTTGAGATCAGCCCCTCTGGCTCTTTCTCGGATGACACCAACTGGGCAAAGAGCCGTTCATATGCTGGGGACCCAGGGAGCTTTCCCTAGTCTACACCAGAACAGCACTCTGAGGGAGAGGAGCTGCTGACGTTTGGTAGCAAAATCTCCTATTCTGAAGAGAAACATTTCGTTGTAAGCGGGTTCCATCAGCCTTGCCATCTTTTCTCAGCTGGCTAGGATGGAGGGCAGGCAGTCAGTTGGCAGACTCACCTGAGGCCCTGCTTGCCAGACTGTCACACAGACCTCCCGCCTGCTTCAGCCCAAAGGGACGGCTTATGGTAAGGTAAAAACCCTGTGTTGGAAAGTTCCTGCCTAACCCTCGCACCAGCACAAGCATATTGGTCATTGGTCAAAGACTCTCCCCACAAGTTTAACATGTTTGCTCCCATCTAGCCTCCGAAGCCGAGTTTACCTAGCTAGGAATCTCACTTCAGGAAAGGTACTCAGGCTGCTGGTGACTGCACGTTGTTTCACCAGGCAGCCCAAATCGAGTACACCCACTTGCATTTTCCAGGGGGCAGAGCAAATGGTGTCAACTTACAGGCCTCCAGCCTGGGAGGGGCAACGTACACTTTGTGAATGGGAAAGAAGCCCATGCCTTCAGTGTGAAAGGCCGCTAGGCCTCTTTGCTTTGGCAGCCCAGGGATAGCGTCAGCTCTGAAATGCTTCCAAAGGAGCAGAGTCAGAGAACCTTGGAACCACAGAGCAGGTGCAGCCCAGAACACGGACTGCTCTTGGCCTGAGAACACCCACTGCCCAGCGCCTCTTTGGGGTACACACGTGTAGAGGGAGGGTGTTGAATTCTGCTGCGTCATAACTTCTCCGGGCCACGTAGTGTGAGGGCAAGGAGAGTGGCCCTCCACCTCATCCCAGTTTCATGTGTCAGTTGTCTAAGGCAAACTCCCTGCTTGAATCCCTCCGTGGGCTACGTAACCTCCAGAGAAAGGTGGATGATTGGGACCCAGGGCTGGTATCTAGGTTAATGTTCTGTGCATCAACTTCGCAGCTGTTCTCTCTAAGCGGGTCCCAAAGGCTTTCTGGAAGAGTTTCCTTAGAGGGTCAGAAACAGGAAATTAACCGACAGGCCCACGGGGACGCCAGTTCTCTCCAGCAACAACGCTACCAGCCTCAGACACTTGGGTTCTCTTTGGTAAATGGAAGAACACTATGCTCGGAAGCTTCTTCCATCCAGTTTGAGAGTCGCACTTCCACTGCATCTTGGGATACCAAGTGTTGCCATGCCGTCACAATTTCCAATTCTTAGGCCTATGACGGCAGAGTGTCTGGCAGTTCTGAAAGAGAACTTAGGAATGCAGGCGTTTTGGCTCCTTCCACCGAGAAACCAGCTCCTCCAGCTCCTCTGTCGTTAGCTATTTCATGTTAGAATATCTCTAGGGGCCCTCTTTTCCTCCTCCACGAGGTAAGACACAAACGGAATTGCCCTAAAGGGAAGAAGCCTTCTGAGTCCGGCAGAGAGGCAGCCTCTCCCACTCAGCATTCCCCCAACGCTGAGCCCCGGGTATGGGACAGAGAGAGGGAGAAAGGCAGCCGTAACCCCGAGCTCTTCCACAATGTAGTATAGGCCTCACCCTCAAGCTCACGTCAATTTCACAGAGAAAACACCAGGCCTCGGTGTGCTTTCCTGTGGCAAGGAAACTTTGCTTTCATTCCTTAGGTGGCACGTTGGCTCAGGACTGCCCTACCCGAAGGACTCACGGTGTGCAGCCCTACTGGTTGAGATCAGCCCCTCTGGCTCTTTCTCGGATGACACCAACTGGAAAAGAGCCGTTCATATGCTGGGGACCCAGGGAGCTTTCCCTAGTCTACACCAGAACAGCACTCTGAGGGAGAGGAGCTGCTGACGTTTGGTAGCAAAATCTCCTATTCTGAAGAGAAACATTTCGTTGTAAGCGGGTTCCATCAGCCTTGCCATCTTTTCTCAGCTGGCTAGGATGGAGGGCAGGCAGTCAGTTGGCAGACTCACCTGAGGCCCTGCTTGCCAGACTGTGACACAGACCTCCCGCCTGCTTCAGCCCAAAGGGACGGCTTATGGTAAGGTACAAACCCTGTGTTGGAAAGTTCCTGCCTAACCCTCGCACCAGCACAAGCATATTGGTCATTGGTCAAAGACTCTCCCCACAAGTTTAACATGTTTGCTCCCATCTAGCCTCCGAAGCCGAGTTTACCTAGCTAGGAATCTCACTTCAGGAAAGGTACTCAGGCTGCTGGTGACTGCACGTTGTTTCACCAGGCAGCCCAAATCGAGTACACCCACTTGCATTTTCCAGGGGGCAGAGCAAATGGTGTCAACTTACAGGCCTCCAGCCTGGGAGGGGCAACGTACACTTTGTGAATGGGAAAGAAGCCCATGCCTTCAGTGTGAAAGGCCGCTAGGCCTCTTTGCTTTGGCAGCCCAGGGATAGCGTCAGCTCTGAAATGCTTCCAAAGGAGCAGAGTCAGAGAACCTTGGAACCACAGAGCAGGTGCAGCCCAGAACACGGACTGCTCTTGGCCTGAGAACACCCACTGCCCAGCGCCTCTTTGGGGTACACACGTGTAGAGGGAGGGTGTTGAATTCTGCTGCGTCATAACTTCTCCGGGCCACGTAGTGTGAGGGCAAGGAGAGTGGCCCTCCACCTCATCCCAGTTTCATGTGTCAGTTGTCTAAGGCAAACTCCCTGCTTGAATCCCTCCGTGGGCTACGTAGCCTCCAGAGAAAGGTGGATGATTGGGACCCAGGGCTGGTATCTAGGTTAATGTTCTGTGCATCAACTTCGCAGCTGTTCTCTCTAAGCGGGTCCCAAAGGCTTTCTGGAAGAGTTTCCTTAGAGGGTCAGAAACAGGAAATTAACCGACAGGCCCACGGGGACGCCAGTTCTCTCCAGCAACAACGCTACCAGCCTCAGACACTTGGGTTCTCTTTGGTAAATGGAAGAACACTATGCTTGGAAGCTTCTTCCATCCAGTTTGAGAGTCGCACTTCCACTGCATCTTGGGATACCAAGTGTTGCCATGCCGTCACAATTTCCAATTCTTAGGCCTATGACGGCAGAGTGTCTGGCAGTTCTGAAAGAGAACTTAGGGATGCAGGCGTTTTGGCTCCTTCCACCGAGAAACCAGCTCCTCCAGCTCCTCTGTCGTTAGCTATTTCATGTTAGAATATCTCTAGGGGCCCTCTTTTCCTCCTCCACGAGGTAAGACACAAACGGAATTGCCCTAAAGGGAAGAAGCCTTCTGAGTCCGGCAGAGAGGCAGCCTCTCCCACTCAGCATTCCCCCAACGCTGAGCCCCGGGTATGGGACAGAGAGAGGGAGAAAGGCAGCCGTAACCCCGAGCTCTTCCACAATGTAGTATAGGCCTCACCCTCACGCTCACGTCAATTTCACAGAGAAAACACCAGGCCTCGGTGTGCTTTCCTGTGGCAAGGAAACTTTGCTTTCATTCCTTAGGTGGCACGTTGGCTCAGGACTGCCCTACCCGAAGGACTCACGGTGTGCAGCCCTACTGGTTGAGATCAGCCCCTCTGGCTCTTTCTCGGATGACACCAACTGGAAAAGAGCCGTTCATATGCTGGGGACCCAGGGAGCTTTCCCTAGTCTACACCAGAACAGCACTCTGAGGGAGAGGAGCTGCTGACGTTTGGTAGCAAAATCTCCTATTCTGAAGAGAAACATTTCGCTGTGAGCGGGTTCCATCAGCCTTGCCATCTTTTCTCAGCTGGCTAGGATGGAGGGCAGGCAGTCAGTTGGCAGACTCACCTGAGGCCCTGCTTGCCAGACTGTCACACAGACCTCCCGCCTGCTTCAGCCCAAAGGGACGGCTTATGGTAAGGTAAAAACCCTGTGTTGGAAAGTTCCTGCCTAACCCTCGCACCAGCACAAGCATATTGGTCATTGGTCAAAGACTTTCCCCACAAGTTTAACATGTTTGCTCCCATCTAGCCTCCGAAGCCGAGTTTACCTAGCTAGGAATCTCACTTCAGGAAAGGTACTCAGGCTGCTGGTGACTGCACGTTGTTTCACCAGGCAGCCCAAATCGAGTACACCCACTTGCATTTTCCAGGGGGCAGAGCAAATGGTGTCAACTTACAGGCCTCCAGCCTGGGAGGGGCAACGTACACTTTGTGAATGGGAAAGAAGCCCATGCCTTCAGTGTGAAAGGCCGCTAGGCCTCTTTGCTTTGGCAGCCCAGGGATAGCGTCAGCTCTGAAATGCTTCCAAAGGAGCAGAGTCAGAGAACCTTGGAACCACAGAGCAGGTGCAGCCCAGAACACGGACTGCTCTTGGCCTGAGAACACCCACTGCCCAGCGCCTCTTTGGGGTACACACGTGTAGAGGGAGGGTGTTGAATTCTGCTGCGTCATAACTTCTCCGGGCCACGTAGTGTGAGGGCAAGGAGAGTGGCCCTCCACCTCATCCCAGTTTCATGTGTCAGTTGTCTAAGGCAAACTCCCTGCTTGAATCCCTCCGTGGGCTACGTAACCTCCAGAGAAAGGTGGATGATTGGGACCCAGGGCTGGTATCTAGGTTAATGTTCTGTGCATCAACTTCGCAGCTGTTCTCTCTAAGCGGGTCTCAAAGGCTTTCTGGAAGAGTTTCCTTAGAGGGTCAGAAACAGGAAATTAACCGACAGGCCCACGGGGACGCCAGTTCTCTCCAGCAACAACGCTACCAGCCTCAGACACTTGGGTTCTCTTTGGTAAATGGAAGAACACTATGCTTGGAAGCTTCTTCCATCCAGTTTGAGAGTCGCACTTCCACTGCATCTTGGGATACCAAGTGTTGCCATGCCGTCACAATATCCAATTCTTAGGCCTATGACGGCAGAGTGTCTGGCAGTTCTGAAAGAGAACTTAGGAATGCAGGCGTTTTGGCTCCTTCCACCGAGAAACCAGCTCCTCCAGCTCCTCTGTCGTTAGCTATTTCATGTTAGAATATCTCTAGGGGCCCTCTTTTCCTCCTCCACGAGGTAAGACACAAACGGAATTGCCCTAAAGGGAAGAAGCCTTCTGAGTCCGGCAGAGAGGCAGCCTCTCCCACTCAGCATTCCCCCAACGCTGAGCCCCGGGTTTGGGACAGAGAGAGGGAGAAAGGCAGCCGTAACCCCGAGCTCTTCCACAATGTAGTATAGGCCTCACCCTCACGCTCACGTCAATTTCACAGAGAAAACACCAGGCCTCGGTGTGCTTTCCTGTGGCAAGGAAACTTTGCTTTCATTCCTTAGGTGGCACGTTGGCTCAGGACTGCCCTACCCGAAGGACTCACGGTGTGCAGCCCTACTGGTTGAGATCAGCCCCTCTGGCTCTTTCTCGGATGACACCAACTGGAAAAGAGCCGTTCATATGCTGGGGACCCAGGGAGCTTTCCCTAGTCTACACCAGAACAGCACTCTGAGGGAGAGGAGCTGCTGACGTTTGGTAGCAAAATCTCCTATTCTGAAGAGAAACATTTCGCTGTAAGCGGGTTCCATCAGCCTTGCCATCTTTTCTCAGCTGGCTAGGATGGAGGGCAGGCAGTCAGTTGGCAGACTCACCTGAGGCCCTGCTTGCCAGACTGTGACACAGACCTCCCGCCTGCTTCAGCCCAAAGGGACGGCTTATGGTAAGGTACAAACCCTGTGTTGGAAAGTTCCTGCCTAACCCTCGCACCAGCACAAGCATATTGGTCATTGGTCAAAGACTCTCCCCACAAGTTTAACATGTTTGCTCCCATCTAGCCTCCGAAGCCGAGTTTACCTAGCTAGGAATCTCACTTCAGGAAAGGTACTCAGGCTGCTGGTGACTGCACGTTGTTTCACCAGGCAGCCCAAATCGAGTACACCCACTTGCATTTTCCAGGGGGCAGAGCAAATGGTGTCAACTTACAGGCCTCCAGCCTGGGAGGGGCAACGTACACTTTGTGAATGGGAAAGAAGCCCATGCCTTCAGTGTGAAAGGCCGCTAGGCCTCTTTGCTTTGGCAGCCCAGGGATAGCGTCAGCTGTGAAATGCTTCCAAAGGAGCAGAGTCAGAGAACCTTGGAACCACAGAGCAGGTGCAGCCCAGAACACGGACTACTCTTGGCCTGAGAACACCCACTGCCCAGCGCCTCTTTGGGGTACACACGTGTAGAGGGAGGGTGTTGAATTCTGCTGCGTCATAACTTCTCCGGGCCACGTAGTGTGAGGGCAAGGAGAGTGGCCCTCCACCTCATCCCAGTTTCATGTGTCAGTTGTCTAAGGCAAACTCCCTGCTTGAATCCCTCCGTGGGCTACGTAGCCTCCAGAGAAAGGTGGATGATTGGGACCCAGGGCTGGTATCTAGGTTAATGTTCTGTGCATCAACTTCGCAGCTGTTCTCTCTAAGCGGGTCCCAAAGGCTTTCTGGAAGAGTTTCCTTAGAGGGTCAGAAACAGGAAATTAACCGACAGGCCCACGGGGACGCCAGTTCTCTCCAGCAACAACGCTACCAGCCTCAGACACTTGGGTTCTCTTTGGTAAATGGAAGAACACTATGCTTGGAAGCTTCTTCCATCCAGTTTGAGAGTCGCACTTCCACTGCATCTTGGGATACCAAGTGTTGCCATGCCGTCACAATATCCAATTCTTAGGCCTATGACGGCAGAGTGTCTGGCAGTTCTGAAAGAGAACTTAGGAATGCAGGCGTTTTGGCTCCTTCCACCGAGAAACCAGCTCCTCCAGCTCCTCTGTCGTTAGCTATTTCATGTTAGAATATCTCTAGGGGCCCTCTTTTCCTCCTCCACGAGGTAAGACACAAACGGAATTGCCCTAAAGGGAAGAAGCCTTCTGAGTCCGGCAGAGAGGCAGCCTCTCCCACTCAGCATTCCCCCAACGCTGAGCCCCGGGTTTGGGACAGAGAGAGGGAGAAAGGCAGCCGTAACCCCGAGCTCTTCCACAATGTAGTATAGGCCTCACCCTCACGCTCACGTCAATTTCACAGAGAAAACACCAGGCCTCGGTGTGCTTTCCTGTGGCAAGGAAACTTTGCTTTCATTCCTTAGGTGGCACGTTGGCTCAGGACTGCCCTACCCGAAGGACTCACGGTGTGCAGCCCTACTGGTTGAGATCAGCCCCTCTGGCTCTTTCTCGGATGACACCAACTGGAAAAGAGCCGTTCATATGCTGGGGACCCAGGGAGCTTTCCCTAGTCTACACCAGAACAGCACTCTGAGGGAGAGGAGCTGCTGACGTTTGGTAGCAAAATCTCCTATTCTGAAGAGAAACATTTCGCTGTGAGCGGGTTCCATCAGCCTTGCCATCTTTTCTCAGCTGGCTAGGATGGAGGGCAGGCAGTCAGTTGGCAGACTCACCTGAGGCCCTGCTTGCCAGACTGTGACACAGACCTCCCGCCTGCTTCAGCCCAAAGGGACGGCTTATGGTAAGGTACAAACCCTGTGTTGGAAAGTTCCTGCCTAACCCTCGCACCAGCACAAGCATATTGGTCATTGGTCAAAGACTTTCCCCACAAGTTTAACATGTTTGCTCCCATCTAGCCTCCGAAGCCGAGTTTACCTAGCTAGGAATCTCACTTCAGGAAAGGTACTCAGGCTGCTGGTGACTGCACGTTGTTTCACCAGGCAGCCCAAATCGAGTACACCCACTTGCATTTTCCAGGGGGCAGAGCAAATGGTGTCAACTTACAGGCCTCCAGCCTGGGAGGGGCAACGTACACTTTGTGAATGGGAAAGAAGCCCATGCCTTCAGTGTGAAAGGCCGCTAGGCCTCTTTGCTTTGGCAGCCCAGGGATAGCGTCAGCTCTGAAATGCTTCCAAAGGAGCAGAGTCAGAGAACCTTGGAACCACAGAGCAGGTGCAGCCCAGAACACGGACTGCTCTTGGCCTGAGAACACCCACTGCCCAGCGCCTCTTTGGGGTACACACGTGTAGAGGGAGGGTGTTGAATTCTGCTGCGTCATAACTTCTCCGGGCCACGTAGTGTGAGGGCAAGGAGAGTGGCCCTCCACCTCATCCCAGTTTCATGTGTCAGTTGTCTAAGGCAAACTCCCTGCTTGAATCCCTCCGTGGGCTACGTAGCCTCCAGAGAAAGGTGGATGATTGGGACCCAGGGCTGGTATCTAGGTTAATGTTCTGTGCATCAACTTCGCAGCTGTTCTCTCTAAGCGGGTCCCAAAGGCGTTCTGGAAGAGTTTCCTTAGAGGGTCAGAAACAGGAAATTAACCGACAGGCCCACGGGGACGCCAGTTCTCTCCAGCAACAACGCTACCAGCCTCAGACACTTGGGTTCTCTTTGGTAAATGGAAGAACACTATGCTCGGAAGCTTCTTCCATCCAGTTTGAGAGTCGCACTTCCACTGCATCTTGGGATACCAAGTGTTGCCATGCCGTCACAATTTCCAATTCTTAGGCCTATGACGGCAGAGTGTCTGGCAGTTCTGAAAGAGAACTTAGGAATGCAGGCGTTTTGGCTCCTTCCACCGAGAAACCAGCTCCTCCAGCTCCTCTGTCATTAGCTATTTCATGTTAGAATATCTCTAGGGGCCCTCTTTTCCTCCTCCACGAGGTAAGACACAAACGGAATTGCCCTAAAGGGAAGAAGCCTTCTGAGTCCGGCAGAGAGGCAGCCTCTCCCACTCAGCATTCCCCCAACGCTGAGCCCCGGGTATGGGACAGAGAGAGGGAGAAAGGCAGCCGTAACCCCGAGCTCTTCCACAATGTAGTATAGGCCTCACCCTCAAGCTCACGTCAATTTCACAGAGAAAACACCAGGCCTCGGTGTGCTTTCCTGTGGCAAGGAAACTTTGCTTTCATTCCTTAGGTGGCACGTTGGCTCAGGACTGCCCTACCCGAAGGACTCACGGTGTGCAGCCCTACTGGTTGAGATCAGCCCCTCTGGCTCTTTCTCGGATGACAC
Organism: Balaenoptera borealis; assembly: GCF_965194805.1. Lineage (NCBI taxonomy): Eukaryota > Metazoa > Chordata > Mammalia > Artiodactyla > Balaenopteridae > Balaenoptera > Balaenoptera borealis. The sequence goes on from NW_028123440.1 coordinate 291,069, forward strand.
CAACTGGAAAAGAGCCGTTCATATGCTGGGGACCCAGGGAGCTTTCCCTAGTCTACACCAGAACAGCACTCTGAGGGAGAGGAGCTGCTGACGTTTGGTAGCAAAATCTCCTATTCTGAAGAGAAACATTTCGTTGTAAGCGGGTTCCATCAGCCTTGCCATCTTTTCTCAGCTGGCTAGGATGGAGGGCAGGCAGTCAGTTGGCAGACTCACCTGAGGCCCTGCTTGCCAGACTGTGACACAGACCTCCCGCCTGCTTCAGCCCAAAGGGACGGCTTATGGTAAGGTACAAACCCTGTGTTGGAAAGTTCCTGCCTAACCCTCGCACCAGCACAAGCATATTGGTCATTGGTCAAAGACTCTCCCCACAAGTTTAACATGTTTGCTCCCATCTAGCCTCCGAAGCCGAGTTTACCTAGCTAGGAATCTCACTTCAGGAAAGGTACTCAGGCTGCTGGTGACTGCACGTTGTTTCACCAGGCAGCCCAAATCGAGTACACCCACTTGCATTTTCCAGGGGGCAGAGCAAATGGTGTCAACTTACAGGCCTCCAGCCTGGGAGGGGCAACGTACACTTTGTGAATGGGAAAGAAGCCCATGCCTTCAGTGTGAAAGGCCGCTAGGCCTCTTTGCTTTGGCAGCCCAGGGATAGCGTCAGCTCTGAAATGCTTCCAAAGGAGCAGAGTCAGAGAACCTTGGAACCACAGAGCAGGTGCAGCCCAGAACACGGACTGCTCTTGGCCTGAGAACACCCACTGCCCAGCGCCTCTTTGGGGTACACACGTGTAGAGGGAGGGTGTTGAATTCTGCTGCGTCATAACTTCTCCGGGCCACGTAGTGTGAGGGCAAGGAGAGTGGCCCTCCACCTCATCCCAGTTTCATGTGTCAGTTGTCTAAGGCAAACTCCCTGCTTGAATCCCTCCGTGGGCTACGTAGCCTCCAGAGAAAGGTGGATGATTGGGACCCAGGGCTGGTATCTAGGTTAATGTTCTGTGCATCAACTTCGCAGCTGTTCTCTCTAAGCGGGTCCCAAAGGCTTTCTGGAAGAGTTTCCTTAGAGGGTCAGAAACAGGAAATTAACCGACAGGTCCACGGGGACGCCAGTTCTCTCCAGCAACAACGCTACCAGCCTCAGACACTTGGGTTCTCTTTGGTAAATGGAAGAACACTATGCTCGGAAGCTTCTTCCATCCAGTTTGAGAGTCGCGCTTCCAATGCATCTTGGGATACCAAGTGTTGCCATGCCGTCACAATTTCCAATTCTTAGGCCTATGACGGCAGAGTGTCTGGCAGTTCTGAAAGAGAACTTAGGGATGCAGGCGTTTTGGCTCCTTCCACCGAGAAACCAGCTCCTCCAGCTCCTCTGTCGTTAGCTATTTCATGTTAGAATATCTCTAGGGGCCCTCTTTTCCTCCTCCACGAGGTAAGACACAAACGGAATTGCCCTAAAGGGAAGAAGCCTTCTGAGTCCGGCAGAGAGGCAGCCTCTCCCACTCAGCATTCCCCCAACGCTGAGCCCCGGGTATGGGACAGAGAGAGGGAGAAAGTCAGCCGTAACCCCGAGCTCTTCCACAATGTAGTATAGGCCTCACCCTCAAGCTCACGTCAATTTCACAGAGAAAACACCAGGCCTCGGTGTGCTTTCCTGTGGCAAGGAAACTTTGCTTTCATTCCTTAGGTGGCACGTTGGCTCAGGACTGCCCTACCCGAAGGACTCACGGTGTGCAGCCCTACTGGTTGAGATCAGCCCCTCTGGCTCTTTCTCGGATGACACCAACTGGAAAAGAGCCGTTCATATGCTGGGGACCCAGGGAGCTTTCCCTAGTCTACACCAGAACAGCACTCTGAGGGAGAGGAGCTGCTGACGTTTGGTAGCAAAATCTCCTATTCTGAAGAGAAACATTTCGCTGTAAGCGGGTTCCATCAGCCTTGCCATCTTTTCTCAGCTGGCTAGGATGGAGGGCAGGCAGTCAGTTGGCAGACTCACCTGAGGCCCTGCTTGCCAGACTGTGACACAGACCTCCCGCCTGCTTCAGCCCAAAGGGACGGCTTATGGTAAGGTAAAAACCCTGTGTTGGAAAGTTCCTGCCTAACCCTCGCACCAGCACAAGCATATTGGTCATTGGTCAAGACTCTCCCCACAAGTTTAACATGTTTGCTCCCATCTAGCCTCCGAAGCCGAGTTTACCTAGCTAGGAATCTCACTTCAGGAAAGGTACTCAGGCTGCTGGTGACTGCACGTTGTTTCACCAGGCAGCCCAAATCGAGTACACCCACTTGCATTTTCCAGGGGGCAGAGCAAATGGTGTCAACTTACAGGCCTCCAGCCTGGGAGGGGCAACGTACACTTTGTGAATGGGAAAGAAGCCCATGCCTTCAGTGTGAAAGGCCGCTAGGCCTCTTTGCTTTGGCAGCCCAGGGATAGCGTCAGCTCTGAAATGCTTCCAAAGGAGCAGAGTCAGAGAACCTTGGAACCACAGAGCAGGTGCAGCCCAGAACACGGACTGCTCTTGGCCTGAGAACACCCACTGCCCAGCGCCTCTTTGGGGTACACACGTGTAGAGGGAGGGTGTTGAATTCTGCTGCGTCATAACTTCTCCGGGCCACGTAGTGTGAGGGCAAGGAGAGTGGCCCTCCACCTCATCCCAGTTTCATGTGTCAGTTGTCTAAGGCAAACTCCCTGCTTGAATCCCTCCGTGGGCTACGTAGCCTCCAGAGAAAGGTGGATGATTGGGACCCAGGGCTGGTATCTAGGTTAATGTTCTGTGCATCAACTTCGCAGCTGTTCTCTCTAAGCGGGTCCCAAAGGCTTTCTGGAAGAGTTTCCTTAGAGGGTCAGAAACAGGAAATTAACCGACAGGCCCACGGGGACGCCAGTTCTCTCCAGCAACAACGCTACCAGCCTCAGACACTTGGGTTCTCTTTGGTAAATGGAAGAACACTATGCTCGGAAGCTTCTTCCATCCAGTTTGAGAGTCGCGCTTCCACTGCATCTTGGGATACCAAGTGTTGCCATGCCGTCACAATTTCCAATTCTTAGGCCTATGACGGCAGAGTGTCTGGCAGTTCTGAAAGAGAACTTAGGGATGCAGGCGTTTTGGCTCCTTCCACCGAGAAACCAGCTCCTCCAGCTCCTCTGTCGTTAGCTATTTCATGTTAGAATATCTCTAGGGGCCCTCTTTTCCTCCTCCACGAGGTAAGACACAAACGGAATTGCCCTAAAGGGAAGAAGCCTTCTGAGTCCGGCAGAGAGGCAGCCTCTCCCACTCAGCATTCCCCCAACGCTGAGCCCCGGGTATGGGACAGAGAGAGGGAGAAAGGCAGCCGTAACCCCGAGCTCTTCCACAATGTAGTATAGGCCTCACCCTCAAGCTCACGTCAATTTCACAGAGAAAACACCAGGCCTCGGTGTGCTTTCCTGTGGCAAGGAAACTTTGCTTTCATTCCTTAGGTGGCACGTTGGCTCAGGACTGCCCTACCCGAAGGACTCACGGTGTGCAGCCCTACTGGTTGAGATCAGCCCCTCTGGCTCTTTCTCGGATGACACCAACTGGAAAAGAGCCGTTCATATGCTGGGGACCCAGGGAGCTTTCCCTAGTCTACACCAGAACAGCACTCTGAGGGAGAGGAGCTGCTGACGTTTGGTAGCAAAATCTCCTATTCTGAAGAGAAACATTTCGCTGTAAGCGGGTTCCATCAGCCTTGCCATCTTTTCTCAGCTGGCTAGGATGGAGGGCAGGCAGTCAGTTGGCAGACTCACCTGAGGCCCTGCTTGCCAGACTGTGACACAGACCTCCCGCCTGCTTCAGCCCAAAGGGACGGCTTATGGTAAGGTAAAAACCCTGTGTTGGAAAGTTCCTGCCTAACCCTCGCACCAGCACAAGCATATTGGTCATTGGTCAAGACTCTCCCCACAAGTTTAACATGTTTGCTCCCATCTAGCCTCCGAAGCCGAGTTTACCTAGCTAGGAATCTCACTTCAGGAAAGGTACTCAGGCTGCTGGTGACTGCACGTTGTTTCACCAGGCAGCCCAAATCGAGTACACCCACTTGCATTTTCCAGGGGGCAGAGCAAATGGTGTCAACTTACAGGCCTCCAGCCTGGGAGGGGCAACGTACACTTTGTGAATGGGAAAGAAGCCCATGCCTTCAGTGTGAAAGGCCGCTAGGCCTCTTTGCTTTGGCAGCCCAGGGATAGCGTCAGCTCTGAAATGCTTCCAAAGGAGCAGAGTCAGAGAACCTTGGAACCACAGAGCAGGTGCAGCCCAGAACACGGACTGCTCTTGGCCTGAGAACACCCACTGCCCAGCGCCTCTTTGGGGTACACACGTGTAGAGGGAGGGTGTTGAATTCTGCTGCGTCATAACTTCTCCGGGCCACGTAGTGTGAGGGCAAGGAGAGTGGCCCTCCACCTCATCCCAGTTTCATGTGTCAGTTGTCTAAGGCAAACTCCCTGCTTGAATCCCTCCGTGGGCTACGTAACCTCCAGAGAAAGGTGGATGATTGGGACCCAGGGCTGGTATCTAGGTTAATGTTCTGTGCATCAACTTCGCAGCTGTTCTCTCTAAGCGGGTCCCAAAGGCTTTCTGGAAGAGTTTCCTTAGAGGGTCAGAAACAGGAAATTAACCGACAGGCCCACGGGGACGCCAGTTCTCTCCAGCAACAACGCTACCAGCCTCAGACACTTGGGTTCTCTTTGGTAAATGGAAGAACACTATGCTTGGAAGCTTCTTCCATCCAGTTTGAGAGTCGCACTTCCACTGCATCTTGGGATACCAAGTGTTGCCATGCCGTCACAATTTCCAATTCTTAGGCCTATGACGGCAGAGTGTCTGGCAGTTCTGAAAGAGAACTTAGGGATGCAGGCGTTTTGGCTCCTTCCACCGAGAAACCAGCTCCTCCAGCTCCTCTGTCGTTAGCTATTTCATGTTAGAATATCTCTAGGGGCCCTCTTTTCCTCCTCCACGAGGTAAGACACAAACGGAATTGCCCTAAAGGGAAGAAGCCTTCTGAGTCCGGCAGAGAGGCAGCCTCTCCCACTCAGCATTCCCCCAACGCTGAGCCCCGGGTATGGGACAGAGAGAGGGAGAAAGGCAGCCGTAACCCCGAGCTCTTCCACAATGTAGTATAGGCCTCACCCTCACGCTCACGTCAATTTCACAGAGAAAACACCAGGCCTCGGTGTGCTTTCCTGTGGCAAGGAAACTTTGCTTTCATTCCTTAGGTGGCACGTTGGCTCAGGACTGCCCTACCCGAAGGACTCACGGTGTGCAGCCCTACTGGTTGAGATCAGCCCCTCTGGCTCTTTCTCGGATGACACCAACTGGAAAAGAGCCGTTCATATGCTGGGGACCCAGGGAGCTTTCCCTAGTCTACACCAGAACAGCACTCTGAGGGAGAGGAGCTGCTGACGTTTGGTAGCAAAATCTCCTATTCTGAAGAGAAACATTTCGCTGTAAGCGGGTTCCATCAGCCTTGCCATCTTTTCTCAGCTGGCTAGGATGGAGGGCAGGCAGTCAGTTGGCAGACTCACCTGAGGCCCTGCTTGCCAGACTGTGACACAGACCTCCCGCCTGCTTCAGCCCAAAGGGACGGCTTATGGTAAGGTACAAACCCTGTGTTGGAAAGTTCCTGCCTAACCCTCGCACCAGCACAAGCATATTGGTCATTGGTCAAAGACTTTCCCCACAAGTTTAACATGTTTGCTCCCATCTAGCCTCCGAAGCCGAGTTTACCTAGCTAGGAATCTCACTTCAGGAAAGGTACTCAGGCTGCTGGTGACTGCACGTTGTTTCACCAGGCAGCCCAAATCGAGTACACCCACTTGCATTTTCCAGGGGGCAGAGCAAATGGTGTCAACTTACAGGCCTCCAGCCTGGGAGGGGCAACGTACACTTTGTGAATGGGAAAGAAGCCCATGCCTTCAGTGTGAAAGGCCGCTAGGCCTCTTTGCTTTGGCAGCCCAGGGATAGCGTCAGCTCTGAAATGCTTCCAAAGGAGCAGAGTCAGAGAACCTTGGAACCACAGAGCAGGTGCAGCCCAGAACACAGACTACTCTTGGCCTGAGAACACCCACTGCCCAGCGCCTCTTTGGGGTACACACGTGTAGAGGGAGGGTGTTGAATTCTGCTGCGTCATAACTTCTCCGGGCCACGTAGTGTGAGGGCAAGGAGAGTGGCCCTCCACCTCATCCCAGTTTCATGTGTCAGTTGTCTAAGGCAAACTCCCTGCTTGAATCCCTCCGTGGGCTACGTAACCTCCAGAGAAAGGTGGATGATTGGGACCCAGGGCTGGTATCTAGGTTAATGTTCTGTGCATCAACTTCGCAGCTGTTCTCTCTAAGCGGGTCCCAAAGGCTTTCTGGAAGAGTTTCCTTAGAGGGTCAGAAACAGGAAATTAACCGACAGGCCCACGGGGACGCCAGTTCTCTCCAGCAACAACGCTACCAGCCTCAGACACTTGGGTTCTCTTTGGTAAATGGAAGAACACTATGCTCGGAAGCTTCTTCCATCCAGTTTGAGAGTCGCGCTTCCACTGCATCTTGGTATACCAAGTGTTGCCATGCCGTCACAATTTCCAATTCTTAGGCCTATGACGGCAGAGTGTCTGGCAGTTCTGAAAGAGAACTTAGGGATGCAGGCGTTTTGGCTCCTTCCACCGAGTAACCAGCTCCTCCAGCTCCTCTGTCGTTAGCTATTTCATGTTAGAATATCTCTAGGGGCCCTCTTTTCCTCCTCCACGAGGTAAGACACAAACGGAATTGCCCTAAAGGGAAGAAGCCTTCTGAGTCCGGCAGAGAGGCAGCCTCTCCCACTCAGCATTCCCCCAACGCTGAGCCCCGGGTATGGGACAGAGAGAGGGAGAAAGGCAGCCGTAACCCCGAGCTCTTCCACAATGTAGTATAGGCCTCACCCTCAAGCTCACGTCAATTTCACAGAGAAAACACCAGGCCTCGGTGTGCTTTCCTGTGGCAAGGAAACTTTGCTTTCATTCCTTAGGTGGCACGTTGGCTCAGGACTGCCCTACCCGAAGGACTCACGGTGTGCAGCCCTATTGGTTGAGATCAGCCCCTCTGGCTCTTTCTCGGATGACACCAACTGGAAAAGAGCCGTTCATATGCTGGGGACCCAGGGAGCTTTCCCTAGTCTACACCAGAACAGCACTCTGAGGGAGAGGAGCTGCTGACGTTTGGTAGCAAAATCTCCTATTCTGAAGAGAAACATTTCGCTGTGAGCGGGTTCCATCAGCCTTGCCATCTTTTCTCAGCTGGCTAGGATGGAGGGCAGGCAGTCAGTTGGCAGACTCACCTGAGGCCCTGCTTGCCAGACTGTGACACAGACCTCCCGCCTGCTTCAGCCCAAAGGGACGGCTTATGGTAAGGTACAAACCCTGTGTTGGAAAGTTCCTGCCTAACCCTCGCACCAGCACAAGCATATTGGTCATTGGTCAAAGACTTTCCCCACAAGTTTAACATGTTTGCTCCCATCTAGCCTCCGAAGCCGAGTTTACCTAGCTAGGAATCTCACTTCAGGAAAGGTACTCAGGCTGCTGGTGACTGCACGTTGTTTCACCAGGCAGCCCAAATCGAGTACACCCACTTGCATTTTCCAGGGGGCAGAGCAAATGGTGTCAACTTACAGGCCTCCAGCCTGGGAGGGGCAACGTACACTTTGTGAATGGGAAAGAAGCCCATGCCTTCAGTGTGAAAGGCCGCTAGGCCTCTTTGCTTTGGCAGCCCAGGGATAGCGTCAGCTCTGAAATGCTTCCAAAGGAGCAGAGTCAGAGAACCTTGGAACCACAGAGCAGGTGCAGCCCAGAACACGGACTGCTCTTGGCCTGAGAACACCCACTGCCCAGCGCCTCTTTGGGGTACACACGTGTAGAGGGAGGGTGTTGAATTCTGCTGCGTCATAACTTCTCCGGGCCACGTAGTGTGAGGGCAAGGAGAGTGGCCCTCCACCTCATCCCAGTTTCATGTGTCAGTTGTCTAAGGCAAACTCCCTGCTTGAATCCCTCCGTGGGCTACGTAGCCTCCAGAGAAAGGTGGATGATTGGGACCCAGGGCTGGTATCTAGGTTAATGTTCTGTGCATCAACTTCGCAGCTGTTCTCTCTAAGCGGGTCCCAAAGGCTTTCTGGAAGAGTTTCCTTAGAGGGTCAGAAACAGGAAATTAACCGACAGGCCCACGGGGACGCCAGTTCTCTCCAGCAACAACGCTACCAGCCTCAGACACTTGGGTTCTCTTTGGTAAATGGAAGAACACTATGCTCGGAAGCTTCTTCCATCCAGTTTGAGAGTCGCGCTTCCACTGCATCTTGGGATACCAAGTGTTGCCATGCCGTCACAATTTCCAATTCTTAGGCCTATGACGGCAGAGTGTCTGGCAGTTCTGAAAGAGAACTTAGGGATGCAGGCGTTTTGGCTCCTTCCACCGAGAAACCAGCTCCTCCAGCTCCTCTGTCGTTAGCTATTTCATGTTAGAATATCTCTAGGGGCCCTCTTTTCCTCCTCCACGAGGTAAGACACAAACGGAATTGCCCTAAAGGGAAGAAGCCTTCTGAGTCCGGCAGAGAGGCAGCCTCTCCCACTCAGCATTCCCCCAACGCTGAGCCCCGGGTATGGGACAGAGAGAGGGAGAAAGGCAGCCGTAACCCCGAGCTCTTCCACAATGTAGTATAGGCCTCACCCTCAAGCTCACGTCAATTTCACAGAGAAAACACCAGGCCTCGGTGTGCTTTCCTGTGGCAAGGAAACTTTGCTTTCATTCCTTAGGTGGCACGTTGGCTCAGGACTGCCCTACCCGAAGGACTCACGGTGTGCAGCCCTACTGGTTGAGATCAGCCCCTCTGGCTCTTTCTCGGATGACACCAACTGGAAAAGAGCCGTTCATATGCTGGGGACCCAGGGAGCTTTCCCTAGTCTACACCAGAACAGCACTCTGAGGGAGAGGAGCTGCTGACGTTTGGTAGCAAAATCTCCTATTCTGAAGAGAAACATTTCGCTGTAAGCGGGTTCCATCAGCCTTGCCATCTTTTCTCAGCTGGCTAGGATGGAGGGCAGGCAGTCAGTTGGCAGACTCACCTGAGGCCCTGCTTGCCAGACTGTGACACAGACCTCCCGCCTGCTTCAGCCCAAAGGGACGGCTTATGGTAAGGTAAAAACCCTGTGTTGGAAAGTTCCTGCCTAACCCTCGCACCAGCACAAGCATATTGGTCATTGGTCAAGACTCTCCCCACAAGTTTAACATGTTTGCTCCCATCTAGCCTCCGAAGCCGAGTTTACCTAGCTAGGAATCTCACTTCAGGAAAGGTACTCAGGCTGCTGGTGACTGCACGTTGTTTCACCAGGCAGCCCAAATCGAGTACACCCACTTGCATTTTCCAGGGGGCAGAGCAAATGGTGTCAACTTACAGGCCTCCAGCCTGGGAGGGGCAACGTACACTTTGTGAATGGGAAAGAAGCCCATGCCTTCAGTGTGAAAGGCCGCTAGGCCTCTTTGCTTTGGCAGCCCAGGGATAGCGTCAGCTCTGAAATGCTTCCAAAGGAGCAGAGTCAGAGAACCTTGGAACCACAGAGCAGGTGCAGCCCAGAACACGGACTGCTCTTGGCCTGAGAACACCCACTGCCCAGCGCCTCTTTGGGGTACACACGTGTAGAGGGAGGGTGTTGAATTCTGCTGCGTCATAACTTCTCCGGGCCACGTAGTGTGAGGGCAAGGAGAGTGGCCCTCCACCTCATCCCAGTTTCATGTGTCAGTTGTCTAAGGCAAACTCCCTGCTTGAATCCCTCCGTGGGCTACGTAGCCTCCAGAGAAAGGTGGATGATTGGGACCCAGGGCTGGTATCTAGGTTAATGTTCTGTGCATCAACTTCGCAGCTGTTCTCTCTAAGCGGGTCCCAAAGGCTTTCTGGAAGAGTTTCCTTAGAGGGTCAGAAACAGGAAATTAACCGACAGGCCCACGGGGACGCCAGTTCTCTCCAGCAACAACGCTACCAGCCTCAGACACTTGGGTTCTCTTTGGTAAATGGAAGAACACTATGCTCGGAAGCTTCTTCCATCCAGTTTGAGAGTCGCGCTTCCACTGCATCTTGGGATACCAAGTGTTGCCATGCCGTCACAATTTCCAATTCTTAGGCCTATGACGGCAGAGTGTCTGGCAGTTCTGAAAGAGAACTTAGGGATGCAGGCGTTTTGGCTCCTTCCACCGAGAAACCAGCTCCTCCAGCTCCTCTGTCGTTAGCTATTTCATGTTAGAATATCTCTAGGGGCCCTCTTTTCCTCCTCCACGAGGTAAGACACAAACGGAATTGCCCTAAAGGGAAGAAGCCTTCTGAGTCCGGCAGAGAGGCAGCCTCTCCCACTCAGCATTCCCCCAACGCTGAGCCCCGGGTATGGGACAGAGAGAGGGAGAAAGGCAGCCGTAACCCCGAGCTCTTCCACAATGTAGTATAGGCCTCACCCTCACGCTCACGTCAATTTCACAGAGAAAACACCAGGCCTCGGTGTGCTTTCCTGTGGCAAGGAAACTTTGCTTTCATTCCTTAGGTGGCACGTTGGCTCAGGTCTGCCCTACCCGAAGGACTCACGGTGTGCAGCCCTACTGGTTGAGATCAGCCCCTCTGGCTCTTTCTCGGATGACACCAACTGGAAAAGAGCCGTTCATATGCTGGGGACCCAGGGAGCTTTCCCTAGTCTACACCAGAACAGCACTCTGAGGGAGAGGAGCTGCTGACGTTTGGTAGCAAAATCTCCTATTCTGAAGAGAAACATTTCGCTGTAAGCGGGTTCCATCAGCCTTGCCATCTTTTCTCAGCTGGCTAGGATGGAGGGCAGGCAGTCAGTTGGCAGACTCACCTGAGGCCCTGCTTGCCAGACTGTGACACAGACCTCCCGCCTGCTTCAGCCCAAAGGGACGGCTTATGGTAAGGTAAAAACCCTGTGTTGGAAAGTTCCTGCCTAACCCTCGCACCAGCACAAGCATATTGGTCATTGGTCAAAGACTTTCCCCACAAGTTTAACATGTTTGCTCCCATCTAGCCTCCGAAGCCGAGTTTACCTAGCTAGGAATCTCACTTCAGGAAAGGTACTCAGGCTGCTGGTGACTGCACGTTGTTTCACCAGGCAGCCCAAATCGAGTACACCCACTTGCATTTTCCAGGGGGCAGAGCAAATGGTGTCAACTTACAGGCCTCCAGCCTGGGAGGGGCAACGTACACTTTGTGAATGGGAAAGAAGCCCATGCCTTCAGTGTGAAAGGCCGCTAGGCCTCTTTGCTTTGGCAGCCCAGGGATAGCGTCAGCTCTGAAATGCTTCCAAAGGAGCAGAGTCAGAGAACCTTGGAACCACAGAGCAGGTGCAGCCCAGAACACGGACTACTCTTGGCCTGAGAACACCCACTGCCCAGCGCCTCTTTGGGGTACACACGTGTAGAGGGAGGGTGTTGAATTCTGCTGCGTCATAACTTCTCCGGGCCACGTAGTGTGAGGGCAAGGAGAGTGGCCCTCCACCTCATCCCAGTTTCATGTGTCAGTTGTCTAAGGCAAACTCCCTGCTTGAATCCCTCCGTGGGCTACGTAACCTCCAGAGAAAGGTGGATGATTGGGACCCAGGGCTGGTATCTAGGTTAATGTTCTGTGCATCAACTTCGCAGCTGTTCTCTCTAAGCGGGTCCCAAAGGCTTTCTGGAAGAGTTTCCTTAGAGGGTCAGAAACAGGAAATTAACCGACAGGCCCACGGGGACGCCAGTTCTCTCCAGCAACAACGCTACCAGCCTCAGACACTTGGGTTCTCTTTGGTAAATGGAAGAACACTATGCTCGGAAGCTTCTTCCATCCAGTTTGAGAGTCGCGCTTCCACTGCATCTTGGGATACCAAGTGTTGCCATGCCGTCACAATTTCCAATTCTTAGGCCTATGACGGCAGAGTGTCTGGCAGTTCTGAAAGAGAACTTAGGGATGCAGGCGTTTTGGCTCCTTCCACCGAGAAACCAGCTCCTCCAGCTCCTCTGTCGTTAGCTATTTCATGTTAGAATATCTCTAGGGGCCCTCTTTTCCTCCTCCACGAGGTAAGACACAAACGGAATTGCCCTAAAGGGAAGAAGCCTTCTGAGTCCGGCAGAGAGGCAGCCTCTCCCACTCAGCATTCCCCCAACGATGAGCCCCGGGTATGGGACAGAGAGAGGGAGAAAGGCAGCCGTAACCCCGAGCTCTTCCACAATGTAGTATAGGCCTCACCCTCAAGCTCACGTCAATTTCATAGAGAAAACACCAGGCCTCGGTGTGCTTTCCTGTGGCAAGGAAACTTTGCTTTCATTCCTTAGGTGGCACGTTGGCTCAGGACTGCCCTACCCGAAGGACTCACGGTGTGCAGCCCTATTGGTTGAGATCAGCCCCTCTGGCTCTTTCTCGGATGACACCAACTGGGCAAAGAGCCGTTCATATGCTGGGGACCCAGGGAGCTTTCCCTAGTCTACACCAGAACAGCACTCTGAGGGAGAGGAGCTGCTGACGTTTGGTAGCAAAATCTCCTATTCTGAAGAGAAACATTTCGTTGTAAGCGGGTTCCATCAGCCTTGCCATCTTTTCTCAGCTGGCTAGGATGGAGGGCAGGCAGTCAGTTGGCAGACTCACCTGAGGCCCTGCTTGCCAGACTGTGACACAGACCTCCCGCCTGCTTCAGCCCAAAGGGACGGCTTATGGTAAGGTACAAACCCTGTGTTGGAAAGTTCCTGCCTAACCCTCGCACCAGCACAAGCATATTGGTCATTGGTCAAAGACTCTCCCCACAAGTTTAACATGTTTGCTCCCATCTAGCCTCCGAAGCCGAGTTTACCTAGCTAGGAATCTCACTTCAGGAAAGGTACTCAGGCTGCTGGTGACTGCACGTTGTTTCACCAGGCAGCCCAAATCGAGTACACCCACTTGCATTTTCCAGGGGGCAGAGCAAATGGTGTCAACTTACAGGCCTCCAGCCTGGGAGGGGCAACGTACACTTTGTGAATGGGAAAGAAGCCCATGCCTTCAGTGTGAAAGGCCGCTAGGCCTCTTTGCTTTGGCAGCCCAGGGATAGCGTCAGCTCTGAAATGCTTCCAAAGGAGCAGAGTCAGAGAACCTTGGAACCACAGAGCAGGTGCAGCCCAGAACACGGACTGCTCTTGGCCTGAGAACACCCACTGCCCAGCGCCTCTTTGGGGTACACACGTGTAGAGGGAGGGTGTTGAATTCTGCTGCGTCATAACTTCTCCGGGCCACGTAGTGTGAGGGCAAGGAGAGTGGCCCTCCACCTCATCCCAGTTTCATGTGTCAGTTGTCTAAGGCAAACTCCCTGCTTGAATCCCTCCGTGGGCTACGTAGCCTCCAGAGAAAGGTGGATGATTGGGACCCAGGGCTGGTATCTAGGTTAATGTTCTGTGCATCAACTTCGCAGCTGTTCTCTCTAAGCGGGTCCCAAAGGCTTTCTGGAAGAGTTTCCTTAGAGGGTCAGAAACAGGAAATTAACCGACAGGCCCACGGGGACGCCAGTTCTCTCCAGCAACAACGCTACCAGCCTCAGACACTTGGGTTCTCTTTGGTAAATGGAAGAACACTATGCTTGGAAGCTTCTTCCATCCAGTTTGAGAGTCGCACTTCCACTGCATCTTGGGATACCAAGTGTTGCCATGCCGTCACAATATCCAATTCTTAGGCCTATGACGGCAGAGTGTCTGGCAGTTCTGAAAGAGAACTTAGGAATGCAGGCGTTTTGGCTCCTTCCACCGAGAAACCAGCTCCTCCAGCTCCTCTGTCGTTAGCTATTTCATGTTAGAATATCTCTAGGGGCCCTCTTTTCCTCCTCCACGAGGTAAGACACAAACGGAATTGCCCTAAAGGGAAGAAGCCTTCTGAGTCCGGCAGAGAGGCAGCCTCTCCCACTCAGCATTCCCCCAACGCTGAGCCCCGGGTTTGGGACAGAGAGAGGGAGAAAGGCAGCCGTAACCCCGAGCTCTTCCACAATGTAGTATAGGCCTCACCCTCACGCTCACGTCAATTTCACAGAGAAAACACCAGGCCTCGGTGTGCTTTCCTGTGGCAAGGAAACTTTGCTTTCATTCCTTAGGTGGCACGTTGGCTCAGGACTGCCCTACCCGAAGGACTCACGGTGTGCAGCCCTACTGGTTGAGATCAGCCCCTCTGGCTCTTTCTCGGATGACACCAACTGGAAAAGAGCCGTTCATATGCTGGGGACCCAGGGAGCTTTCCCTAGTCTACACCAGAACAGCACTCTGAGGGAGAGGAGCTGCTGACGTTTGGTAGCAAAATCTCCTATTCTGAAGAGAAACATTTCGCTGTGAGCGGGTTCCATCAGCCTTGCCATCTTTTCTCAGCTGGCTAGGATGGAGGGCAGGCAGTCAGTTGGCAGACTCACCTGAGGCCCTGCTTGCCAGACTGTGACACAGACCTCCCGCCTGCTTCAGCCCAAAGGGACGGCTTATGGTAAGGTACAAACCCTGTGTTGGAAAGTTCCTGCCTAACCCTCGCACCAGCACAAGCATATTGGTCATTGGTCAAAGACTTTCCCCACAAGTTTAACATGTTTGCTCCCATCTAGCCTCCGAAGCCGAGTTTACCTAGCTAGGAATCTCACTTCAGGAAAGGTACTCAGGCTGCTGGTGACTGCACGTTGTTTCACCAGGCAGCCCAAATCGAGTACACCCACTTGCATTTTCCAGGGGGCAGAGCAAATGGTGTCAACTTACAGGCCTCCAGCCTGGGAGGGGCAACGTACACTTTGTGAATGGGAAAGAAGCCCATGCCTTCAGTGTGAAAGGCCGCTAGGCCTCTTTGCTTTGGCAGCCCAGGGATAGCGTCAGCTCTGAAATGCTTCCAAAGGAGCAGAGTCAGAGAACCTTGGAACCACAGAGCAGGTGCAGCCCAGAACACGGACTGCTCTTGGCCTGAGAACACCCACTGCCCAGCGCCTCTTTGGGGTACACACGTGTAGAGGGAGGGTGTTGAATTCTGCTGCGTCATAACTTCTCCGGGCCACGTAGTGTGAGGGCAAGGAGAGTGGCCCTCCACCTCATCCCAGTTTCATGTGTCAGTTGTCTAAGGCAAACTCCCTGCTTGAATCCCTCCGTGGGCTACGTAACCTCCAGAGAAAGGTGGATGATTGGGACCCAGGGCTGGTATCTAGGTTAATGTTCTGTGCATCAACTTCGCAGCTGTTCTCTCTAAGCGGGTCCCAAAGGCTTTCTGGAAGAGTTTCCTTAGAGGGTCAGAAACAGGAAATTAACCGACAGGCCCACGGGGACGCCAGTTCTCTCCAGCAACAACGCTACCAGCCTCAGACACTTGGGTTCTCTTTGGTAAATGGAAGAACACTATGCTCGGAAGCTTCTTCCATCCAGTTTGAGAGTCGCGCTTCCACTGCATCTTGGGATACCAAGTGTTGCCATGCCGTCACAATTTCCAATTCTTAGGCCTATGACGGCAGAGTGTCTGGCAGTTCTGAAAGAGAACTTAGGGATGCAGGCGTTTTGGCTCCTTCCACCGAGAAACCAGCTCCTCCAGCTCCTCTGTCGTTAGCTATTTCATGTTAGAATATCTCTAGGGGCCCTCTTTTCCTCCTCCACGAGGTAAGACACAAACGGAATTGCCCTAAAGGGAAGAAGCCTTCTGAGTCCGGCAGAGAGGCAGCCTCTCCCACTCAGCATTCCCCCAACGCTGAGCCCCGGGTATGGGACAGAGAGAGGGAGAAAGGCAGCCGTAACCCCGAGCTCTTCCACAATGTAGTATAGGCCTCACCCTCACGCTCACGTCAATTTCACAGAGAAAACACCAGGCCTCGGTGTGCTTTCCTGTGGCAAGGAAACTTTGCTTTCATTCCTTAGGTGGCACGTTGGCTCAGGACTGCCCTACCCGAAGGACTCACGGTGTGCAGCCCTATTGGTTGAGATCAGCCCCTCTGGCTCTTTCTCGGATGACACCAACTGGGCAAAGAGCCGTTCATATGCTGGGGACCCAGGGAGCTTTCCCTAGTCTACACCAGAACAGCACTCTGAGGGAGAGGAGCTGCTGACGTTTGGTAGCAAAATCTCCTATTCTGAAGAGAAACATTTCGTTGTAAGCGGGTTCCATCAGCCTTGCCATCTTTTCTCAGCTGGCTAGGATGGAGGGCAGGCAGTCAGTTGGCAGACTCACCTGAGGCCCTGCTTGCCAGACTGTGACACAGACCTCCCGCCTGCTTCAGCCCAAAGGGACGGCTTATGGTAAGGTACAAACCCTGTGTTGGAAAGTTCCTGCCTAACCCTCGCACCAGCACAAGCATATGGGTCATTGGTCAAAGACTCTCCCCACAAGTTTAACATGTTTGCTCCCATCTAGCCTCCGAAGCCGAGTATACCTAGCTAGGAATCTCACTTCAGGAAAGGTACTCAGGCTGCTGGTGACTGCACGTTGTTTCACCAGGCAGCCCAAATCGAGTACACCCACTTGCATTTTCCAGGGGGCAGAGCAAATGGTGTCAACTTACAGGCCTCCAGCCTGGGAGGGGCAACGTACACTTTGTGAATGGGAAAGAAGCCCATGCCTTCAGTGTGAAAGGCCGCTAGGCCTCTTTGCTTTGGCAGCCCAGGGATAGCGTCAGCTCTGAAATGCTTCCAAAGGAGCAGAGTCAGAGAACCTTGGAACCACAGAGCAGGTGCAGCCCAGAACACGGACTGCTCTTGGCCTGAGAACACCCACTGCCCAGCGCCTCTTTGGGGTACACACGTGTAGAGGGAGGGTGTTGAATTCTGCTGCGTCATAACTTCTCCGGGCCACGTAGTGTGAGGGCAAGGAGAGTGGCCCTCCACCTCATCCCAGTTTCATGTGTCAGTTGTCTAAGGCAAACTCCCTGCTTGAATCCCTCCGTGGGCTACGTAGCCTCCAGAGAAAGGTGGATGATTGGGACCCAGGGCTGGTATCTAGGTTAATGTTCTGTGCATCAACTTCGCAGCTGTTCTCTCTAAGCGGGTCCCAAAGGCTTTCTGGAAGAGTTTCCTTAGAGGGTCAGAAACAGGAAATTAACCGACAGGCCCACGGGGACGCCAGTTCTCTCCAGCAACAACGCTACCAGCCTCAGACACTTGGGTTCTCTTTGGTAAATGGAAGAACACTATGCTTGGAAGCTTCTTCCATCCAGTTTGAGAGTCGCACTTCCACTGCATCTTGGGATACCAAGTGTTGCCATGCCGTCACAATATCCAATTCTTAGGCCTATGACGGCAGAGTGTCTGGCAGTTCTGAAAGAGAACTTAGGAATGCAGGCGTTTTGGCTCCTTCCACCGAGAAACCAGCTCCTCCAGCTCCTCTGTCGTTAGCTATTTCATGTTAGAATATCTCTAGGGGCCCTCTTTTCCTCCTCCACGAGGTAAGACACAAACGGAATTGCCCTAAAGGGAAGAAGCCTTCTGAGTCCGGCAGAGAGGCAGCCTCTCCCACTCAGCATTCCCCCAACGCTGAGCCCCGGGTATGGGACAGAGAGAGGGAGAAAGGCAGCCGTAACCCCGAGCTCTTCCACAATGTAGTATAGGCCTCACCCTCACGCTCACGTCAATTTCACAGAGAAAACACCAGGCCTCGGTGTGCTTTCCTGTGGCAAGGAAACTTTGCTTTCATTCCTTAGGTGGCACGTTGGCTCAGGACTGCCCTACCCGAAGGACTCACGGTGTGCAGCCCTACTGGTTGAGATCAGCCCCTCTGGCTCTTTCTCGGATGACACCAACTGGAAAAGAGCCGTTCATATGCTGGGGACCCAGGGAGCTTTCCCTAGTCTACACCAGAACAGCACTCTGAGGGAGAGGAGCTGCTGACGTTTGGTAGCAAAATCTCCTATTCTGAAGAGAAACATTTCGCTGTAAGCGGGTTCCATCAGCCTTGCCATCTTTTCTCAGCTGGCTAGGATGGAGGGCAGGCAGTCAGTTGGCAGACTCACCTGAGGCCCTGCTTGCCAGACTGTGACACAGACCTCCCGCCTGCTTCAGCCCAAAGGGACGGCTTATGGTAAGGTACAAACCCTGTGTTGGAAAGTTCCTGCCTAACCCTCGCACCAGCACAAGCATATTGGTCATTGGTCAAAGACTTTCCCCACAAGTTTAACATGTTTGCTCCCATCTAGCCTCCGAAGCCGAGTTTACCTAGCTAGGAATCTCACTTCAGGAAAGGTACTCAGGCTGCTGGTGACTGCACGTTGTTTCACCAGGCAGCCCAAATCGAGTACACCCACTTGCATTTTCCAGGGGGCAGAGCAAATGGTGTCAACTTACAGGCCTCCAGCCTGGGAGGGGCAACGTACACTTTGTGAATGGGAAAGAAGCCCATGCCTTCAGTGTGAAAGGCCGCTAGGCCTCTTTGCTTTGGCAGCCCAGGGATAGCGTCAGCTGTGAAATGCTTCCAAAGGAGCAGAGTCAGAGAACCTTGGAACCACAGAGCAGGTGCAGCCCAGAACACGGACTACTCTTGGCCTGAGAACACCCACTGCCCAGCGCCTCTTTGGGGTACACACGTGTAGAGGGAGGGTGTTGAATTCTGCTGCGTCATAACTTCTCCGGGCCACGTAGTGTGAGGGCAAGGAGAGTGGCCCTCCACCTCATCCCAGTTTCATGTGTCAGTTGTCTAAGGCAAACTCCCTGCTTGAATCCCTCCGTGGGCTACGTAGCCTCCAGAGAAAGGTGGATGATTGGGACCCAGGGCTGGTATCTAGGTTAATGTTCTGTGCATCAACTTCGCAGCTGTTCTCTCTAAGCGGGTCCCAAAGGCTTTCTGGAAGAGTTTCCTTAGAGGGTCAGAAACAGGAAATTAACCGACAGGCCCACGGGGACGCCAGTTCTCTCCAGCAACAACGCTACCAGCCTCAGACACTTGGGTTCTCTTTGGTAAATGGAAGAACACTATGCTCGGAAGCTTCTTCCATCCAGTTTGAGAGTCGCGCTTCCACTGCATCTTGGGATACCAAGTGTTGCCATGCCGTCACAATTTCCAATTCTTAGGCCTATGACGGCAGAGTGTCTGGCAGTTCTGAAAGAGAACTTAGGGATGCAGGCGTTTTGGCTCCTTCCACCGAGAAACCAGCTCCTCCAGCTCCTCTGTCGTTAGCTATTTCATGTTAGAATATCTCTAGGGGCCCTCTTTTCCTCCTCCACGAGGTAAGACACAAACGGAATTGCCCTAAAGGGAAGAAGCCTTCTGAGTCCGGCAGAGAGGCAGCCTCTCCCACTCAGCATTCCCCCAACGCTGAGCCCCGGGTATGGGACAGAGAGAGGGAGAAAGGCAGCCGTAACCCCGAGCTCTTCCACAATGTAGTATAGGCCTCACCCTCACGCTCACGTCAATTTCACAGAGAAAACACCAGGCCTCGGTGTGCTTTCCTGTGGCAAGGAAACTTTGCTTTCATTCCTTAGGTGGCACGTTGGCTCAGGACTGCCCTACCCGAAGGACTCACGGTGTGCAGCCCTATTGGTTGAGATCAGCCCCTCTGGCTCTTTCTCGGATGACACCAACTGGGCAAAGAGCCGTTCATATGCTGGGGACCCAGGGAGCTTTCCCTAGTCTACACCAGAACAGCACTCTGAGGGAGAGGAGCTGCTGACGTTTGGTAGCAAAATCTCCTATTCTGAAGAGAAACATTTCGTTGTAAGCGGGTTCCATCAGCCTTGCCATCTTTTCTCAGCTGGCTAGGATGGAGGGCAGGCAGTCAGTTGGCAGACTCACCTGAGGCCCTGCTTGCCAGACTGTGACACAGACCTCCCGCCTGCTTCAGCCCAAAGGGACGGCTTATGGTAAGGTACAAACCCTGTGTTGGAAAGTTCCTGCCTAACCCTCGCACCAGCACAAGCATATTGGTCATTGGTCAAAGACTCTCCCCACAAGTTTAACATGTTTGCTCCCATCTAGCCTCCGAAGCCGAGTTTACCTAGCTAGGAATCTCACTTCAGGAAAGGTACTCAGGCTGCTGGTGACTGCACGTTGTTTCACCAGGCAGCCCAAATCGAGTACACCCACTTGCATTTTCCAGGGGGCAGAGCAAATGGTGTCAACTTACAGGCCTCCAGCCTGGGAGGGGCAACGTACACTTTGTGAATGGGAAAGAAGCCCATGCCTTCAGTGTGAAAGGCCGCTAGGCCTCTTTGCTTTGGCAGCCCAGGGATAGCGTCAGCTGTGAAATGCTTCCAAAGGAGCAGAGTCAGAGAACCTTGGAACCACAGAGCAGGTGCAGCCCAGAACACGGACTGCTCTTGGCCTGAGAACACCCACTGCCCAGCGCCTCTTTGGGGTACACACGTGTAGAGGGAGGGTGTTGAATTCTGCTGCGTCATAACTTCTCCGGGCCACGTAGTGTGAGGGCAAGGAGAGTGGCCCTCCACCTCATCCCAGTTTCATGTGTCAGTTGTCTAAGGCAAACTCCCTGCTTGAATCCCTCCGTGGGCTACGTAGCCTCCAGAGAAAGGTGGATGATTGGGACCCAGGGCTGGTATCTAGGTTAATGTTCTGTGCATCAACTTCGCAGCTGTTCTCTCTAAGCGGGTCCCAAAGGCTTTCTGGAAGAGTTTCCTTAGAGGGTCAGAAACAGGAAATTAACCGACAGGCCCACGGGGACGCCAGTTCTCTCCAGCAACAACGCTACCAGCCTCAGACACTTGGGTTCTCTTTGGTAAATGGAAGAACACTATGCTTGGAAGCTTCTTCCATCCAGTTTGAGAGTCGCACTTCCACTGCATCTTGGGATACCAAGTGTTGCCATGCCGTCACAATTTCCAATTCTTAGGCCTATGACGGCAGAGTGTCTGGCAGTTCTGAAAGAGAACTTAGGGATGCAGGCGTTTTGGCTCCTTCCACCGAGAAACCAGCTCCTCCAGCTCCTCTGTCGTTAGCTATTTCATGTTAGAATATCTCTAGGGGCCCTCTTTTCCTCCTCCACGAGGTAAGACACAAACGGAATTGCCCTAAAGGGAAGAAGCCTTCTGAGTCCGGCAGAGAGGCAGCCTCTCCCACTCAGCCTTCCCCCAACGCTGAGCCCCGGGTATGGGACAGAGAGAGGGAGAAAGGCAGCCGTAACCCCGAGCTCTTCCACAATGTAGTATAGGCCTCACCCTCAAGCTCACGTCAATTTCACAGAGAAAACACCAGGCCTCGGTGTGCTTTCCTGTGGCAAGGAAACTTTGCTTTCATTCCTTAGGTGGCACGTTGGCTCAGGACTGCCCTACCCGAAGGACTCACGGTGTGCAGCCCTACTGGTTGAGATCAGCCCCTCTGGCTCTTTCTCGGATGACACCAACTGGAAAAGAGCCGTTCATATGCTGGGGACCCAGGGAGCTTTCCCTAGTCTACACCAGAACAGCACTCTGAGGGAGAGGAGCTGCTGACGTTTGGTAGCAAAATCTCCTATTCTGAAGAGAAACATTTCGCTGTAAGCGGGTTCCATCAGCCTTGCCATCTTTTCTCAGCTGGCTAGGATGGAGGGCAGGCAGTCAGTTGGCAGACTCACCTGAGGCCCTGCTTGCCAGACTGTGACACAGACCTCCCGCCTGCTTCAGCCCAAAGGGACGGCTTATGGTAAGGTACAAACCCTGTGTTGGAAAGTTCCTGCCTAACCCTCGCACCAGCACAAGCATATTGGTCATTGGTCAAAGACTCTCCCCACAAGTTTAACATGTTTGCTCCCATCTAGCCTCCGAAGCCGAGTTTACCTAGCTAGGAATCTCACTTCAGGAAAGGTACTCAGGCTGCTGGTGACTGCACGTTGTTTCACCAGGCAGCCCAAATCGAGTACACCCACTTGCATTTTCCAGGGGGCAGAGCAAATGGTGTCAACTTACAGGCCTCCAGCCTGGGAGGGGCAACGTACACTTTGTGAATGGGAAAGAAGCCCATGCCTTCAGTGTGAAAGGCCGCTAGGCCTCTTTGCTTTGGCAGCCCAGGGATAGCGTCAGCTGTGAAATGCTTCCAAAGGAGCAGAGTCAGAGAACCTTGGAACCACAGAGCAGGTGCAGCCCAGAACACGGACTGCTCTTGGCCTGAGAACACCCACTGCCCAGCGCCTCTTTGGGGTACACACGTGTAGAGGGAGGGTGTTGAATTCTGCTGCGTCATAACTTCTCCGGGCCACGTAGTGTGAGGGCAAGGAGAGTGGCCCTCCACCTCATCCCAGTTTCATGTGTCAGTTGTCTAAGGCAAACTCCCTGCTTGAATCCCTCCGTGGGCTACGTAGCCTCCAGAGAAAGGTGGATGATTGGGACCCAGGGCTGGTATCTAGGTTAATGTTCTGTGCATCAACTTCGCAGCTGTTCTCTCTAAGCGGGTCCCAAAGGCTTTCTGGAAGAGTTTCCTTAGAGGGTCAGAAACAGGAAATTAACCGACAGGCCCACGGGGACGCCAGTTCTCTCCAGCAACAACGCTACCAGCCTCAGACACTTGGGTTCTCTTTGGTAAATGGAAGAACACTATGCTTGGAAGCTTCTTCCATCCAGTTTGAGAGTCGCACTTCCACTGCATCTTGGGATACCAAGTGTTGCCATGCCGTCACAATATCCAATTCTTAGGCCTATGACGGCAGAGTGTCTGGCAGTTCTGAAAGAGAACTTAGGAATGCAGGCGTTTTGGCTCCTTCCACCGAGAAACCAGCTCCTCCAGCTCCTCTGTCGTTAGCTATTTCATGTTAGAATATCTCTAGGGGCCCTCTTTTCCTCCTCCACGAGGTAAGACACAAACGGAATTGCCCTAAAGGGAAGAAGCCTTCTGAGTCCGGCAGAGAGGCAGCCTCTCCCACTCAGCCTTCCCCCAACGCTGAGCCCCGGGTATGGGACAGAGAGAGGGAGAAAGGCAGCCGTAACCCCGAGCTCTTCCACAATGTAGTATAGGCCTCACCCTCAAGCTCACGTCAATTTCACAGAGAAAACACCAGGCCTCGGTGTGCTTTCCTGTGGCAAGGAAACTTTGCTTTCATTCCTTAGGTGGCACGTTGGCTCAGGACTGCCCTACCCGAAGGACTCACGGTGTGCAGCCCTATTGGTTGAGATCAGCCCCTCTGGCTCTTTCTCGGATGACACCAACTGGGCAAAGAGCCGTTCATATGCTGGGGACCCAGGGAGCTTTCCCTAGTCTACACCAGAACAGCACTCTGAGGGAGAGGAGCTGCTGACGTTTGGTAGCAAAATCTCCTATTCTGAAGAGAAACATTTCGTTGTAAGCGGGTTCCATCAGCCTTGCCATCTTTTCTCAGCTGGCTAGGATGGAGGGCAGGCAGTCAGTTGGCAGACTCACCTGAGGCCCTGCTTGCCAGACTGTGACACAGACCTCCCGCCTGCTTCAGCCCAAAGGGACGGCTTATGGTAAGGTACAAACCCTGTGTTGGAAAGTTCCTGCCTAACCCTCGCACCAGCACAAGCATATTGGTCATTGGTCAAAGACTCTCCCCACAAGTTTAACATGTTTGCTCCCATCTAGCCTCCGAAGCCGAGTTTACCTAGCTAGGAATCTCACTTCAGGAAAGGTACTCAGGCTGCTGGTGACTGCACGTTGTTTCACCAGGCAGCCCAAATCGAGTACACCCACTTGCATTTTCCAGGGGGCAGAGCAAATGGTGTCAACTTACAGGCCTCCAGCCTGGGAGGGGCAACGTACACTTTGTGAATGGGAAAGAAGCCCATGCCTTCAGTGTGAAAGGCCGCTAGGCCTCTTTGCTTTGGCAGCCCAGGGATAGCGTCAGCTCTGAAATGCTTCCAAAGGAGCAGAGTCAGAGAACCTTGGAACCACAGAGCAGGTGCAGCCCAGAACACGGACTGCTCTTGGCCTGAGAACACCCACTGCCCAGCGCCTCTTTGGGGTACACACGTGTAGAGGGAGGGTGTTGAATTCTGCTGCGTCATAACTTCTCCGGGCCACGTAGTGTGAGGGCAAGGAGAGTGGCCCTCCACCTCATCCCAGTTTCATGTGTCAGTTGTCTAAGGCAAACTCCCTGCTTGAATCCCTCCGTGGGCTACGTAGCCTCCAGAGAAAGGTGGATGATTGGGACCCAGGGCTGGTATCTAGGTTAATGTTCTGTGCATCAACTTCGCAGCTGTTCTCTCTAAGCGGGTCCCAAAGGCTTTCTGGAAGAGTTTCCTTAGAGGGTCAGAAACAGGAAATTAACCGACAGGCCCACGGGGACGCCAGTTCTCTCCAGCAACAACGCTACCAGCCTCAGACACTTGGGTTCTCTTTGGTAAATGGAAGAACACTATGCTTGGAAGCTTCTTCCATCCAGTTTGAGAGTCGCACTTCCACTGCATCTTGGGATACCAAGTGTTGCCATGCCGTCACAATTTCCAATTCTTAGGCCTATGACGGCAGAGTGTCTGGCAGTTCTGAAAGAGAACTTAGGGATGCAGGCGTTTTGGCTCCTTCCACCGAGAAACCAGCTCCTCCAGCTCCTCTGTCGTTAGCTATTTCATGTTAGAATATCTCTAGGGGCCCTCTTTTCCTCCTCCACGAGGTAAGACACAAACGGAATTGCCCTAAAGGGAAGAAGCCTTCTGAGTCCGGCAGAGAGGCAGCCTCTCCCACTCAGCCTTCCCCCAACGCTGAGCCCCGGGTATGGGACAGAGAGAGGGAGAAAGGCAGCCGTAACCCCGAGCTCTTCCACAATGTAGTATAGGCCTCACCCTCAAGCTCACGTCAATTTCACAGAGAAAACACCAGGCCTCGGTGTGCTTTCCTGTGGCAAGGAAACTTTGCTTTCATTCCTTAGGTGGCACGTTGGCTCAGGACTGCCCTACCCGAAGGACTCACGGTGTGCAGCCCTACTGGTTGAGATCAGCCCCTCTGGCTCTTTCTCGGATGACACCAACTGGAAAAGAGCCGTTCATATGCTGGGGACCCAGGGAGCTTTCCCTAGTCTACACCAGAACAGCACTCTGAGGGAGAGGAGCTGCTGACGTTTGGTAGCAAAATCTCCTATTCTGAAGAGAAACATTTCGCTGTAAGCGGGTTCCATCAGCCTTGCCATCTTTTCTCAGCTGGCTAGGATGGAGGGCAGGCAGTCAGTTGGCAGACTCACCTGAGGCCCTGCTTGCCAGACTGTGACACAGACCTCCCGCCTGCTTCAGCCCAAAGGGACGGCTTATGGTAAGGTACAAACCCTGTGTTGGAAAGTTCCTGCCTAACCCTCGCACCAGCACAAGCATATTGGTCATTGGTCAAAGACTCTCCTCACAAGTTTAACATGTTTGCTCCCATCTAGCCTCCGAAGCCGAGTTTACCTAGCTAGGAATCTCACTTCAGGAAAGGTACTCAGGCTGCTGGTGACTGCACGTTGTTTCACCAGGCAGCCCAAATCGAGTACACCCACTTGCATTTTCCAGGGGGCAGAGCAAATGGTGTCAACTTACAGGCCTCCAGCCTGGGAGGGGCAACGTACACTTTGTGAATGGGAAAGAAGCCCATGCCTTCAGTGTGAAAGGCCGCTAGGCCTCTTTGCTTTGGCAGCCCAGGGATAGCGTCAGCTGTGAAATGCTTCCAAAGGAGCAGAGTCAGAGAACCTTGGAACCACAGAGCAGGTGCAGCCCAGAACACGGACTGCTCTTGGCCTGAGAACACCCACTGCCCAGCGCCTCTTTGGGGTACACACGTGTAGAGGGAGGGTGTTGAATTCTGCTGCGTCATAACTTCTCCGGGCCACGTAGTGTGAGGGCAAGGAGAGTGGCCCTCCACCTCATCCCAGTTTCATGTGTCAGTTGTCTAAGGCAAACTCCCTGCTTGAATCCCTCCGTGGGCTACGTAGCCTCCAGAGAAAGGTGGATGATTGGGACCCAGGGCTGGTATCTAGGTTAATGTTCTGTGCATCAACTTCGCAGCTGTTCTCTCTAAGCGGGTCCCAAAGGCTTTCTGGAAGAGTTTCCTTAGAGGGTCAGAAACAGGAAATTAACCGACAGGCCCACGGGGACGCCAGTTCTCTCCAGCAACAACGCTACCAGCCTCAGACACTTGGGTTCTCTTTGGTAAATGGAAGAACACTATGCTTGGAAGCTTCTTCCATCCAGTTTGAGAGTCGCACTTCCACTGCATCTTGGGATACCAAGTGTTGCCATGCCGTCACAATATCCAATTCTTAGGCCTATGACGGCAGAGTGTCTGGCAGTTCTGAAAGAGAACTTAGGAATGCAGGCGTTTTGGCTCCTTCCACCGAGAAACCAGCTCCTCCAGCTCCTCTGTCGTTAGCTATTTCATGTTAGAATATCTCTAGGGGCCCTCTTTTCCTCCTCCACGAGGTAAGACACAAACGGAATTGCCCTAAAGGGAAGAAGCCTTCTGAGTCCGGCAGAGAGGCAGCCTCTCCCACTCAGCATTCCCCCAACGCTGAGCCCCGGGTTTGGGACAGAGAGAGGGAGAAAGGCAGCCGTAACCCCGAGCTCTTCCACAATGTAGTATAGGCCTCACCCTCACGCTCACGTCAATTTCACAGAGAAAACACCAGGCCTCGGTGTGCTTTCCTGTGGCAAGTAAACTTTGCTTTCATTCCTTAGGTGGCACGTTGGCTCAGGACTGCCCTACCCGAAGGACTCACGGTGTGCAGCCCTACTGGTTGAGATCAGCCCCTCTGGCTCTTTCTCGGATGACACCAACTGGAAAAGAGCCGTTCATATGCTGGGGACCCAGGGAGCTTTCCCTAGTCTACACCAGAACAGCACTCTGAGGGAGAGGAGCTGCTGACGTTTGGTAGCAAAATCTCCTATTCTGAAGAGAAACATTTCGCTGTAAGCGGGTTCCATCAGCCTTGCCATCTTTTCTCAGCTGGCTAGGATGGAGGGCAGGCAGTCAGTTGGCAGACTCACCTGAGGCCCTGCTTGCCAGACTGTGACACAGACCTCCCGCCTGCTTCAGCCCAAAGGGACGGCTTATGGTAAGGTAAAAACCCTGTGTTGGAAAGTTCCTGCCTAACCCTCGCACCAGCACAAGCATATTGGTCATTGGTCAAAGACTTTCCCCACAAGTTTAACATGTTTGCTCCCATCTAGCCTCCGAAGCCGAGTTTACCTAGCTAGGAATCTCACTTCAGGAAAGGTACTCAGGCTGCTGGTGACTGCACGTTGTTTCACCAGGCAGCCCAAATCGAGTACACCCACTTGCATTTTCCAGGGGGCAGAGCAAATGGTGTCAACTTACAGGCCTCCAGCCTGGGAGGGGCAACGTACACTTTGTGAATGGGAAAGAAGCCCATGCCTTCAGTGTGAAAGGCCGCTAGGCCTCTTTGCTTTGGCAGCCCAGGGATAGCGTCAGCTGTGAAATGCTTCCAAAGGAGCAGAGTCAGAGAACCTTGGAACCACAGAGCAGGTGCAGCCCAGAACACGGACTACTCTTGGCCTGAGAACACCCACTGCCCAGCGCCTCTTTGGGGTACACACGTGTAGAGGGAGGGTGTTGAATTCTGCTGCGTCATAACTTCTCCGGGCCACGTAGTGTGAGGGCAAGGAGAGTGGCCCTCCACCTCATCCCAGTTTCATGTGTCAGTTGTCTAAGGCAAACTCCCTGCTTGAATCCCTCCGTGGGCTACGTAGCCTCCAGAGAAAGGTGGATGATTGGGACCCAGGGCTGGTATCTAGGTTAATGTTCTGTGCATCAACTTCGCAGCTGTTCTCTCTAAGCGGGTCCCAAAGGCTTTCTGGAAGAGTTTCCTTAGAGGGTCAGAAACAGGAAATTAACCGACAGGCCCACGGGGACGCCAGTTCTCTCCAGCAACAACGCTACCAGCCTCAGACACTTGGGTTCTCTTTGGTAAATGGAAGAACACTATGCTCGGAAGCTTCTTCCATCCAGTTTGAGAGTCGCGCTTCCACTGCATCTTGGGATACCAAGTGTTGCCATGCCGTCACAATTTCCAATTCTTAGGCCTATGACGGCAGAGTGTCTGGCAGTTCTGAAAGAGAACTTAGGAATGCAGGCGTTTTGGCTCCTTCCACCGAGAAACCAGCTCCTCCAGCTCCTCTGTCGTTAGCTATTTCATGTTAGAATATCTCTAGGGGCCCTCTTTTCCTCCTCCACGAGGTAAGACACAAACGGAATTGCCCTAAAGGGAAGAAGCCTTCTGAGTCCGGCAGAGAGGCAGCCTCTCCCACTCAGCCTTCCCCCAACGCTGAGCCCCGGGTATGGGACAGAGAGAGGGAGAAAGGCAGCCGTAACCCCGAGCTCTTCCACAATGTAGTATAGGCCTCACCCTCAAGCTCACGTCAATTTCACAGAGAAAACACCAGGCCTCGGTGTGCTTTCCTGTGGCAAGGAAACTTTGCTTTCATTCCTTAGGTGGCACGTTGGCTCAGGACTGCCCTACCCGAAGGACTCACGGTGTGCAGCCCTACTGGTTGAGATCAGCCCCTCTGGCTCTTTCTCGGATGACACCAACTGGAAAAGAGCCGTTCATATGCTGGGGACCCAGGGAGCTTTCCCTAGTCTACACCAGAACAGCACTCTGAGGGAAAGGAGCTGCTGACGTTTGGTAGCAAAATCTCCTATTCTGAAGAGAAACATTTCGCTGTAAGCGGGTTCCATCAGCCTTGCCATCTTTTCTCAGCTGGCTAGGATGGAGGGCAGGCAGTCAGTTGGCAGACTCACCTGAGGCCCTGCTTGCCAGACTGTGACACAGACCTCCCGCCTGCTTCAGCCCAAAGGGACGGCTTATGGTAAGGTAAAAACCCTGTGTTGGAAAGTTCCTGCCTAACCCTCGCACCAGCACAAGCATATTGGTCATTGGTCAAAGACTTTCCCCACAAGTTTAACATGTTTGCTCCCATCTAGCCTCCGAAGCCGAGTTTACCTAGCTAGGAATCTCACTTCAGGAAAGGTACTCAGGCTGCTGGTGACTGCACGTTGTTTCACCAGGCAGCCCAAATCGAGTACACCCACTTGCATTTTCCAGGGGGCAGAGCAAATGGTGTCAACTTACAGGCCTCCAGCCTGGGAGGGGCAACGTACACTTTGTGAATGGGAAAGAAGCCCATGCCTTCAGTGTGAAAGGCCGCTAGGCCTCTTTGCTTTGGCAGCCCAGGGATAGCGTCAGCTGTGAAATGCTTCCAAAGGAGCAGAGTCAGAGAACCTTGGAACCACAGAGCAGGTGCAGCCCAGAACACGGACTGCTCTTGGCCTGAGAACACCCACTGCCCAGCGCCTCTTTGGGGTACACACGTGTAGAGGGAGGGTGTTGAATTCTGCTGCGTCATAACTTCTCTGGGCCACGTAGTGTGAGGGCAAGGAGAGTGGCCCTCCACCTCATCCCAGTTTCATGTGTCAGTTGTCTAAGGCAAACTCCCTGCTTGAATCCCTCCGTGGGCTACGTAGCCTCCAGAGAAAGGTGGATGATTGGGACCCAGGGCTGGTATCTAGGTTAATGTTCTGTGCATCAACTTCGCAGCTGTTCTCTCTAAGCGGGTCCCAAAGGCTTTCTGGAAGAGTTTCCTTAGAGGGTCAGAAACAGGAAATTAACCGACAAGCCCACGGGGACGCCAGTTCTCTCCAGCAACAACGCTACCAGCCTCAGACACTTGGGTTCTCTTTGGTAAATGGAAGAACACTATGCTTGGAAGTTTCTTCCATCCAGTTTGAGAGTCGCACTTCCACTGCATCTTGGGATACCAAGTGTTGCCATGCCGTCACAATATCCAATTCTTAGGCCTATGACGGCAGAGTGTCTGGCAGTTCTGAAAGAGAACAGGAATGCAGGCGTTTTGGCTCCTTCCACCGAGAAACCAGCTCCTCCAGCTCCTCTGTCGTTAGCTATTTCATGTTAGAATATCTCTAGGGGCCCTCTTTTCCTCCTCCACGAGGTAAGACACAAACGGAATTGCCCTAAAGGGAAGAAGCCTTCTGAGTCCGGCAGAGAGGCAGCCTCTCCCACTCAGCATTCCCCCAACGCTGAGCCCCGGGTATGGGACAGAGAGAGGGAGAAAGGCAGCCGTAACCCCGAGCTCTTCCACAATGTAGTATAGGCCTCACCCTCACGCTCACGTCAATTTCACAGAGAAAACACCAGGCCTCGGTGTGCTTTCCTGTGGCAAGGAAACTTTGCTTTCATTCCTTAGGTGGCACGTTGGCTCAGGACTGCCCTACCCGAAGGACTCACGGTGTGCAGCCCTACTGGTTGAGATCAGCCCCTCTGGCTCTTTCTCGGATGACACCAACTGGAAAAGAGCCGTTCATATGCTGGGGACCCAGGGAGCTTTCCCTAGTCTACACCAGAACAGCACTCTGAGGGAGAGGAGCTGCTGACGTTTGGTAGCAAAATCTCCTATTCTGAAGAGAAACATTTCGCTGTAAGCGGGTTCCATCAGCCTTGCCATCTTTTCTCAGCTGGCTAGGATGGAGGGCAGGCAGTCAGTTGGCAGACTCACCTGAGGCCCTGCTTGCCAGACTGTGACACAGACCTCCCGCCTGCTTCAGCCCAAAGGGACGGCTTATGGTAAGGTACAAACCCTGTGTTGGAAAGTTCCTGCCTAACCCTCGCACCAGCACAAGCATATTGGTCATTGGTCAAAGACTTTCCCCACAAGTTTAACATGTTTGCTCCCATCTAGCCTCCGAAGCCGAGTTTACCTAGCTAGGAATCTCACTTCAGGAAAGGTACTCAGGCTGCTGGTGACTGCACGTTGTTTCACCAGGCAGCCCAAATCGAGTACACCCACTTGCATTTTCCAGGGGGCAGAGCAAATGGTGTCAACTTACAGGCCTCCAGCCTGGGAGGGGCAACGTACACTTTGTGAATGGGAAAGAAGCCCATGCCTTCAGTGTGAAAGGCCGCTAGGCCTCTTTGCTTTGGCAGCCCAGGGATAGCGTCAGCTGTGAAATGCTTCCAAAGGAGCAGAGTCAGAGAACCTTGGAACCACAGAGCAGGTGCAGCCCAGAACACGGACTGCTCTTGGCCTGAGAACACCCACTGCCCAGCGCCTCTTTGGGGTACACACGTGTAGAGGGAGGGTGTTGAATTCTGCTGCGTCATAACTTCTCCGGGCCACGTAGTGTGAGGGCAAGGAGAGTGGCCCTCCACCTCATCCCAGTTTCATGTGTCAGTTGTCTAAGGCAAACTCCCTGCTTGAATCCCTCCGTGGGCTACGTAGCCTCCAGAGAAAGGTGGATGATTGGGACCCAGGGCTGGTATCTAGGTTAATGTTCTGTGCATCAACTTCGCAGCTGTTCTCTCTAAGCGGGTCCCAAAGGCTTTCTGGAAGAGTTTCCTTAGAGGGTCAGAAACAGGAAATTAACCGACAGGCCCACGGGGACGCCAGTTCTCTCCAGCAACAACGCTACCAGCCTCAGACACTTGGGTTCTCTTTGGTAAATGGAAGAACACTATGCTCGGAAGCTTCTTCCATCCAGTTTGAGAGTCGCGCTTCCACTGCATCTTGGGATACCAAGTGTTGCCATGCCGTCACAATTTCCAATTCTTAGGCCTATGACGGCAGAGTGTCTGGCAGTTCTGAAAGAGAACTTAGGAATGCAGGCGTTTTGGCTCCTTCCACCGAGAAACCAGCTCCTCCAGCTCCTCTGTCGTTAGCTATTTCATGTTAGAATATCTCTAGGGGCCCTCTTTTCCTCCTCCACGAGGTAAGACACAAACGGAATTGCCCTAAAGGGAAGAAGCCTTCTGAGTCCGGCAGAGAGGCAGCCTCTCCCACTCAGCCTTCCCCCAACGCTGAGCCCCGGGTATGGGACAGAGAGAGGGAGAAAGGCAGCCGTAACCCCGAGCTCTTCCACAATGTAGTATAGGCCTCACCCTCAAGCTCACGTCAATTTCACAGAGAAAACACCAGGCCTCGGTGTGCTTTCCTGTGGCAAGGAAACTTTGCTTTCATTCCTTAGGTGGCACGTTGGCTCAGGACTGCCCTACCCGAAGGACTCACGGTGTGCAGCCCTACTGGTTGAGATCAGCCCCTCTGGCTCTTTCTCGGATGACACCAACTGGAAAAGAGCCGTTCATATGCTGGGGACCCAGGGAGCTTTCCCTAGTCTACACCAGAACAGCACTCTGAGGGAGAGGAGCTGCTGACGTTTGGTAGCAAAATCTCCTATTCTGAAGAGAAACATTTCGCTGTAAGCGGGTTCCATCAGCCTTGCCATCTTTTCTCAGTTGGCTAGGATGGAGGGCAGGCAGTCAGTTGGCAGACTCACCTGAGGCCCTGCTTGCCAGACTGTGACACAGACCTCCCGCCTGCTTCAGCCCAAAGGGACGGCTTATGGTAAGGTAAAAACCCTGTGTTGGAAAGTTCCTGCCTAACCCTCGCACCAGCACAAGCATATTGGTCATTGGTCAAAGACTTTCCCCACAAGTTTAACATGTTTGCTCCCATCTAGCCTCCGAAGCCGAGTTTACCTAGCTAGGAATCTCACTTCAGGAAAGGTACTCAGGCTGCTGGTGACTGCACGTTGTTTCACCAGGCAGCCCAAATCGAGTACACCCACTTGCATTTTCCAGGGGGCAGAGCAAATGGTGTCAACTTACAGGCCTCCAGCCTGGGAGGGGCAACGTACACTTTGTGAATGGGAAAGAAGCCCATGCCTTCAGTGTGAAAGGCCGCTAGGCCTCTTTGCTTTGGCAGCCCAGGGATAGCGTCAGCTGTGAAATGCTTCCAAAGGAGCAGAGTCAGAGAACCTTGGAACCACAGAGCAGGTGCAGCCCAGAACACGGACTGCTCTTGGCCTGAGAACACCCACTGCCCAGCGCCTCTTTGGGGTACACACGTGTAGAGGGAGGGTGTTGAATTCTGCTGCGTCATAACTTCTCCGGGCCACGTAGTGTGAGGGCAAGGAGAGTGGCCCTCCACCTCATCCCAGTTTCATGTGTCAGTTGTCTAAGGCAAACTCCCTGCTTGAATCCCTCCGTGGGCTACGTAGCCTCCAGAGAAAGGTGGATGATTGGGACCCAGGGCTGGTATCTAGGTTAATGTTCTGTGCATCAACTTCGCAGCTGTTCTCTCTAAGCGGGTCCCAAAGGCTTTCTGGAAGAGTTTCCTTAGAGGGTCAGAAACAGGAAATTAACCGACAGGCCCACGGGGACGCCAGTTCTCTCCAGCAACAACGCTACCAGCCTCAGACACTTGGGTTCTCTTTGGTAAATGGAAGAACACTATGCTTGGAAGTTTCTTCCATCCAGTTTGAGAGTCGCACTTCCACTGCATCTTGGGATACCAAGTGTTGCCATGCCGTCACAATATCCAATTCTTAGGCCTATGACGGCAGAGTGTCTGGCAGTTCTGAAAGAGAACTTAGGAATGCAGGCGTTTTGGCTCCTTCCACCGAGAAACCAGCTCCTCCAGCTCCTCTGTCGTTAGCTATTTCATGTTAGAATATCTCTAGGGGCCCTCTTTTCCTCCTCCACGAGGTAAGACACAAACGGAATTGCCCTAAAGGGAAGAAGCCTTCTGAGTCCGGCAGAGAGGCAGCCTCTCCCACTCAGCATTCCCCCAACGCTGAGCCCCGGGTATGGGACAGAGAGAGGGAGAAAGGCAGCCGTAACCCCGAGCTCTTCCACAATGTAGTATAGGCCTCACCCTCACGCTCACGTCAATTTCACAGAGAAAACACCAGGCCTCGGTGTGCTTTCCTGTGGCAAGGAAACTTTGCTTTCATTCCTTAGGTGGCACGTTGGCTCAGGACTGCCCTACCCGAAGGACTCACGGTGTGCAGCCCTACTGGTTGAGATCAGCCCCTCTGGCTCTTTCTCGGATGACACCAACTGGAAAAGAGCCGTTCATATGCTGGGGACCCAGGGAGCTTTCCCTAGTCTACACCAGAACAGCACTCTGAGGGAGAGGAGCTGCTGACGTTTGGTAGCAAAATCTCCTATTCTGAAGAGAAACATTTCGCTGTAAGCGGGTTCCATCAGCCTTGCCATCTTTTCTCAGCTGGCTAGGATGGAGGGCAGGCAGTCAGTTGGCAGACTCACCTGAGGCCCTGCTTGCCAGACTGTGACACAGACCTCCCGCCTGCTTCAGCCCAAAGGGACGGCTTATGGTAAGGTACAAACCCTGTGTTGGAAAGTTCCTGCCTAACCCTCGCACCAGCACAAGCATATTGGTCATTGGTCAAAGACTTTCCCCACAAGTTTAACATGTTTGCTCCCATCTAGCCTCCGAAGCCGAGTTTACCTAGCTAGGAATCTCACTTCAGGAAAGGTACTCAGGCTGCTGGTGACTGCACGTTGTTTCACCAGGCAGCCCAAATCGAGTACACCCACTTGCATTTTCCAGGGGGCAGAGCAAATGGTGTCAACTTACAGGCCTCCAGCCTGGGAGGGGCAACGTACACTTTGTGAATGGGAAAGAAGCCCATGCCTTCAGTGTGAAAGGCCGCTAGGCCTCTTTGCTTTGGCAGCCCAGGGATAGCGTCAGCTGTGAAATGCTTCCAAAGGAGCAGAGTCAGAGAACCTTGGAACCACAGAGCAGGTGCAGCCCAGAACACGGACTGCTCTTGGCCTGAGAACACCCACTGCCCAGCGCCTCTTTGGGGTACACACGTGTAGAGGGAGGGTGTTGAATTCTGCTGCGTCATAACTTCTCCGGGCCACGTAGTGTGAGGGCAAGGAGAGTGGCCCTCCACCTCATCCCAGTTTCATGTGTCAGTTGTCTAAGGCAAACTCCCTGCTTGAATCCCTCCGTGGGCTACGTAGCCTCCAGAGAAAGGTGGATGATTGGGACCCAGGGCTGGTATCTAGGTTAATGTTCTGTGCATCAACTTCGCAGCTGTTCTCTCTAAGCGGGTCCCAAAGGCTTTCTGGAAGAGTTTCCTTAGAGGGTCAGAAACAGGAAATTAACCGACAGGCCCACGGGGACGCCAGTTCTCTCCAGCAACAACGCTACCAGCCTCAGACACTTGGGTTCTCTTTGGTAAATGGAAGAACACTATGCTTGGAAGCTTCTTCCATCCAGTTTGAGAGTCGCACTTCCACTGCATCTTGGGATACCAAGTGTTGCCATGCCGTCACAATATCCAATTCTTAGGCCTATGACGGCAGAGTGTCTGGCAGTTCTGAAAGAGAACTTAGGGATGCAGGCGTTTTGGCTCCTTCCACCGAGAAACCAGCTCCTCCAGCTCCTCTGTCGTTAGCTATTTCATGTTAGAATATCTCTAGGGGCCCTCTTTTCCTCCTCCACGAGGTAAGACACAAACGGAATTGCCCTAAAGGGAAGAAGCCTTCTGAGTCCGGCAGAGAGGCAGCCTCTCCCACTCAGCATTCCCCCAACGCTGAGCCCCGGGTATGGGACAGAGAGAGGGAGAAAGGCAGCCGTAACCCCGAGCTCTTCCACAATGTAGTATAGGCCTCACCCTCAAGCTCACGTCAATTTCACAGAGAAAACACCAGGCCTCGGTGTGCTTTCCTGTGGCAAGGAAACTTTGCTTTCATTCCTTAGGTGGCACGTTGGCTCAGGACTGCCCTACCCGAAGGACTCACGGTGTGCAGCCCTACTGGTTGAGATCAGCCCCTCTGGCTCTTTCTCGGATGACACCAACTGGAAAAGAGCCGTTCATATGCTGGGGACCCAGGGAGCTTTCCCTAGTCTACACCAGAACAGCACTCTGAGGGAGAGGAGCTGCTGACGTTTGGTAGCAAAATCTCCTATTCTGAAGAGAAACATTTCGTTGTAAGCGGGTTCCATCAGCCTTGCCATCTTTTCTCAGCTGGCTAGGATGGAGGGCAGGCAGTCAGTTGGCAGACTCACCTGAGGCCCTGCTTGCCAGACTGTGACACAGACCTCCCGCCTGCTTCAGCCCAAAGGGACGGCTTATGGTAAGGTACAAACCCTGTGTTGGAAAGTTCCTGCCTAACCCTCGCACCAGCACAAGCATATTGGTCATTGGTCAAAGACTTTCCCCACAAGTTTAACATGTTTGCTCCCATCTAGCCTCCGAAGCCGAGTTTACCTAGCTAGGAATCTCACTTCAGGAAAGGTACTCAGGCTGCTGGTGACTGCACGTTGTTTCACCAGGCAGCCCAAATCGAGTACACCCACTTGCATTTTCCAGGGGGCAGAGCAAATGGTGTCAACTTACAGGCCTCCAGCCTGGGAGGGGCAACGTACACTTTGTGAATGGGAAAGAAGCCCATGCCTTCAGTGTGAAAGGCCGCTAGGCCTCTTTGCTTTGGCAGCCCAGGGATAGCGTCAGCTGTGAAATGCTTCCAAAGGAGCAGAGTCAGAGAACCTTGGAACCACAGAGCAGGTGCAGCCCAGAACACGGACTGCTCTTGGCCTGAGAACACCCACTGCCCAGCGCCTCTTTGGGGTACACACGTGTAGAGGGAGGGTGTTGAATTCTGCTGCGTCATAACTTCTCCGGGCCACGTAGTGTGAGGGCAAGGAGAGTGGCCCTCCACCTCATCCCAGTTTCATGTGTCAGTTGTCTAAGGCAAACTCCCTGCTTGAATCCCTCCGTGGGCTACGTAGCCTCCAGAGAAAGGTGGATGATTGGGACCCAGGGCTGGTATCTAGGTTAATGTTCTGTGCATCAACTTCGCAGCTGTTCTCTCTAAGCGGGTCCCAAAGGCTTTCTGGAAGAGTTTCCTTAGAGGGTCAGAAACAGGAAATTAACCGACAGGCCCACGGGGACGCCAGTTCTCTCCAGCAACAACGCTACCAGCCTCAGACACTTGGGTTCTCTTTGGTAAATGGAAGAACACTATGCTCGGAAGCTTCTTCCATCCAGTTTGAGAGTCGCGCTTCCACTGCATCTTGGGATACCAAGTGTTGCCATGCCGTCACAATTTCCAATTCTTAGGCCTATGACGGCAGAGTGTCTGGCAGTTCTGAAAGAGAACTTAGGAATGCAGGCGTTTTGGCTCCTTCCACCGAGAAACCAGCTCCTCCAGCTCCTCTGTCGTTAGCTATTTCATGTTAGAATATCTCTAGGGGCCCTCTTTTCCTCCTCCACGAGGTAAGACACAAACGGAATTGCCCTAAAGGGAAGAAGCCTTCTGAGTCCGGCAGAGAGGCAGCCTCTCCCACTCAGCCTTCCCCCAACGCTGAGCCCCGGGTTTGGGACAGAGAGAGGGAGAAAGGCAGCCGTAACCCCGAGCTCTTCCACAATGTAGTATAGGCCTCACCCTCACGCTCACGTCAATTTCACAGAGAAAACACCAGGCCTCGGTGTGCTTTCCTGTGGCAAGGAAACTTTGCTTTCATTCCTTAGGTGGCACGTTGGCTCAGGACTGCCCTACCCGAAGGACTCACGGTGTGCAGCCCTACTGGTTGAGATCAGCCCCTCTGGCTCTTTCTCGGATGACACCAACTGGAAAAGAGCCGTTCATATGCTGGGGACCCAGGGAGCTTTCCCTAGTCTACACCAGAACAGCACTCTGAGGGAGAGGAGCTGCTGACGTTTGGTAGCAAAATCTCCTATTCTGAAGAGAAACATTTCGCTGTAAGCGGGTTCCATCAGCCTTGCCATCTTTTCTCAGCTGGCTAGGATGGAGGGCAGGCAGTCAGTTGGCAGACTCACCTGAGGCCCTGCTTGCCAGACTGTGACACAGACCTCCCGCCTGCTTCAGCCCAAAGGGACGGCTTATGGTAAGGTACAAACCCTGTGTTGGAAAGTTCCTGCCTAACCCTCGCACCAGCACAAGCATATTGGTCATTGGTCAAAGACTTTCCCCACAAGTTTAACATGTTTGCTCCCATCTAGCCTCCGAAGCCGAGTTTACCTAGCTAGGAATCTCACTTCAGGAAAGGTACTCAGGCTGCTGGTGACTGCACGTTGTTTCACCAGGCAGCCCAAATCGAGTACACCCACTTGCATTTTCCAGGGGGCAGAGCAAATGGTGTCAACTTACAGGCCTCCAGCCTGGGAGGGGCAACGTACACTTTGTGAATGGGAAAGAAGCCCATGCCTTCAGTGTG
This sequence comes from Balaenoptera borealis, assembly GCF_965194805.1. Classification (NCBI taxonomy): domain Eukaryota; kingdom Metazoa; phylum Chordata; class Mammalia; order Artiodactyla; family Balaenopteridae; genus Balaenoptera; species Balaenoptera borealis. Next base: position 328,933 of record NW_028123440.1, read on the forward strand.
AAAGGCCGCTAGGCCTCTTTGCTTTGGCAGCCCAGGGATAGCGTCAGCTGTGAAATGCTTCCAAAGGAGCAGAGTCAGAGAACCTTGGAACCACAGAGCAGGTGCAGCCCAGAACACGGACTACTCTTGGCCTGAGAACACCCACTGCCCAGCGCCTCTTTGGGGTACACACGTGTAGAGGGAGGGTGTTGAATTCTGCTGCGTCATAACTTCTCCGGGCCACGTAGTGTGAGGGCAAGGAGGGTGGCCCTCCACCTCATCCCAGTTTCATGTGTCAGTTGTCTAAGGCAAACTCCCTGCTTGAATCCCTCCGTGGGCTACGTAGCCTCCAGAGAAAGGTGGATGATTGGGACCCAGGGCTGGTATCTAGGTTAATGTTCTGTGCATCAACTTCGCAGCTGTTCTCTCTAAGCGGGTCCCAAAGGCTTTCTGGAAGAGTTTCCTTAGAGGGTCAGAAACAGGAAATTAACCGACAGGCCCACGGGGACGCCAGTTCTCTCCAGCAACAACGCTACCAGCCTCAGACACTTGGGTTCTCTTTGGTAAATGGAAGAACACTATGCTTGGAAGCTTCTTCCATCCAGTTTGAGAGTCGCACTTCCACTGCATCTTGGGATACCAAGTGTTGCCATGCCGTCACAATATCCAATTCTTAGGCCTATGACGGCAGAGTGTCTGGCAGTTCTGAAAGAGAACTTAGGAATGCAGGCGTTTTGGCTCCTTCCACCGAGAAACCAGCTCCTCCAGCTCCTCTGTCGTTAGCTATTTCATGTTAGAATATCTCTAGGGGCCCTCTTTTCCTCCTCCACGAGGTAAGACACAAACGGAATTGCCCTAAAGGGAAGAAGCCTTCTGAGTCCGGCAGAGAGGCAGCCTCTCCCACTCAGCATTCCCCCAACGCTGAGCCCCGGGTTTGGGACAGAGAGAGGGAGAAAGGCAGCCGTAACCCCGAGCTCTTCCACAATGTAGTATAGGCCTCACCCTCACGCTCACGTCAATTTCACAGAGAAAACACCAGGCCTCGGTGTGCTTTCCTGTGGCAAGTAAACTTTGCTTTCATTCCTTAGGTGGCACGTTGGCTCAGGACTGCCCTACCCGAAGGACTCACGGTGTGCAGCCCTACTGGTTGAGATCAGCCCCTCTGGCTCTTTCTCGGATGACACCAACTGGAAAAGAGCCGTTCATATGCTGGGGACCCAGGGAGCTTTCCCTAGTCTACACCAGAACAGCACTCTGAGGGAGAGGAGCTGCTGACGTTTGGTAGCAAAATCTCCTATTCTGAAGAGAAACATTTCGCTGTAAGCGGGTTCCATCAGCCTTGCCATCTTTTCTCAGCTGGCTAGGATGGAGGGCAGGCAGTCAGTTGGCAGACTCACCTGAGGCCCTGCTTGCCAGACTGTGACACAGACCTCCCGCCTGCTTCAGCCCAAAGGGACGGCTTATGGTAAGGTAAAAACCCTGTGTTGGAAAGTTCCTGCCTAACCCTCGCACCAGCACAAGCATATTGGTCATTGGTCAAAGACTTTCCCCACAAGTTTAACATGTTTGCTCCCATCTAGCCTCCGAAGCCGAGTTTACCTAGCTAGGAATCTCACTTCAGGAAAGGTACTCAGGCTGCTGGTGACTGCACGTTGTTTCACCAGGCAGCCCAAATCGAGTACACCCACTTGCATTTTCCAGGGGGCAGAGCAAATGGTGTCAACTTACAGGCCTCCAGCCTGGGAGGGGCAACGTACACTTTGTGAATGGGAAAGAAGCCCATGCCTTCAGTGTGAAAGGCCGCTAGGCCTCTTTGCTTTGGCAGCCCAGGGATAGCGTCAGCTGTGAAATGCTTCCAAAGGAGCAGAGTCAGAGAACCTTGGAACCACAGAGCAGGTGCAGCCCAGAACACGGACTGCTCTTGGCCTGAGAACACCCACTGCCCAGCGCCTCTTTGGGGTACACACGTGTAGAGGGAGGGTGTTGAATTCTGCTGCGTCATAACTTCTCCGGGCCACGTAGTGTGAGGGCAAGGAGAGTGGCCCTCCACCTCATCCCAGTTTCATGTGTCAGTTGTCTAAGGCAAACTCCCTGCTTGAATCCCTCCGTGGGCTACGTAGCCTCCAGAGAAAGGTGGATGATTGGGACCCAGGGCTGGTATCTAGGTTAATGTTCTGTGCATCAACTTCGCAGCTGTTCTCTCTAAGCGGGTCCCAAAGGCTTTCTGGAAGAGTTTCCTTAGAGGGTCAGAAACAGGAAATTAACCGACAGGCCCACGGGGACGCCAGTTCTCTCCAGCAACAACGCTACCAGCCTCAGACACTTGGGTTCTCTTTGGTAAATGGAAGAACACTATGCTCGGAAGCTTCTTCCATCCAGTTTGAGAGTCGCGCTTCCACTGCATCTTGGGATACCAAGTGTTGCCATGCCGTCACAATTTCCAATTCTTAGGCCTATGACGGCAGAGTGTCTGGCAGTTCTGAAAGAGAACTTAGGAATGCAGGCGTTTTGGCTCCTTCCACCGAGAAACCAGCTCCTCCAGCTCCTCTGTCGTTAGCTATTTCATGTTAGAATATCTCTAGGGGCCCTCTTTTCCTCCTCCACGAGGTAAGACACAAACGGAATTGCCCTAAAGGGAAGAAGCCTTCTGAGTCCGGCAGAGAGGCAGCCTCTCCCACTCAGCCTTCCCCCAACGCTGAGCCCCGGGTTTGGGACAGAGAGAGGGAGAAAGGCAGCCGTAACCCCGAGCTCTTCCACAATGTAGTATAGGCCTCACCCTCACGCTCACGTCAATTTCACAGAGAAAACACCAGGCCTCGGTGTGCTTTCCTGTGGCAAGGAAACTTTGCTTTCATTCCTTAGGTGGCACGTTGGCTCAGGACTGCCCTACCCGAAGGACTCACGGTGTGCAGCCCTACTGGTTGAGATCAGCCCCTCTGGCTCTTTCTCGGATGACACCAACTGGAAAAGAGCCGTTCATATGCTGGGGACCCAGGGAGCTTTCCCTAGTCTACACCAGAACAGCACTCTGAGGGAGAGGAGCTGCTGACGTTTGGTAGCAAAATCTCCTATTCTGAAGAGAAACATTTCGCTGTAAGCGGGTTCCATCAGCCTTGCCATCTTTTCTCAGCTGGCTAGGATGGAGGGCAGGCAGTCAGTTGGCAGACTCACCTGAGGCCCTGCTTGCCAGACTGTGACACAGACCTCCCGCCTGCTTCAGCCCAAAGGGACGGCTTATGGTAAGGTAAAAACCCTGTGTTGGAAAGTTCCTGCCTAACCCTCGCACCAGCACAAGCATATTGGTCATTGGTCAAAGACTTTCCCCACAAGTTTAACATGTTTGCTCCCATCTAGCCTCCGAAGCCGAGTTTACCTAGCTAGGAATCTCACTTCAGGAAAGGTACTCAGGCTGCTGGTGACTGCACGTTGTTTCACCAGGCAGCCCAAATCGAGTACACCCACTTGCATTTTCCAGGGGGCAGAGCAAATGGTGTCAACTTACAGGCCTCCAGCCTGGGAGGGGCAACGTACACTTTGTGAATGGGAAAGAAGCCCATGCCTTCAGTGTGAAAGGCCGCTAGGCCTCTTTGCTTTGGCAGCCCAGGGATAGCGTCAGCTGTGAAATGCTTCCAAAGGAGCAGAGTCAGAGAACCTTGGAACCACAGAGCAGGTGCAGCCCAGAACACGGACTACTCTTGGCCTGAGAACACCCACTGCCCAGCGCCTCTTTGGGGTACACACGTGTAGAGGGAGGGTGTTGAATTCTGCTGCGTCATAACTTCTCCGGGCCACGTAGTGTGAGGGCAAGGAGAGTGGCCCTCCACCTCATCCCAGTTTCATGTGTCAGTTGTCTAAGGCAAACTCCCTGCTTGAATCCCTCCGTGGGCTACGTAGCCTCCAGAGAAAGGTGGATGATTGGGACCCAGGGCTGGTATCTAGGTTAATGTTCTGTGCATCAACTTCGCAGCTGTTCTCTCTAAGCGGGTCCCAAAGGCTTTCTGGAAGAGTTTCCTTAGAGGGTCAGAAACAGGAAATTAACCGACAGGCCCACGGGGACGCCAGTTCTCTCCAGCAACAACGCTACCAGCCTCAGACACTTGGGTTCTCTTTGGTAAATGGAAGAACACTATGCTCGGAAGCTTCTTCCATCCAGTTTGAGAGTCGCGCTTCCACTGCATCTTGGGATACCAAGTGTTGCCATGCCGTCACAATTTCCAATTCTTAGGCCTATGACGGCAGAGTGTCTGGCAGTTCTGAAAGAGAACTTAGGAATGCAGGCGTTTTGGCTCCTTCCACCGAGAAACCAGCTCCTCCAGCTCCTCTGTCGTTAGCTATTTCATGTTAGAATATCTCTAGGGGCCCTCTTTTCCTCCTCCACGAGGTAAGACACAAACGGAATTGCCCTAAAGGGAAGAAGCCTTCTGAGTCCGGCAGAGAGGCAGCCTCTCCCACTCAGCCTTCCCCCAACGCTGAGCCCCGGGTATGGGACAGAGAGAGGGAGAAAGGCAGCCGTAACCCCGAGCTCTTCCACAATGTAGTATAGGCCTCACCCTCAAGCTCACGTCAATTTCACAGAGAAAACACCAGGCCTCGGTGTGCTTTCCTGTGGCAAGGAAACTTTGCTTTCATTCCTTAGGTGGCACGTTGGCTCAGGACTGCCCTACCCGAAGGACTCACGGTGTGCAGCCCTACTGGTTGAGATCAGCCCCTCTGGCTCTTTCTCGGATGACACCAACTGGAAAAGAGCCGTTCATATGCTGGGGACCCAGGGAGCTTTCCCTAGTCTACACCAGAACAGCACTCTGAGGGAGAGGAGCTGCTGACGTTTGGTAGCAAAATCTCCTATTCTGAAGAGAAACATTTCGCTGTAAGCGGGTTCCATCAGCCTTGCCATCTTTTCTCAGCTGGCTAGGATGGAGGGCAGGCAGTCAGTTGGCAGACTCACCTGAGGCCCTGCTTGCCAGACTGTGACACAGACCTCCCGCCTGCTTCAGCCCAAAGGGACGGCTTATGGTAAGGTAAAAACCCTGTGTTGGAAAGTTCCTGCCTAACCCTCGCACCAGCACAAGCATATTGGTCATTGGTCAAAGACTTTCCCCACAAGTTTAACATGTTTGCTCCCATCTAGCCTCCGAAGCCGAGTTTACCTAGCTAGGAATCTCACTTCAGGAAAGGTACTCAGGCTGCTGGTGACTGCACGTTGTTTCACCAGGCAGCCCAAATCGAGTACACCCACTTGCATTTTCCAGGGGGCAGAGCAAATGGTGTCAACTTACAGGCCTCCAGCCTGGGAGGGGCAACGTACACTTTGTGAATGGGAAAGAAGCCCATGCCTTCAGTGTGAAAGGCCGCTAGGCCTCTTTGCTTTGGCAGCCCAGGGATAGCGTCAGCTGTGAAATGCTTCCAAAGGAGCAGAGTCAGAGAACCTTGGAACCACAGAGCAGGTGCAGCCCAGAACACGGACTGCTCTTGGCCTGAGAACACCCACTGCCCAGCGCCTCTTTGGGGTACACACGTGTAGAGGGAGGGTGTTGAATTCTGCTGCGTCATAACTTCTCCGGGCCACGTAGTGTGAGGGCAAGGAGAGTGGCCCTCCACCTCATCCCAGTTTCATGTGTCAGTTGTCTAAGGCAAACTCCCTGCTTGAATCCCTCCGTGGGCTACGTAGCCTCCAGAGAAAGGTGGATGATTGGGACCCAGGGCTGGTATCTAGGTTAATGTTCTGTGCATCAACTTCGCAGCTGTTCTCTCTAAGCGGGTCCCAAAGGCTTTCTGGAAGAGTTTCCTTAGAGGGTCAGAAACAGGAAATTAACCGACAAGCCCACGGGGACGCCAGTTCTCTCCAGCAACAACGCTACCAGCCTCAGACACTTGGGTTCTCTTTGGTAAATGGAAGAACACTATGCTTGGAAGTTTCTTCCATCCAGTTTGAGAGTCGCACTTCCACTGCATCTTGGGATACCAAGTGTTGCCATGCCGTCACAATATCCAATTCTTAGGCCTATGACGGCAGAGTGTCTGGCAGTTCTGAAAGAGAACTTAGGAATGCAGGCGTTTTGGCTCCTTCCACCGAGAAACCAGCTCCTCCAGCTCCTCTGTCGTTAGCTATTTCATGTTAGAATATCTCTAGGGGCCCTCTTTTCCTCCTCCACGAGGTAAGACACAAACGGAATTGCCCTAAAGGGAAGAAGCCTTCTGAGTCCGGCAGAGAGGCAGCCTCTCCCACTCAGCATTCCCCCAACGCTGAGCCCCGGGTATGGGACAGAGAGAGGGAGAAAGGCAGCCGTAACCCCGAGCTCTTCCACAATGTAGTATAGGCCTCACCCTCACGCTCACGTCAATTTCACAGAGAAAACACCAGGCCTCGGTGTGCTTTCCTGTGGCAAGGAAACTTTGCTTTCATTCCTTAGGTGGCACGTTGGCTCAGGACTGCCCTACCCGAAGGACTCACGGTGTGCAGCCCTACTGGTTGAGATCAGCCCCTCTGGCTCTTTCTCGGATGACACCAACTGGAAAAGAGCCGTTCATATGCTGGGGACCCAGGGAGCTTTCCCTAGTCTACACCAGAACAGCACTCTGAGGGAGAGGAGCTGCTGACGTTTGGTAGCAAAATCTCCTATTCTGAAGAGAAACATTTCGCTGTAAGCGGGTTCCATCAGCCTTGCCATCTTTTCTCAGCTGGCTAGGATGGAGGGCAGGCAGTCAGTTGGCAGACTCACCTGAGGCCCTGCTTGCCAGACTGTGACACAGACCTCCCGCCTGCTTCAGCCCAAAGGGACGGCTTATGGTAAGTTAAAAACCCTGTGTTGGAAAGTTCCTGCCTAACCCTCGCACCAGCACAAGCATATGGGTCATTGGTCAAAGACTCTCCCCACAAGTTTAACATGTTTGCTCCCATCTAGCCTCCGAAGCCGAGTTTACCTAGCTAGGAATCTCACTTCAGGAAAGGTACTCAGGCTGCTGGTGACTGCACGTTGTTTCACCAGGCAGCCCAAATCGAGTACACCCACTTGCATTTTCCAGGGGGCAGAGCAAATGGTGTCAACTTACAGGCCTCCAGCCTGGGAGGGGCAACGTACACTTTGTGAATGGGAAAGAAGCCCATGCCTTCAGTGTGAAAGGCCGCTAGGCCTCTTTGCTTTGGCAGCCCAGGGATAGCGTCAGCTGTGAAATGCTTCCAAAGGAGCAGAGTCAGAGAACCTTGGAACCACAGAGCAGGTGCAGCCCAGAACACGGACTGCTCTTGGCCTGAGAACACCCACTGCCCAGCGCCTCTTTGGGGTACACACGTGTAGAGGGAGGGTGTTGAATTCTGCTGCGTCATAACTTCTCCGGGCCACGTAGTGTGAGGGCAAGGAGAGTGGCCCTCCACCTCATCCCAGTTTCATGTGTCAGTTGTCTAAGGCAAACTCCCTGCTTGAATCCCTCCGTGGGCTACGTAGCCTCCAGAGAAAGGTGGATGATTGGGACCCAGGGCTGGTATCTAGGTTAATGTTCTGTGCATCAACTTCGCAGCTGTTCTCTCTAAGCGGGTCCCAAAGGCTTTCTGGAAGAGTTTCCTTAGAGGGTCAGAAACAGGAAATTAACCGACAGGCCCACGGGGACGCCAGTTCTCTCCAGCAACAACGCTACCAGCCTCAGACACTTGGGTTCTCTTTGGTAAATGGAAGAACACTATGCTTGGAAGCTTCTTCCATCCAGTTTGAGAGTCGCACTTCCACTGCATCTTGGGATACCAAGTGTTGCCATGCCGTCACAATATCCAATTCTTAGGCCTATGACGGCAGAGTGTCTGGCAGTTCTGAAAGAGAACTTAGGAATGCAGGCGTTTTGGCTCCTTCCACCGAGAAACCAGCTCCTCCAGCTCCTCTGTCGTTAGCTATTTCATGTTAGAATATCTCTAGGGGCCCTCTTTTCCTCCTCCACGAGGTAACACACAAACGGAATTGCCCTAAAGGGAAGAAGCCTTCTGAGTCCGGCAGAGAGGCAGCCTCTCCCACTCAGCATTCCCCCAACGCTGAGCCCCGGGTTTGGGACAGAGAGAGGGAGAAAGGCAGCCGTAACCCCGAGCTCTTCCACAATGTAGTATAGGCCTCACCCTCACGCTCACGTCAATTTCACAGAGAAAACACCAGGCCTCGGTGTGCTTTCCTGTGGCAAGGAAACTTTGCTTTCATTCCTTAGGTGGCACGTTGGCTCAGGACTGCCCTACCCGAAGGACTCACGGTGTGCAGCCCTACTGGTTGAGATCAGCCCCTCTGGCTCTTTCTCGGATGACACCAACTGGAAAAGAGCCGTTCATATGCTGGGGACCCAGGGAGCTTTCCCTAGTCTACACCAGAACAGCACTCTGAGGGAGAGGAGCTGCTGACGTTTGGTAGCAAAATCTCCTATTCTGAAGAGAAACATTTCGCTGTAAGCGGGTTCCATCAGCCTTGCCATCTTTTCTCAGCTGGCTAGGATGGAGGGCAGGCAGTCAGTTGGCAGACTCACCTGAGGCCCTGCTTGCCAGACTGTGACACAGACCTCCCGCCTGCTTCAGCCCAAAGGGACGGCTTATGGTAAGGTACAAACCCTGTGTTGGAAAGTTCCTGCCTAACCCTCGCACCAGCACAAGCATATGGGTCATTGGTCAAAGACTTTCCCCACAAGTTTAACATGTTTGCTCCCATCTAGCCTCCGAAGCCGAGTTTACCTAGCTAGGAATCTCACTTCAGGAAAGGTACTCAGGCTGCTGGTGACTGCACGTTGTTTCACCAGGCAGCCCAAATCGAGTACACCCACTTGCATTTTCCAGGGGGCAGAGCAAATGGTGTCAACTTACAGGCCTCCAGCCTGGGAGGGGCAACGTACACTTTGTGAATGGGAAAGAAGCCCATGCCTTCAGTGTGAAAGGCCGCTAGGCCTCTTTGCTTTGGCAGCCCAGGGATAGCGTCAGCTGTGAAATGCTTCCAAAGGAGCAGAGTCAGAGAACCTTGGAACCACAGAGCAGGTGCAGCCCAGAACACGGACTGCTCTTGGCCTGAGAACACCCACTGCCCAGCGCCTCTTTGGGGTACACACGTGTAGAGGGAGGGTGTTGAATTCTGCTGCGTCATAACTTCTCCGGGCCACGTAGTGTGAGGGCAAGGAGAGTGGCCCTCCACCTCATCCCAGTTTCATGTGTCAGTTGTCTAAGGCAAACTCCCTGCTTGAATCCCTCCGTGGGCTACGTAGCCTCCAGAGAAAGGTGGATGATTGGGACCCAGGGCTGGTATCTAGGTTAATGTTCTGTGCATCAACTTCGCAGCTGTTCTCTCTAAGCGGGTCCCAAAGGCTTTCTGGAAGAGTTTCCTTAGAGGGTCAGAAACAGGAAATTAACCGACAGGCCCACGGGGACGCCAGTTCTCTCCAGCAACAACGCTACCAGCCTCAGACACTTGGGTTCTCTTTGGTAAATGGAAGAACACTATGCTTGGAAGCTTCTTCCATCCAGTTTGAGAGTCGCGCTTCCACTGCATCTTGGGATACCAAGTGTTGCCATGCCGTCACAATTTCCAATTCTTAGGCCTATGACGGCAGAGTGTCTGGCAGTTCTGAAAGAGAACTTAGGAATGCAGGCGTTTTGGCTCCTTCCACCGAGAAACCAGCTCCTCCAGCTCCTCTGTCGTTAGCTATTTCATGTTAGAATATCTCTAGGGGCCCTCTTTTCCTCCTCCACGAGGTAAGACACAAACGGAATTGCCCTAAAGGGAAGAAGCCTTCTGAGTCCGGCAGAGAGGCAGCCTCTCCCACTCAGCCTTCCCCCAACGCTGAGCCCCGGGTATGGGACAGAGAGAGGGAGAAAGGCAGCCGTAACCCCGAGCTCTTCCACAATGTAGTATAGGCCTCACCCTCAAGCTCACGTCAATTTCACAGAGAAAACACCAGGCCTCGGTGTGCTTTCCTGTGGCAAGGAAACTTTGCTTTCATTCCTTAGGTGGCACGTTGGCTCAGGACTGCCCTACCCGAAGGACTCACGGTGTGCAGCCCTACTGGTTGAGATCAGCCCCTCTGGCTCTTTCTCGGATGACACCAACTGGAAAAGAGCCGTTCATATGCTGGGGACCCAGGGAGCTTTCCCTAGTCTACACCAGAACAGCACTCTGAGGGAGAGGAGCTGCTGACGTTTGGTAGCAAAATCTCCTATTCTGAAGAGAAACATTTCGCTGTAAGCGGGTTCCATCAGCCTTGCCATCTTTTCTCAGCTGGCTAGGATGGAGGGCAGGCAGTCAGTTGGCAGACTCACCTGAGGCCCTGCTTGCCAGACTGTGACACAGACCTCCCGCCTGCTTCAGCCCAAAGGGACGGCTTATGGTAAGGTAAAAACCCTGTGTTGGAAAGTTCCTGCCTAACCCTCGCACCAGCACAAGCATATGGGTCATTGGTCAAAGACTTTCCCCACAAGTTTAACATGTTTGCTCCCATCTAGCCTCCGAAGCCGAGTTTACCTAGCTAGGAATCTCACTTCAGGAAAGGTACTCAGGCTGCTGGTGACTGCACGTTGTTTCACCAGGCAGCCCAAATCGAGTACACCCACTTGCATTTTCCAGGGGGCAGAGCAAATGGTGTCAACTTACAGGCCTCCAGCCTGGGAGGGGCAACGTACACTTTGTGAATGGGAAAGAAGCCCATGCCTTCAGTGTGAAAGGCCGCTAGGCCTCTTTGCTTTGGCAGCCCAGGGATAGCGTCAGCTGTGAAATGCTTCCAAAGGAGCAGAGTCAGAGAACCTTGGAACCACAGAGCAGGTGCAGCCCAGAACACGGACTGCTCTTGGCCTGAGAACACCCACTGCCCAGCGCCTCTTTGGGGTACACACGTGTAGAGGGAGGGTGTTGAATTCTGCTGCGTCATAACTTCTCCGGGCCACGTAGTGTGAGGGCAAGGAGAGTGGCCCTCCACCTCATCCCAGTTTCATGTGTCAGTTGTCTAAGGCAAACTCCCTGCTTGAATCCCTCCGTGGGCTACGTAGCCTCCAGAGAAAGGTGGATGATTGGGACCCAGGGCTGGTATCTAGGTTAATGTTCTGTGCATCAACTTCGCAGCTGTTCTCTCTAAGCGGGTCCCAAAGGCTTTCTGGAAGAGTTTCCTTAGAGGGTCAGAAACAGGAAATTAACCGACAGGCCCACGGGGACGCCAGTTCTCTCCAGCAACAACGCTACCAGCCTCAGACACTTGGGTTCTCTTTGGTAAATGGAAGAACACTATGCTTGGAAGCTTCTTCCATCCAGTTTGAGAGTCGCACTTCCACTGCATCTTGGGATACCAAGTGTTGCCATGCCGTCACAATATCCAATTCTTAGGCCTATGACGGCAGAGTGTCTGGCAGTTCTGAAAGAGAACTTAGGGATGCAGGCGTTTTGGCTCCTTCCACCGAGAAACCAGCTCCTCCAGCTCCTCTGTCGTTAGCTATTTCATGTTAGAATATCTCTAGGGGCCCTCTTTTCCTCCTCCACGAGGTAACACACAAACGGAATTGCCCTAAAGGGAAGAAGCCTTCTGAGTCCGGCAGAGAGGCAGCCTCTCCCACTCAGCATTCCCCCAACGCTGAGCCCCGGGTTTGGGACAGAGAGAGGGAGAAAGGCAGCCGTAACCCCGAGCTCTTCCACAATGTAGTATAGGCCTCACCCTCACGCTCACGTCAATTTCACAGAGAAAACACCAGGCCTCGGTGTGCTTTCCTGTGGCAAGGAAACTTTGCTTTCATTCCTTAGGTGGCACGTTGGCTCAGGACTGCCCTACCCGAAGGACTCACGGTGTGCAGCCCTACTGGTTGAGATCAGCCCCTCTGGCTCTTTCTCGGATGACACCAACTGGAAAAGAGCCGTTCATATGCTGGGGACCCAGGGAGCTTTCCCTAGTCTACACCAGAACAGCACTCTGAGGGAGAGGAGCTGCTGACGTTTGGTAGCAAAATCTCCTATTCTGAAGAGAAACATTTCGCTGTAAGCGGGTTCCATCAGCCTTGCCATCTTTTCTCAGCTGGCTAGGATGGAGGGCAGGCAGTCAGTTGGCAGACTCACCTGAGGCCCTGCTTGCCAGACTGTGACACAGACCTCCCGCCTGCTTCAGCCCAAAGGGACGGCTTATGGTAAGGTACAAACCCTGTGTTGGAAAGTTCCTGCCTAACCCTCGCACCAGCACAAGCATATTGGTCATTGGTCAAAGACTTTCCCCACAAGTTTAACATGTTTGCTCCCATCTAGCCTCCGAAGCCGAGTTTACCTAGCTAGGAATCTCACTTCAGGAAAGGTACTCAGGCTGCTGGTGACTGCACGTTGTTTCACCAGGCAGCCCAAATCGAGTACACCCACTTGCATTTTCCAGGGGGCAGAGCAAATGGTGTCAACTTACAGGCCTCCAGCCTGGGAGGGGCAACGTACACTTTGTGAATGGGAAAGAAGCCCATGCCTTCAGTGTGAAAGGCCGCTAGGCCTCTTTGCTTTGGCAGCCCAGGGATAGCGTCAGCTGTGAAATGCTTCCAAAGGAGCAGAGTCAGAGAACCTTGGAACCACAGAGCAGGTGCAGCCCAGAACACGGACTGCTCTTGGCCTGAGAACACCCACTGCCCAGCGCCTCTTTGGGGTACACACGTGTAGAGGGAGGGTGTTGAATTCTGCTGCGTCATAACTTCTCCGGGCCACGTAGTGTGAGGGCAAGGAGAGTGGCCCTCCACCTCATCCCAGTTTCATGTGTCAGTTGTCTAAGGCAAACTCCCTGCTTGAATCCCTCCGTGGGCTACGTAGCCTCCAGAGAAAGGTGGATGATTGGGACCCAGGGCTGGTATCTAGGTTAATGTTCTGTGCATCAACTTCGCAGCTGTTCTCTCTAAGCGGGTCCCAAAGGCTTTCTGGAAGAGTTTCCTTAGAGGGTCAGAAACAGGAAATTAACCGACAGGCCCACGGGGACGCCAGTTCTCTCCAGCAACAACGCTACCAGCCTCAGACACTTGGGTTCTCTTTGGTAAATGGAAGAACACTATGCTTGGAAGCTTCTTCCATCCAGTTTGAGAGTCGCGCTTCCACTGCATCTTGGGATACCAAGTGTTGCCATGCCGTCACAATTTCCAATTCTTAGGCCTATGACGGCAGAGTGTCTGGCAGTTCTGAAAGAGAACTTAGGAATGCAGGCGTTTTGGCTCCTTCCACCGAGAAACCAGCTCCTCCAGCTCCTCTGTCGTTAGCTATTTCATGTTAGAATATCTCTAGGGGCCCTCTTTTCCTCCTCCACGAGGTAAGACACAAACGGAATTGCCCTAAAGGGAAGAAGCCTTCTGAGTCCGGCAGAGAGGCAGCCTCTCCCACTCAGCCTTCCCCCAACGCTGAGCCCCGGGTATGGGACAGAGAGAGGGAGAAAGGCAGCCGTAACCCCGAGCTCTTCCACAATGTAGTATAGGCCTCACCCTCAAGCTCACGTCAATTTCACAGAGAAAACACCAGGCCTCGGTGTGCTTTCCTGTGGCAAGGAAACTTTGCTTTCATTCCTTAGGTGGCACGTTGGCTCAGGACTGCCCTACCCGAAGGACTCACGGTGTGCAGCCCTACTGGTTGAGATCAGCCCCTCTGGCTCTTTCTCGGATGACACCAACTGGAAAAGAGCCGTTCATATGCTGGGGACCCAGGGAGCTTTCCCTAGTCTACACCAGAACAGCACTCTGAGGGAGAGGAGCTGCTGACGTTTGGTAGCAAAATCTCCTATTCTGAAGAGAAACATTTCGCTGTAAGCGGGTTCCATCAGCCTTGCCATCTTTTCTCAGCTGGCTAGGATGGAGGGCAGGCAGTCAGTTGGCAGACTCACCTGAGGCCCTGCTTGCCAGACTGTGACACAGACCTCCCGCCTGCTTCAGCCCAAAGGGACGGCTTATGGTAAGGTAAAAACCCTGTGTTGGAAAGTTCCTGCCTAACCCTCGCACCAGCACAAGCATATGGGTCATTGGTCAAAGACTTTCCCCACAAGTTTAACATGTTTGCTCCCATCTAGCCTCCGAAGCCGAGTTTACCTAGCTAGGAATCTCACTTCAGGAAAGGTACTCAGGCTGCTGGTGACTGCACGTTGTTTCACCAGGCAGCCCAAATCGAGTACACCCACTTGCATTTTCCAGGGGGCAGAGCAAATGGTGTCAACTTACAGGCCTCCAGCCTGGGAGGGGCAACGTACACTTTGTGAATGGGAAAGAAGCCCATGCCTTCAGTGTGAAAGGCCGCTAGGCCTCTTTGCTTTGGCAGCCCAGGGATAGCGTCAGCTGTGAAATGCTTCCAAAGGAGCAGAGTCAGAGAACCTTGGAACCACAGAGCAGGTGCAGCCCAGAACACGGACTGCTCTTGGCCTGAGAACACCCACTGCCCAGCGCCTCTTTGGGGTACACACGTGTAGAGGGAGGGTGTTGAATTCTGCTGCGTCATAACTTCTCCGGGCCACGTAGTGTGAGGGCAAGGAGAGTGGCCCTCCACCTCATCCCAGTTTCATGTGTCAGTTGTCTAAGGCAAACTCCCTGCTTGAATCCCTCCGTGGGCTACGTAGCCTCCAGAGAAAGGTGGATGATTGGGACCCAGGGCTGGTATCTAGGTTAATGTTCTGTGCATCAACTTCGCAGCTGTTCTCTCTAAGCGGGTCCCAAAGGCTTTCTGGAAGAGTTTCCTTAGAGGGTCAGAAACAGGAAATTAACCGACAGGCCCACGGGGACGCCAGTTCTCTCCAGCAACAACGCTACCAGCCTCAGACACTTGGGTTCTCTTTGGTAAATGGAAGAACACTATGCTTGGAAGTTTCTTCCATCCAGTTTGAGAGTCGCACTTCCACTGCATCTTGGGATACCAAGTGTTGCCATGCCGTCACAATATCCAATTCTTAGGCCTATGACGGCAGAGTGTCTGGCAGTTCTGAAAGAGAACTTAGGAATGCAGGCGTTTTGGCTCCTTCCACCGAGAAACCAGCTCCTCCAGCTCCTCTGTCGTTAGCTATTTCATGTTAGAATATCTCTAGGGGCCCTCTTTTCCTCCTCCACGAGGTAAGACACAAACGGAATTGCCCTAAAGGGAAGAAGCCTTCTGAGTCCGGCAGAGAGGCAGCCTCTCCCACTCAGCATTCCCCCAACGCTGAGCCCCGGGTATGGGACAGAGAGAGGGAGAAAGGCAGCCGTAACCCCGAGCTCTTCCACAATGTAGTATAGGCCTCACCCTCACGCTCACGTCAATTTCACAGAGAAAACACCAGGCCTCGGTGTGCTTTCCTGTGGCAAGGAAACTTTGCTTTCATTCCTTAGGTGGCACGTTGGCTCAGGACTGCCCTACCCGAAGGACTCACGGTGTGCAGCCCTACTGGTTGAGATCAGCCCCTCTGGCTCTTTCTCGGATGACACCAACTGGAAAAGAGCCGTTCATATGCTGGGGACCCAGGGAGCTTTCCCTAGTCTACACCAGAACAGCACTCTGAGGGAGAGGAGCTGCTGACGTTTGGTAGCAAAATCTCCTATTCTGAAGAGAAACATTTCGCTGTAAGCGGGTTCCATCAGCCTTGCCATCTTTTCTCAGCTGGCTAGGATGGAGGGCAGGCAGTCAGTTGGCAGACTCACCTGAGGCCCTGCTTGCCAGACTGTGACACAGACCTCCCGCCTGCTTCAGCCCAAAGGGACGGCTTATGGTAAGGTACAAACCCTGTGTTGGAAAGTTCCTGCCTAACCTTCGCACCAGCACAAGCATATGGGTCATTGGTCAAAGACTTTCCCCACAAGTTTAACATGTTTGCTCCCATCTAGCCTCCGAAGCCGAGTTTACCTAGCTAGGAATCTCACTTCAGGAAAGGTACTCAGGCTGCTGGTGACTGCACGTTGTTTCACCAGGCAGCCCAAATCGAGTACACCCACTTGCATTTTCCAGGGGGCAGAGCAAATGGTGTCAACTTACAGGCCTCCAGCCTGGGAGGGGCAACGTACACTTTGTGAATGGGAAAGAAGCCCATGCCTTCAGTGTGAAAGGCCGCTAGGCCTCTTTGCTTTGGCAGCCCAGGGATAGCGTCAGCTCTGAAATGCTTCCAAAGGAGCAGAGTCAGAGAACCTTGGAACCACAGAGCAGGTGCAGCCCAGAACACGGACTACTCTTGGCCTGAGAACACCCACTGCCCAGCGCCTCTTTGGGGTACACACGTGTAGAGGGAGGGTGTTGAATTCTGCTGCGTCATAACTTCTCCGGGCCACGTAGTGTGAGGGCAAGGAGAGTGGCCCTCCACCTCATCCCAGTTTCATGTGTCAGTTGTCTAAGGCAAACTCCCTGCTTGAATCCCTCCGTGGGCTACGTAGCCTCCAGAGAAAGGTGGATGATTGGGACCCAGGGCTGGTATCTAGGTTAATGTTCTGTGCATCAACTTCGCAGCTGTTCTCTCTAAGCGGGTCCCAAAGGCTTTCTGGAAGAGTTTCCTTAGAGGGTCAGAAACAGGAAATTAACCGACAGGCCCACGGGGACGCCAGTTCTCTCCAGCAACAACGCTACCAGCCTCAGACACTTGGGTTCTCTTTGGTAAATGGAAGAACACTATGCTTGGAAGCTTCTTCCATCCAGTTTGAGAGTCGCGCTTCCACTGCATCTTGGGATACCAAGTGTTGCCATGCCGTCACAATTTCCAATTCTTAGGCCTATGACGGCAGAGTGTCTGGCAGTTCTGAAAGAGAACTTAGGAATGCAGGCGTTTTGGCTCCTTCCACCGAGAAACCAGCTCCTCCAGCTCCTCTGTCGTTAGCTATTTCATGTTAGAATATCTCTAGGGGCCCTCTTTTCCTCCTCCACGAGGTAAGACACAAACGGAATTGCCCTAAAGGGAAGAAGCCTTCTGAGTCCGGCAGAGAGGCAGCCTCTCCCACTCAGCATTCCCCCAACGCTGAGCCCCGGGTATGGGACAGAGAGAGGGAGAAAGGCAGCCGTAACCCCGAGCTCTTCCACAATGTAGTATAGGCCTCACCCTCACGCTCACGTCAATTTCACAGAGAAAACACCAGGCCTCGGTGTGCTTTCCTGTGGCAAGGAAACTTTGCTTTCATTCCTTAGGTGGCACGTTGGCTCAGGACTGCCCTACCCGAAGGACTCACGGTGTGCAGCCCTACTGGTTGAGATCAGCCCCTCTGGCTCTTTCTCGGATGACACCAACTGGAAAAGAGCCGTTCATATGCTGGGGACCCAGGGAGCTTTCCCTAGTCTACACCAGAACAGCACTCTGAGGGAGAGGAGCTGCTGACGTTTGGTAGCAAAATCTCCTATTCTGAAGAGAAACATTTCGCTGTAAGCGGGTTCCATCAGCCTTGCCATCTTTTCTCAGCTGGCTAGGATGGAGGGCAGGCAGTCAGTTGGCAGACTCACCTGAGGCCCTGCTTGCCAGACTGTGACACAGACCTCCCGCCTGCTTCAGCCCAAAGGGACGGCTTATGGTAAGGTAAAAACCCTGTGTTGGAAAGTTCCTGCCTAACCCTCGCACCAGCACAAGCATATGGGTCATTGGTCAAAGACTTTCCCCACAAGTTTAACATGTTTGCTCCCATCTAGCCTCCGAAGCCGAGTTTACCTAGCTAGGAATCTCACTTCAGGAAAGGTACTCAGGCTGCTGGTGACTGCACGTTGTTTCACCAGGCAGCCCAAATCGAGTACACCCACTTGCATTTTCCAGGGGGCAGAGCAAATGGTGTCAACTTACAGGCCTCCAGCCTGGGAGGGGCAACGTACACTTTGTGAATGGGAAAGAAGCCCATGCCTTCAGTGTGAAAGGCCGCTAGGCCTCTTTGCTTTGGCAGCCCAGGGATAGCGTCAGCTGTGAAATGCTTCCAAAGGAGCAGAGTCAGAGAACCTTGGAACCACAGAGCAGGTGCAGCCCAGAACACGGACTGCTCTTGGCCTGAGAACACCCACTGCCCAGCGCCTCTTTGGGGTACACACGTGTAGAGGGAGGGTGTTGAATTCTGCTGCGTCATAACTTCTCCGGGCCACGTAGTGTGAGGGCAAGGAGAGTGGCCCTCCACCTCATCCCAGTTTCATGTGTCAGTTGTCTAAGGCAAACTCCCTGCTTGAATCCCTCCGTGGGCTACGTAGCCTCCAGAGAAAAGTGGATGATTGGGACCCAGGGCTGGTATCTAGGTTAATGTTCTGTGCATCAACTTCGCAGCTGTTCTCTCTAAGCGGGTCCCAAAGGCTTTCTGGAAGAGTTTCCTTAGAGGGTCAGAAACAGGAAATTAACCGACAAGCCCACGGGGACGCCAGTTCTCTCCAGCAACAACGCTACCAGCCTCAGACACTTGGGTTCTCTTTGGTAAATGGAAGAACACTATGCTTGGAAGTTTCTTCCATCCAGTTTGAGAGTCGCACTTCCACTGCATCTTGGGATACCAAGTGTTGCCATGCCGTCACAATATCCAATTCTTAGGCCTATGACGGCAGAGTGTCTGGCAGTTCTGAAAGAGAACTTAGGAATGCAGGCGTTTTGGCTCCTTCCACCGAGAAACCAGCTCCTCCAGCTCCTCTGTCGTTAGCTATTTCATGTTAGAATATCTCTAGGGGCCCTCTTTTCCTCCTCCACGAGGTAAGACACAAACGGAATTGCCCTAAAGGGAAGAAGCCTTCTGAGTCCGGCAGAGAGGCAGCCTCTCCCACTCAGCATTCCCCCAACGCTGAGCCCCGGGTATGGGACAGAGAGAGGGAGAAAGGCAGCCGTAACCCCGAGCTCTTCCACAATGTAGTATAGGCCTCACCCTCACGCTCACGTCAATTTCACAGAGAAAACACCAGGCCTCGGTGTGCTTTCCTGTGGCAAGGAAACTTTGCTTTCATTCCTTAGGTGGCACGTTGGCTCAGGACTGCCCTACCCGAAGGACTCACGGTGTGCAGCCCTACTGGTTGAGATCAGCCCCTCTGGCTCTTTCTCGGATGACACCAACTGGAAAAGAGCCGTTCATATGCTGGGGACCCAGGGAGCTTTCCCTAGTCTACACCAGAACAGCACTCTGAGGGAGAGGAGCTGCTGACGTTTGGTAGCAAAATCTCCTATTCTGAAGAGAAACATTTCGCTGTAAGCGGGTTCCATCAGCCTTGCCATCTTTTCTCAGCTGGCTAGGATGGAGGGCAGGCAGTCAGTTGGCAGACTCACCTGAGGCCCTGCTTGCCAGACTGTGACACAGACCTCCCGCCTGCTTCAGCCCAAAGGGACGGCTTATGGTAAGGTAAAAACCCTGTGTTGGAAAGTTCCTGCCTAACCCTCGCACCAGCACAAGCATATGGGTCATTGGTCAAAGACTTTCCCCACAAGTTTAACATGTTTGCTCCCATCTAGCCTCCGAAGCCGAGTTTACCTAGCTAGGAATCTCACTTCAGGAAAGGTACTCAGGCTGCTGGTGACTGCACGTTGTTTCACCAGGCAGCCCAAATCGAGTACACCCACTTGCATTTTCCAGGGGGCAGAGCAAATGGTGTCAACTTACAGGCCTCCAGCCTGGGAGGGGCAACGTACACTTTGTGAATGGGAAAGAAGCCCATGCCTTCAGTGTGAAAGGCCGCTAGGCCTCTTTGCTTTGGCAGCCCAGGGATAGCGTCAGCTGTGAAATGCTTCCAAAGGAGCAGAGTCAGAGAACCTTGGAACCACAGAGCAGGTGCAGCCCAGAACACGGACTGCTCTTGGCCTGAGAACACCCACTGCCCAGCGCCTCTTTGGGGTACACACGTGTAGAGGGAGGGTGTTGAATTCTGCTGCGTCATAACTTCTCCGGGCCACGTAGTGTGAGGGCAAGGAGAGTGGCCCTCCACCTCATCCCAGTTTCATGTGTCAGTTGTCTAAGGCAAACTCCCTGCTTGAATCCCTCCGTGGGCTACGTAGCCTCCAGAGAAAGGTGGATGATTGGGACCCAGGGCTGGTATCTAGGTTAATGTTCTGTGCATCAACTTCGCAGCTGTTCTCTCTAAGCGGGTCCCAAAGGCTTTCTGGAAGAGTTTCCTTAGAGGGTCAGAAACAGGAAATTAACCGACAGGCCCACGGGGACGCCAGTTCTCTCCAGCAACAACGCTACCAGCCTCAGACACTTGGGTTCTCTTTGGTAAATGGAAGAACACTATGCTCGGAAGCTTCTTCCATCCAGTTTGAGAGTCGCGCTTCCACTGCATCTTGGGATACCAAGTGTTGCCATGCCGTCACAATTTCCAATTCTTAGGCCTATGACGGCAGAGTGTCTGGCAGTTCTGAAAGAGAACTTAGGAATGCAGGCGTTTTGGCTCCTTCCACCGAGAAACCAGCTCCTCCAGCTCCTCTGTCGTTAGCTATTTCATGTTAGAATATCTCTAGGGGCCCTCTTTTCCTCCTCCACGAGGTAAGACACAAACGGAATTGCCCTAAAGGGAAGAAGCCTTCTGAGTCCGGCAGAGAGGCAGCCTCTCCCACTCAGCCTTCCCCCAACGCTGAGCCCCGGGTATGGGACAGAGAGAGGGAGAAAGGCAGCCGTAACCCCGAGCTCTTCCACAATGTAGTATAGGCCTCACCCTCACGCTCACGTCAATTTCACAGAGAAAACACCAGGCCTCGGTGTGCTTTCCTGTGGCAAGGAAACTTTGCTTTCATTCCTTAGGTGGCACGTTGGCTCAGGACTGCCCTACCCGAAGGACTCACGGTGTGCAGCCCTACTGGTTGAGATCAGCCCCTCTGGCTCTTTCTCGGATGACACCAACTGGAAAAGAGCCGTTCATATGCTGGGGACCCAGGGAGCTTTCCCTAGTCTACACCAGAACAGCACTCTGAGGGAGAGGAGCTGCTGACGTTTGGTAGCAAAATCTCCTATTCTGAAGAGAAACATTTCGCTGTAAGCGGGTTCCATCAGCCTTGCCATCTTTTCTCAGCTGGCTAGGATGGAGGGCAGGCAGTCAGTTGGCAGACTCACCTGAGGCCCTGCTTGCCAGACTGTGACACAGACCTCCCGCCTGCTTCAGCCCAAAGGGACGGCTTATGGTAAGGTAAAAACCCTGTGTTGGAAAGTTCCTGCCTAACCCTCGCACCAGCACAAGCATATGGGTCATTGGTCAAAGACTCTCCCCACAAGTTTAACATGTTTGCTCCCATCTAGCCTCCGAAGCCGAGTTTACCTAGCTAGGAATCTCACTTCAGGAAAGGTACTCAGGCTGCTGGTGACTGCACGTTGTTTCACCAGGCAGCCCAAATCGAGTACACCCACTTGCATTTTCCAGGGGGCAGAGCAAATGGTGTCAACTTACAGGCCTCCAGCCTGGGAGGGGCAACGTACACTTTGTGAATGGGAAAGAAGCCCATGCCTTCAGTGTGAAAGGCCGCTAGGCCTCTTTGCTTTGGCAGCCCAGGGATAGCGTCAGCTGTGAAATGCTTCCAAAGGAGCAGAGTCAGAGAACCTTGGAACCACAGAGCAGGTGCAGCCCAGAACACGGACTGCTCTTGGCCTGAGAACACCCACTGCCCAGCGCCTCTTTGGGGTACACACGTGTAGAGGGAGGGTGTTGAATTCTGCTGCGTCATAACTTCTCCGGGCCACGTAGTGTGAGGGCAAGGAGAGTGGCCCTCCACCTCATCCCAGTTTCATGTGTCAGTTGTCTAAGGCAAACTCCCTGCTTGAATCCCTCCGTGGGCTACGTAGCCTCCAGAGAAAGGTGGATGATTGGGACCCAGGGCTGGTATCTAGGTTAATGTTCTGTGCATCAACTTCGCAGCTGTTCTCTCTAAGCGGGTCCCAAAGGCTTTCTGGAAGAGTTTCCTTAGAGGGTCAGAAACAGGAAATTAACCGACAGGCCCACGGGGACGCCAGTTCTCTCCAGCAACAACGCTACCAGCCTCAGACACTTGGGTTCTCTTTGGTAAATGGAAGAACACTATGCTTGGAAGCTTCTTCCATCCAGTTTGAGAGTCGCGCTTCCACTGCATCTTGGGATACCAAGTGTTGCCATGCCGTCACAATTTCCAATTCTTAGGCCTATGACGGCAGAGTGTCTGGCAGTTCTGAAAGAGAACTTAGGAATGCAGGCGTTTTGGCTCCTTCCACCGAGAAACCAGCTCCTCCAGCTCCTCTGTCGTTAGCTATTTCATGTTAGAATATCTCTAGGGGCCCTCTTTTCCTCCTCCACGAGGTAAGACACAAACGGAATTGCCCTAAAGGGAAGAAGCCTTCTGAGTCCGGCAGAGAGGCAGCCTCTCCCACTCAGCCTTCCCCCAACGCTGAGCCCCGGGTATGGGACAGAGAGAGGGAGAAAGGCAGCCGTAACCCCGAGCTCTTCCACAATGTAGTATAGGCCTCACCCTCAAGCTCACGTCAATTTCACAGAGAAAACACCAGGCCTCGGTGTGCTTTCCTGTGGCAAGGAAACTTTGCTTTCATTCCTTAGGTGGCACGTTGGCTCAGGACTGCCCTACCCGAAGGACTCACGGTGTGCAGCCCTACTGGTTGAGATCAGCCCCTCTGGCTCTTTCTCGGATGACACCAACTGGAAAAGAGCCGTTCATATGCTGGGGACCCAGGGAGCTTTCCCTAGTCTACACCAGAACAGCACTCTGAGGGAGAGGAGCTGCTGACGTTTGGTAGCAAAATCTCCTATTCTGAAGAGAAACATTTCGCTGTAAGCGGGTTCCATCAGCCTTGCCATCTTTTCTCAGCTGGCTAGGATGGAGGGCAGGCAGTCAGTTGGCAGACTCACCTGAGGCCCTGCTTGCCAGACTGTGACACAGACCTCCCGCCTGCTTCAGCCCAAAGGGACGGCTTATGGTAAGGTAAAAACCCTGTGTTGGAAAGTTCCTGCCTAACCCTCGCACCAGCACAAGCATATGGGTCATTGGTCAAAGACTTTCCCCACAAGTTTAACATGTTTGCTCCCATCTAGCCTCCGAAGCCGAGTTTACCTAGCTAGGAATCTCACTTCAGGAAAGGTACTCAGGCTGCTGGTGACTGCACGTTGTTTCACCAGGCAGCCCAAATCGAGTACACCCACTTGCATTTTCCAGGGGGCAGAGCAAATGGTGTCAACTTACAGGCCTCCAGCCTGGGAGGGGCAACGTACACTTTGTGAATGGGAAAGAAGCCCATGCCTTCAGTGTGAAAGGCCGCTAGGCCTCTTTGCTTTGGCAGCCCAGGGATAGCGTCAGCTGTGAAATGCTTCCAAAGGAGCAGAGTCAGAGAACCTTGGAACCACAGAGCAGGTGCAGCCCAGAACACGGACTGCTCTTGGCCTGAGAACACCCACTGCCCAGCGCCTCTTTGGGGTACACACGTGTAGAGGGAGGGTGTTGAATTCTGCTGCGTCATAACTTCTCCGGGCCACGTAGTGTGAGGGCAAGGAGAGTGGCCCTCCACCTCATCCCAGTTTCATGTGTCAGTTGTCTAAGGCAAACTCCCTGCTTGAATCCCTCCGTGGGCTACGTAGCCTCCAGAGAAAGGTGGATGATTGGGACCCAGGGCTGGTATCTAGGTTAATGTTCTGTGCATCAACTTCGCAGCTGTTCTCTCTAAGCGGGTCCCAAAGGCTTTCTGGAAGAGTTTCCTTAGAGGGTCAGAAACAGGAAATTAACCGACAAGCCCACGGGGACGCCAGTTCTCTCCAGCAACAACGCTACCAGCCTCAGACACTTGGGTTCTCTTTGGTAAATGGAAGAACACTATGCTTGGAAGTTTCTTCCATCCAGTTTGAGAGTCGCACTTCCACTGCATCTTGGGATACCAAGTGTTGCCATGCCGTCACAATATCCAATTCTTAGGCCTATGACGGCAGAGTGTCTGGCAGTTCTGAAAGAGAACTTAGGAATGCAGGCGTTTTGGCTCCTTCCACCGAGAAACCAGCTCCTCCAGCTCCTCTGTCGTTAGCTATTTCATGTTAGAATATCTCTAGGGGCCCTCTTTTCCTCCTCCACGAGGTAAGACACAAACGGAATTGCCCTAAAGGGAAGAAGCCTTCTGAGTCCGGCAGAGAGGCAGCCTCTCCCACTCAGCATTCCCCCAACGCTGAGCCCCGGGTATGGGACAGAGAGAGGGAGAAAGGCAGCCGTAACCCCGAGCTCTTCCACAATGTAGTATAGGCCTCACCCTCACGCTCACGTCAATTTCACAGAGAAAACACCAGGCCTCGGTGTGCTTTCCTGTGGCAAGGAAACTTTGCTTTCATTCCTTAGGTGGCACGTTGGCTCAGGACTGCCCTACCCGAAGGACTCACGGTGTGCAGCCCTACTGGTTGAGATCAGCCCCTCTGGCTCTTTCTCGGATGACACCAACTGGAAAAGAGCCGTTCATATGCTGGGGACCCAGGGAGCTTTCCCTAGTCTACACCAGAACAGCACTCTGAGGGAGAGGAGCTGCTGACGTTTGGTAGCAAAATCTCCTATTCTGAAGAGAAACATTTCGCTGTAAGCGGGTTCCATCAGCCTTGCCATCTTTTCTCAGCTGGCTAGGATGGAGGGCAGGCAGTCAGTTGGCAGACTCACCTGAGGCCCTGCTTGCCAGACTGTGACACAGACCTCCCGCCTGCTTCAGCCCAAAGGGACGGCTTATGGTAAGGTAAAAACCCTGTGTTGGAAAGTTCCTGCCTAACCCTCGCACCAGCACAAGCATATGGGTCATTGGTCAAAGACTCTCCCCACAAGTTTAACATGTTTGCTCCCATCTAGCCTCCGAAGCCGAGTTTACCTAGCTAGGAATCTCACTTCAGGAAAGGTACTCAGGCTGCTGGTGACTGCACGTTGTTTCACCAGGCAGCCCAAGTCGAGTACACCCACTTGCATTTTCCAGGGGGCAGAGCAAATGGTGTCAACTTACAGGCCTCCAGCCTGGGAGGGGCAACGTACACTTTGTGAATGGGAAAGAAGCCCATGCCTTCAGTGTGAAAGGCCGCTAGGCCTCTTTGCTTTGGCAGCCCAGGGATAGCGTCAGCTGTGAAATGCTTCCAAAGGAGCAGAGTCAGAGAACCTTGGAACCACAGAGCAGGTGCAGCCCAGAACACGGACTGCTCTTGGCCTGAGAACACCCACTGCCCAGCGCCTCTTTGGGGTACACACGTGTAGAGGGAGGGTGTTGAATTCTGCTGCGTCATAACTTCTCCGGGCCACGTAGTGTGAGGGCAAGGAGAGTGGCCCTCCACCTCATCCCAGTTTCATGTGTCAGTTGTCTAAGGCAAACTCCCTGCTTGAATCCCTCCGTGGGCTACGTAGCCTCCAGAGAAAGGTGGATGATTGGGACCCAGGGCTGGTATCTAGGTTAATGTTCTGTGCATCAACTTCGCAGCTGTTCTCTCTAAGCGGGTCCCAAAGGCTTTCTGGAAGAGTTTCCTTAGAGGGTCAGAAACAGGAAATTAACCGACAGGCCCACGGGGACGCCAGTTCTCTCCAGCAACAACGCTACCAGCCTCAGACACTTGGGTTCTCTTTGGTAAATGGAAGAACACTATGCTTGGAAGCTTCTTCCATCCAGTTTGAGAGTCGCGCTTCCACTGCATCTTGGGATACCAAGTGTTGCCATGCCGTCACAATTTCCAATTCTTAGGCCTATGACGGCAGAGTGTCTGGCAGTTCTGAAAGAGAACTTAGGAATGCAGGCGTTTTGGCTCCTTCCACCGAGAAACCAGCTCCTCCAGCTCCTCTGTCGTTAGCTATTTCATGTTAGAATATCTCTAGGGGCCCTCTTTTCCTCCTCCACGAGGTAAGACACAAACGGAATTGCCCTAAAGGGAAGAAGCCTTCTGAGTCCGGCAGAGAGGCAGCCTCTCCCACTCAGCATTCCCCCAACGCTGAGCCCCGGGTATGGGACAGAGAGAGGGAGAAAGGCAGCCGTAACCCCGAGCTCTTCCACAATGTAGTATAGGCCTCACCCTCACGCTCACGTCAATTTCACAGAGAAAACACCAGGCCTCGGTGTGCTTTCCTGTGGCAAGGAAACTTTGCTTTCATTCCTTAGGTGGCACGTTGGCTCAGGACTGCCCTACCCGAAGGACTCACGGTGTGCAGCCCTACTGGTTGAGATCAGCCCCTCTGGCTCTTTCTCGGATGACACCAACTGGAAAAGAGCCGTTCATATGCTGGGGACCCAGGGAGCTTTCCCTAGTCTACACCAGAACAGCACTCTGAGGGAGAGGAGCTGCTGACGTTTGGTAGCAAAATCTCCTATTCTGAAGAGAAACATTTCGCTGTAAGCGGGTTCCATCAGCCTTGCCATCTTTTCTCAGCTGGCTAGGATGGAGGGCAGGCAGTCAGTTGGCAGACTCACCTGAGGCCCTGCTTGCCAGACTGTGACACAGACCTCCCGCCTGCTTCAGCCCAAAGGGACGGCTTATGGTAAGGTAAAAACCCTGTGTTGGAAAGTTCCTGCCTAACCCTCGCACCAGCACAAGCATATGGGTCATTGGTCAAAGACTTTCCCCACAAGTTTAACATGTTTGCTCCCATCTAGCCTCCGAAGCCGAGTTTACCTAGCTAGGAATCTCACTTCAGGAAAGGTACTCAGGCTGCTGGTGACTGCACGTTGTTTCACCAGGCAGCCCAAATCGAGTACACCCACTTGCATTTTCCAGGGGGCAGAGCAAATGGTGTCAACTTACAGGCCTCCAGCCTGGGAGGGGCAACGTACACTTTGTGAATGGGAAAGAAGCCCATGCCTTCAGTGTGAAAGGCCGCTAGGCCTCTTTGCTTTGGCAGCCCAGGGATAGCGTCAGCTGTGAAATGCTTCCAAAGGAGCAGAGTCAGAGAACCTTGGAACCACAGAGCAGGTGCAGCCCAGAACACGGACTGCTCTTGGCCTGAGAACACCCACTGCCCAGCGCCTCTTTGGGGTACACACGTGTAGAGGGAGGGTGTTGAATTCTGCTGCGTCATAACTTCTCCGGGCCACGTAGTGTGAGGGCAAGGAGAGTGGCCCTCCACCTCATCCCAGTTTCATGTGTCAGTTGTCTAAGGCAAACTCCCTGCTTGAATCCCTCCGTGGGCTACGTAGCCTCCAGAGAAAGGTGGATGATTGGGACCCAGGGCTGGTATCTAGGTTAATGTTCTGTGCATCAACTTCGCAGCTGTTCTCTCTAAGCGGGTCCCAAAGGCTTTCTGGAAGAGTTTCCTTAGAGGGTCAGAAACAGGAAATTAACCGACAGGCCCACGGGGACGCCAGTTCTCTCCAGCAACAACGCTACCAGCCTCAGACACTTGGGTTCTCTTTGGTAAATGGAAGAACACTATGCTTGGAAGCTTCTTCCATCCAGTTTGAGAGTCGCGCTTCCACTGCATCTTGGGATACCAAGTGTTGCCATGCCGTCACAATTTCCAATTCTTAGGCCTATGACGGCAGAGTGTCTGGCAGTTCTGAAAGAGAACTTAGGAATGCAGGCGTTTTGGCTCCTTCCACCGAGAAACCAGCTCCTCCAGCTCCTCTGTCGTTAGCTATTTCATGTTAGAATATCTCTAGGGGCCCTCTTTTCCTCCTCCACGAGGTAAGACACAAACGGAATTGCCCTAAAGGGAAGAAGCCTTCTGAGTCCGGCAGAGAGGCAGCCTCTCCCACTCAGCCTTCCCCCAACGCTGAGCCCCGGGTATGGGACAGAGAGAGGGAGAAAGGCAGCCGTAACCCCGAGCTCTTCCACAATGTAGTATAGGCCTCACCCTCAAGCTCACGTCAATTTCACAGAGAAAACACCAGGCCTCGGTGTGCTTTCCTGTGGCAAGGAAACTTTGCTTTCATTCCTTAGGTGGCACGTTGGCTCAGGACTGCCCTACCCGAAGGACTCACGGTGTGCAGCCCTACTGGTTGAGATCAGCCCCTCTGGCTCTTTCTCGGATGACACCAACTGGAAAAGAGCCGTTCATATGCTGGGGACCCAGGGAGCTTTCCCTAGTCTACACCAGAACAGCACTCTGAGGGAGAGGAGCTGCTGACGTTTGGTAGCAAAATCTCCTATTCTGAAGAGAAACATTTCGCTGTAAGCGGGTTCCATCAGCCTTGCCATCTTTTCTCAGCTGGCTAGGATGGAGGGCAGGCAGTCAGTTGGCAGACTCACCTGAGGCCCTGCTTGCCAGACTGTGACACAGACCTCCCGCCTGCTTCAGCCCAAAGGGACGGCTTATGGTAAGGTAAAAACCCTGTGTTGGAAAGTTCCTGCCTAACCCTCGCACCAGCACAAGCATATGGGTCATTGGTCAAAGACTTTCCCCACAAGTTTAACATGTTTGCTCCCATCTAGCCTCCGAAGCCGAGTTTACCTAGCTAGGAATCTCACTTCAGGAAAGGTACTCAGGCTGCTGGTGACTGCACGTTGTTTCACCAGGCAGCCCAAATCGAGTACACCCACTTGCATTTTCCAGGGGGCAGAGCAAATGGTGTCAACTTACAGGCCTCCAGCCTGGGAGGGGCAACGTACACTTTGTGAATGGGAAAGAAGCCCATGCCTTCAGTGTGAAAGGCCGCTAGGCCTCTTTGCTTTGGCAGCCCAGGGATAGCGTCAGCTGTGAAATGCTTCCAAAGGAGCAGAGTCAGAGAACCTTGGAACCACAGAGCAGGTGCAGCCCAGAACACGGACTGCTCTTGGCCTGAGAACACCCACTGCCCAGCGCCTCTTTGGGGTACACACGTGTAGAGGGAGGGTGTTGAATTCTGCTGCGTCATAACTTCTCCGGGCCACGTAGTGTGAGGGCAAGGAGAGTGGCCCTCCACCTCATCCCAGTTTCATGTGTCAGTTGTCTAAGGCAAACTCCCTGCTTGAATCCCTCCGTGGGCTACGTAGCCTCCAGAGAAAGGTGGATGATTGGGACCCAGGGCTGGTATCTAGGTTAATGTTCTGTGCATCAACTTCGCAGCTGTTCTCTCTAAGCGGGTCCCAAAGGCTTTCTGGAAGAGTTTCCTTAGAGGGTCAGAAACAGGAAATTAACCGACAAGCCCACGGGGACGCCAGTTCTCTCCAGCAACAACGCTACCAGCCTCAGACACTTGGGTTCTCTTTGGTAAATGGAAGAACACTATGCTTGGAAGTTTCTTCCATCCAGTTTGAGAGTCGCACTTCCACTGCATCTTGGGATACCAAGTGTTGCCATGCCGTCACAATTTCCAATTCTTAGGCCTATGACGGCAGAGTGTCTGGCAGTTCTGAAAGAGAACTTAGGGATGCAGGCGTTTTGGCTCCTTCCACCGAGAAACCAGCTCCTCCAGCTCCTCTGTCGTTAGCTATTTCATGTTAGAATATCTCTAGGGGCCCTCTTTTCCTCCTCCACGAGGTAAGACACAAACGGAATTGCCCTAAAGGGAAGAAGCCTTCTGAGTCCGGCAGAGAGGCAGCCTCTCCCACTCAGCATTCCCCCAACGCTGAGCCCCGGGTATGGGACAGAGAGAGGGAGAAAGGCAGCCGTAACCCCGAGCTCTTCCACAATGTAGTATAGGCCTCACCCTCACGCTCACGTCAATTTCACAGAGAAAACACCAGGCCTCGGTGTGCTTTCCTGTGGCAAGGAAACTTTGCTTTCATTCCTTAGGTGGCACGTTGGCTCAGGACTGCCCTACCCGAAGGACTCACGGTGTGCAGCCCTATTGGTTGAGATCAGCCCCTCTGGCTCTTTCTCGGATGACACCAACTGGGCAAAGAGCCGTTCATATGCTGGGGACCCAGGGAGCTTTCCCTAGTCTACACCAGAACAGCACTCTGAGGGAGAGGAGCTGCTGACGTTTGGTAGCAAAATCTCCTATTCTGAAGAGAAACATTTCGCTGTAAGCGGGTTCCATCAGCCTTGCCATCTTTTCTCAGCTGGCTAGGATGGAGGGCAGGCAGTCAGTTGGCAGACTCACCTGAGGCCCTGCTTGCCAGACTGTGACACAGACCTCCCGCCTGCTTCAGCCCAAAGGGACGGCTTATGGTAAGGTAAAAACCCTGTGTTGGAAAGTTCCTGCCTAACCCTCGCACCAGCACAAGCATATTGGTCATTGGTCAAAGACTCTCCCCACAAGTTTAACATGTTTGCTCCCATCTAGCCTCCGAAGCCGAGTTTACCTAGCTAGGAATCTCACTTCAGGAAAGGTACTCAGGCTGCTGGTGACTGCACGTTGTTTCACCAGGCAGCCCAAATCGAGTACACCCACTTGCATTTTCCAGGGGGCAGAGCAAATGGTGTCAACTTACAGGCCTCCAGCCTGGGAGGGGCAACGTACACTTTGTGAATGGGAAAGAAGCCCATGCCTTCAGTGTGAAAGGCCGCTAGGCCTCTTTGCTTTGGCAGCCCAGGGATAGCGTCAGCTCTGAAATGCTTCCAAAGGAGCAGAGTCAGAGAACCTTGGAACCACAGAGCAGGTGCAGCCCAGAACACGGACTGCTCTTGGCCTGAGAACACCCACTGCCCAGCGCCTCTTTGGGGTACACACGTGTAGAGGGAGGGTGTTGAATTCTGCTGCGTCATAACTTCTCCGGGCCACGTAGTGTGAGGGCAAGGAGAGTGGCCCTCCACCTCATCCCAGTTTCATGTGTCAGTTGTCTAAGGCAAACTCCCTGCTTGAATCCCTCCGTGGGCTACGTAACCTCCAGAGAAAGGTGGATGATTGGGACCCAGGGCTGGTATCTAGGTTAATGTTCTGTGCATCAACTTCGCAGCTGTTCTCTCTAAGCGGGTCCCAAAGGCTTTCTGGAAGAGTTTCCTTAGAGGGTCAGAAACAGGAAATTAACCGACAGGCCCACGGGGACGCCAGTTCTCTCCAGCAACAACGCTACCAGCCTCAGACACTTGGGTTCTCTTTGGTAAATGGAAGAACACTATGCTCGGAAGCTTCTTCCATCCAGTTTGAGAGTCGCGCTTCCACTGCATCTTAGGATACCAAGTGTTGCCATGCCGTCACAATTTCCAATTCTTAGGCCTATGACGGCAGAGTGTCTGGCAGTTCTGAAAGAGAACTTAGGAATGCAGGCGTTTTGGCTCCTTCCACCGAGAAACCAGCTCCTCCAGCTCCTCTGTCGTTAGCTATTTCATGTTAGAATATCTCTAGGGGCCCTCTTTTCCTCCTCCACGAGGTAAGACACAAACGGAATTGCCCTAAAGGGAAGAAGCCTTCTGAGTCCGGCAGAGAGGCAGCCTCTCCCACTCAGCATTCCCCCAACGCTGAGCCCCGGGTATGGGACAGAGAGAGGGAGAAAGGCAGCCGTAACCCCGAGCTCTTCCACAATGTAGTATAGGCCTCACCCTCAAGCTCACGTCAATTTCACAGAGAAAACACCAGGCCTCGGTGTGCTTTCCTGTGGCAAGGAAACTTTGCTTTCATTCCTTAGGTGGCACGTTGGCTCAGGACTGCCCTACCCGAAGGACTCACGGTGTGCAGCCCTACTGGTTGAGATCAGCCCCTCTGGCTCTTTCTCGGATGACACCAACTGGAAAAGAGCCGTTCATATGCTGGGGACCCAGGGAGCTTTCCCTAGTCTACACCAGAACAGCACTCTGAGGGAGAGGAGCTGCTGACGTTTGGTAGCAAAATCTCCTATTCTGAAGAGAAACATTTCGCTGTAAGCGGGTTCCATCAGCCTTGCCATCTTTTCTCAGCTGGCTAGGATGGAGGGCAGGCAGTCAGTTGGCAGACTCACCTGAGGCCCTGCTTGCCAGACTGTGACACAGACCTCCCTCCTGCTTCAGCCCAAAGGGACGGCTTATGGTAAGGTACAAACCCTGTGTTGGAAAGTTCCTGCCTAACCCTCGCACCAGCACAAGCATATTGGTCATTGGTCAAAGACTCTCCCCACAAGTTTGACATGTTTGCTCCCATCTAGCCTCCGAAGCCGAGTTTACCTAGCTAGGAATCTCACTTCAGGAAAGGTACTCAGGCTGCTGGTGACTGCACGTTGTTTCACCAGGCAGCCCAAATCGAGTACACCCACTTGCATTTTCCAGGGGGCAGAGCAAATGGTGTCAACTTACAGGCCTCCAGCCTGGGAGGGGCAACGTACACTTTGTGAATGGGAAAGAAGCCCATGCCTTCAGTGTGAAAGGCCGCTAGGCCTCTTTGCTTTGGCAGCCCGGGGATAGCGTCAGCTGTGAAATGCTTCCAAAGGAGCAGAGTCAGAGAACCTTGGAACCACAGAGCAGGTGCAGCCCAGAACACGGACTGCTCTTGGCCTGAGAACACCCACTGCCCAGCGCCTCTTTGGGGTACACACGTGTAGAGGGAGGGTGTTGAATTCTGCTGCGTCATAACTTCTCCGGGCCACGTAGTGTTAGGGCAAGGAGAGTGGCCCTCCACCTCATCCCAGTTTCATGTGTCAGTTGTCTAAGGCAAACTCCCTGCTTGAATCCCTCCGTGGGCTACGTAGCCTCCAGAGAAAGGTGGATGATTGGGACCCAGGGCTGGTATCTAGGTTAATGTTCTGTGCATCAACTTCGCAGCTGTTCTCTCTAAGCGGGTCCCAAAGGCTTTCTGGAAGAGTTTCCTTAGAGGGTCAGAAACAGGAAATTAACCGACAGGCCCACGGGGACGCCAGTTCTCTCCAGCAACAACGCTACCAGCCTCAGACACTTGGGTTCTCTTTGGTAAATGGAAGAACACTATGCTTGGAAGCTTCTTCCATCCAGTTTGAGAGTCGCACTTCCACTGCATCTTGGGATACCAAGTGTTGCCATGCCGTCACAATTTCCAATTCTTAGGCCTATGACGGCAGAGTGTCTGGCAGTTCTGAAAGAGAACTTAGGGATGCAGGCGTTTTGGCTCCTTCCACCGAGAAACCAGCTCCTCCAGCTCCTCTGTCGTTAGCTATTTCATGTTAGAATATCTCTAGGGGCCCTCTTTTCCTCCTCCACGAGGTAAGACACAAACGGAATTGCCCTAAAGGGAAGAAGCCTTCTGAGTCCGGCAGAGAGGCAGCCTCTCCCACTCAGCATTCCCCCAACGCTGAGCCCCGGGTATGGGACAGAGAGAGGGAGAAAGGCAGCCGTAACCCCGAGCTCTTCCACAATGTAGTATAGGCCTCACCCTCAAGCTCACGTCAATTTCATAGAGAAAACACCAGGCCTCGGTGTGCTTTCCTGTGGCAAGGAAACTTTGCTTTCATTCCTTAGGTGGCACGTTGGCTCAGGACTGCCCTACCCGAAGGACTCACGGTGTGCAGCCCTATTGGTTGAGATCAGCCCCTCTGGCTCTTTCTCGGATGACACCAACTGGGCAAAGAGCCGTTCATATGCTGGGGACCCAGGGAGCTTTCCCTAGTCTACACCAGAACAGCACTCTGAGGGAGAGGAGCTGCTGACGTTTGGTAGCAAAATCTCCTATTCTGAAGAGAAACATTTCGTTGTAAGCGGGTTCCATCAGCCTTGCCATCTTTTCTCAGCTGGCTAGGATGGAGGGCAGGCAGTCAGTTGGCAGACTCACCTGAGGCCCTGCTTGCCAGACTGTCACACAGACCTCCCGCCTGCTTCAGCCCAAAGGGACGGCTTATGGTAAGGTACAAACCCTGTGTTGGAAAGTTCCTGCCTAACCCTCGCACCAGCACAAGCATATTGGTCATTGGTCAAAGACTCTCCCCACAAGTTTAACATGTTTGCTCCCATCTAGCCTCCGAAGCCGAGTTTACCTAGCTAGGAATCTCACTTCAGGAAAGGTACTCAGGCTGCTGGTGACTGCACGTTGTTTCACCAGGCAGCCCAAATCGAGTACACCCACTTGCATTTTCCAGGCGGCAGAGCAAATGGTGTCAACTTACAGGCCTCCAGCCTGGGAGGGGCAACGTACACTTTGTGAATGGGAAAGAAGCCCATGCCTTCAGTGTGAAAGGCCGCTAGGCCTCTTTGCTTTGGCAGCCCAGGGATAGCGTCAGCTCTGAAATGCTTCCAAAGGAGCAGAGTCAGAGAACCTTGGAACCACAGAGCAGGTGCAGCCCAGAACACGGACTGCTCTTGGCCTGAGAACACCCACTGCCCAGCGCCTCTTTGGGGTACACACGTGTAGAGGGAGGGTGTTGAATTCTGCTGCGTCATAACTTCTCCGGGCCACGTAGTGTGAGGGCAAGGAGAGTGGCCCTCCACCTCATCCCAGTTTCATGTGTCAGTTGTCTAAGGCAAACTCCCTGCTTGAATCCCTCCGTGGGCTACGTAGCCTCCAGAGAAAGGTGGATGATTGGGACCCAGGGCTGGTATCTAGGTTAATGTTCTGTGCATCAACTTCGCAGCTGTTCTCTCTAAGCGGGTCCCAAAGGCTTTCTGGAAGAGTTTCCTTAGAGGGTCAGAAACAGGAAATTAACCGACAGGCCCACGGGGACGCCAGTTCTCTCCAGCAACAACGCTACCAGCCTCAGACACTTGGGTTCTCTTTGGTAAATGGAAGAACACTATGCTCGGAAGCTTCTTCCATCCAGTTTGAGAGTCGCGCTTCCACTGCATCTTGGGATACCAAGTGTTGCCATGCCGTCACAATATCCAATTCTTAGGCCTATGACGGCAGAGTGTCTGGCAGTTCTGAAAGAGAACTTAGGAATGCAGGCGTTTTGGCTCCTTCCACCGAGAAACCAGCTCCTCCAGCTCCTCTGTCGTTAGCTATTTCATGTTAGAATATCTCTAGGGGCCCTCTTTTCCTCCTCCACGAGGTAAGACACAAACGGAATTGCCCTAAAGGGAAGAAGCCTTCTGAGTCCGGCAGAGAGGCAGCCTCTCCCACTCAGCATTCCCCCAACGCTGAGCCCCGGGTATGGGACAGAGAGAGGGAGAAAGGCAGCCGTAACCCCGAGCTCTTCCACAATGTAGTATAGGCCTCACCCTCACGCTCACGTCAATTTCACAGAGAAAACACCAGGACTCGGTGTGCTTTCCTGTGGCAAGGAAACTTTGCTTTCATTCCTTAGGTGGCACGTTGGCTCAGGACTGCCCTACCCGAAGGACTCACGGTGTGCAGCCCTATTGGTTGAGATCAGCCCCTCTGGCTCTTTCTCGGATGACACCAACTGGAAAAGAGCCGTTCATATGCTGGGGACCCAGGGAGCTTTCCCTAGTCTACACCAGAACAGCACTCTGAGGGAGAGGAGCTGCTGACGTTTGGTAGCAAAATCTCCTATTCTGAAGAGAAACATTTCGCTGTAAGCGGGTTCCATCAGCCTTGCCATCTTTTCTCAGCTGGCTAGGATGGAGGGCAGGCAGTCAGTTGGCAGACTCACCTGAGGCCCTGCTTGCCAGACTGTGACACAGACCTCCCGCCTGCTTCAGCCCAAAGGGACGGCTTATGGTAAGGTAAAAACCCTGTGTTGGAAAGTTCCTGCCTAACCCTCGCACCAGCACAATATATGGGTCATTGGTCAAAGACTCTCCCCACAAGTTTAACATGTTTGCTCCCATCTAGCCTCCGAAGCCGAGTTTACCTAGCTAGGAATCTCACTTCAGGAAAGGTACTCAGGCTGCTGGTGACTGCACGTTGTTTCACCAGGCAGCCCAAATCGAGTACACCCACTTGCATTTTCCAGGGGGCAGAGCAAATGGTGTCAACTTACAGGCCTCCAGCCTGGGAGGGGCAACGTACACTTTGTGAATGGGAAAGAAGCCCATGCCTTCAGTGTGAAAGGCCGCTAGGCCTCTTTGCTTTGGCAGCCCAGGGATAGCGTCAGCTCTGAAATGCTTCCAAAGGAGCAGAGTCAGGGAACCTTGGAACCACAGAGCAGGTGCAGCCCAGAACACGGACTGCTCTTGGCCTGAGAACACCCACTGCCCAGCGCCTCTTTGGGGTACACACGTGTAGAGGGAGGGTGTTGAATTCTGCTGCGTCATAACTTCTCCGGGCCACGTAGTGTGAGGGCAAGGAGAGTGGCCCTCCACCTCATCCCAGTTTCATGTGTCAGTTGTCTAAGGCAAACTCCCTGCTTGAATCCCTCCGTGGGCTACGTAACCTCCAGAGAAAGGTGGATGATTGGGACCCAGGGCTGGTATCTAGGTTAATGTTCTGTGCATCAACTTCGCAGCTGTTCTCTCTAAGCGGGTCCCAAAGGCTTTCTGGAAGAGTTTCCTTAGAGGGTCAGAAACAGGAAATTAACCGACAGGCCCACGGGGACGCCAGTTCTCTCCAGCAACAAGGCTACCAGCCTCAGACACTTGGGTTCTCTTTGGTAAATGGAAGAACACTATGCTTGGAAGCTTCTTCCATCCAGTTTGAGAGTCGCACTTCCACTGCATCTTGGGATACCAAGTGTTGCCATGCCGTCACAATTTCCAATTCTTAGGCCTATGACGGCAGAGTGTCTGGCAGTTCTGAAAGAGAACTTAGGGATGCAGGCGTTTTGGCTCCTTCCACCGAGAAACCAGCTCCTCCAGCTCCTCTGTCGTTAGCTATTTCATGTTAGAATATCTCTAGGGGCCCTCTTTTCCTCCTCCACGAGGTAAGACACAAACGGAATTGCCCTAAAGGGAAGAAGCCTTCTGAGTCCGGCAGAGAGGCAGCCTCTCCCACTCAGCATTCCCCCAACGCTGAGCCCCGGGTATGGGACAGAGAGAGGGAGAAAGGCAGCCGTAACCCCGAGCTCTTCCACAATGTAGTATAGGCCTCACCCTCAAGCTCACGTCAATTTCATAGAGAAAACACCAGGCCTCGGTGTGCTTTCCTGTGGCAAGGAAACTTTGCTTTCATTCCTTAGGTGGCACGTTGGCTCAGGACTGCCCTACCCGAAGGACTCACGGTGTGCAGCCCTATTGGTTGAGATCAGCCCCTCTGGCTCTTTCTCGGATGACACCAACTGGGCAAAGAGCCGTTCATATGCTGGGGACCCAGGGAGCTTTCCCTAGTCTACACCAGAACAGCACTCTGAGGGAGAGGAGCTGCTGACGTTTGGTAGCAAAATCTCCTATTCTGAAGAGAAACATTTCGTTGTAAGCGGGTTCCATCAGCCTTGCCATCTTTTCTCAGCTGGCTAGGATGGAGGGCAGGCAGTCAGTTGGCAGACTCACCTGAGGCCCTGCTTGCCAGACTGTGACACAGACCTCCCGCCTGCTTCAGCCCAAAGGGACGGCTTATGGTAAGGTACAAACCCTGTGTTGGAAAGTTCCTGCCTAACCCTCGCACCAGCACAAGCATATTGGTCATTGGTCAAAGACTCTCCCCACAAGTTTAACATGTTTGCTCCCATCTAGCCTCCGAAGCCGAGTTTACCTAGCTAGGAATCTCACTTCAGGAAAGGTACTCAGGCTGCTGGTGACTGCACGTTGTTTCACCAGGCAGCCCAAATCGAGTACACCCACTTGCATTTTCCAGGCGGCAGAGCAAATGGTGTCAACTTACAGGCCTCCAGCCTGGGAGGGGCAACGTACACTTTGTGAATGGGAAAGAAGCCCATGCCTTCAGTGTGAAAGGCCGCTAGGCCTCTTTGCTTTGGCAGCCCAGGGATAGCGTCAGCTCTGAAATGCTTCCAAAGGAGCAGAGTCAGAGAACCTTGGAACCACAGAGCAGGTGCAGCCCAGAACACGGACTGCTCTTGGCCTGAGAACACCCACTGCCCAGCGCCTCTTTGGGGTACACACGTGTAGAGGGAGGGTGTTGAATTCTGCTGCGTCATAACTTCTCCGGGCCACGTAGTGTGAGGGCAAGGAGAGTGGCCCTCCACCTCATCCCAGTTTCATGTGTCAGTTGTCTAAGGCAAACTCCCTGCTTGAATCCCTCCGTGGGCTACGTAGCCTCCAGAGAAAGGTGGATGATTGGGACCCAGGGCTGGTATCTAGGTTAATGTTCTGTGCATCAACTTCGCAGCTGTTCTCTCTAAGCGGGTCCCAAAGGCTTTCTGGAAGAGTTTCCTTAGAGGGTCAGAAACAGGAAATTAACCGACAGGCCCACGGGGACGCCAGTTCTCTCCAGCAACAACGCTACCAGCCTCAGACACTTGGGTTCTCTTTGGTAAATGGAAGAACACTATGCTCGGAAGCTTCTTCCATCCAGTTTGAGAGTCGCGCTTCCACTGCATCTTGGGATACCAAGTGTTGCCATGCCGTCACAATATCCAATTCTTAGGCCTATGACGGCAGAGTGTCTGGCAGTTCTGAAAGAGAACTTAGGAATGCAGGCGTTTTGGCTCCTTCCACCGAGAAACCAGCTCCTCCAGCTCCTCTGTCGTTAGCTATTTCATGTTAGAATATCTCTAGGGGCCCTCTTTTCCTCCTCCACGAGGTAAGACACAAACGGAATTGCCCTAAAGGGAAGAAGCCTTCTGAGTCCGGCAGAGAGGCAGCCTCTCCCACTCAGCATTCCCCCAACGCTGAGCCCCGGGTATGGGACAGAGAGAGGGAGAAAGGCAGCCGTAACCCCGAGCTCTTCCACAATGTAGTATAGGCCTCACCCTCACGCTCACGTCAATTTCACAGAGAAAACACCAGGACTCGGTGTGCTTTCCTGTGGCAAGGAAACTTTGCTTTCATTCCTTAGGTGGCACGTTGGCTCAGGACTGCCCTACCCGAAGGACTCACGGTGTGCAGCCCTATTGGTTGAGATCAGCCCCTCTGGCTCTTTCTCGGATGACACCAACTGGAAAAGAGCCGTTCATATGCTGGGGACCCAGGGAGCTTTCCCTAGTCTACACCAGAACAGCACTCTGAGGGAGAGGAGCTGCTGACGTTTGGTAGCAAAATCTCCTATTCTGAAGAGAAACATTTCGCTGTAAGCGGGTTCCATCAGCCTTGCCATCTTTTCTCAGCTGGCTAGGATGGAGGGCAGGCAGTCAGTTGGCAGACTCACCTGAGGCCCTGCTTGCCAGACTGTGACACAGACCTCCCGCCTGCTTCAGCCCAAAGGGACGGCTTATGGTAAGGTAAAAACCCTGTGTTGGAAAGTTCCTGCCTAACCCTCGCACCAGCACAATATATGGGTCATTGGTCAAAGACTTTCCCCACAAGTTTAACATGTTTGCTCCCATCTAGCCTCCGAAGCCGAGTTTACCTAGCTAGGAATCTCACTTCAGGAAAGGTACTCAGGCTGCTGGTGACTGCACGTTGTTTCACCAGGCAGCCCAAATCGAGTACACCCACTTGCATTTTCCAGGGGGCAGAGCAAATGGTGTCAACTTACAGGCCTCCAGCCTGGGAGGGGCAACGTACACTTTGTGAATGGGAAAGAAGCCCATGCCTTCAGTGTGAAAGGCCGCTAGGCCTCTTTGCTTTGGCAGCCCAGGGATAGCGTCAGCTCTGAAATGCTTCCAAAGGAGCAGAGTCAGGGAACCTTGGAACCACAGAGCAGGTGCAGCCCAGAACACGGACTGCTCTTGGCCTGAGAACACCCACTGCCCAGCGCCTCTTTGGGGTACACACGTGTAGAGGGAGGGTGTTGAATTCTGCTGCGTCATAACTTCTCCGGGCCACGTAGTGTGAGGGCAAGGAGAGTGGCCCTCCACCTCATCCCAGTTTCATGTGTCAGTTGTCTAAGGCAAACTCCCTGCTTGAATCCCTCCGTGGGCTACGTAACCTCCAGAGAAAGGTGGATGATTGGGACCCAGGGCTGGTATCTAGGTTAATGTTCTGTGCATCAACTTCGCAGCTGTTCTCTCTAAGCGGGTCCCAAAGGCTTTCTGGAAGAGTTTCCTTAGAGGGTCAGAAACAGGAAATTAACCGACAGGCCCACGGGGACGCCAGTTCTCTCCAGCAACAACGCTACCAGCCTCAGACACTTGGGTTCTCTTTGGTAAATGGAAGAACACTATGCTCGGAAGCTTCTTCCATCCAGTTTGAGAGTCGCGCTTCCACTGCATCTTAGGATACCAAGTGTTGCCATGCCGTCACAATTTCCAATTCTTAGGCCTATGACGGCAGAGTGTCTGGCAGTTCTGAAAGAGAACTTAGGAATGCAGGCGTTTTGGCTCCTTCCACCGAGAAACCAGCTCCTCCAGCTCCTCTGTCGTTAGCTATTTCATGTTAGAATATCTCTAGGGGCCCTCTTTTCCTCCTCCACGAGGTAAGACACAAACGGAATTGCCCTAAAGGGAAGAAGCCTTCTGAGTCCGGCAGAGAGGCAGCCTCTCCCACTCAGCCTTCCCCCAACGCTGAGCCCCGGGTATGGGACAGAGAGAGGGAGAAAGGCAGCCGTAACCCCGAGCTCTTCCACAATGTAGTATAGGCCTCACCCTCAAGCTCACGTCAATTTCACAGAGAAAACACCAGGCCTCGGTGTGCTTTCCTGTGGCAAGGAAACTTTGCTTTCATTCCTTAGGTGGCACGTTGGCTCAGGACTGCCCTACCCGAAGGACTCACGGTGTGCAGCCCTACTGGTTGAGATCAGCCCCTCTGGCTCTTTCTCGGATGACACCAACTGGAAAAGAGCCGTTCATATGCTGGGGACCCAGGGAGCTTTCCCTAGTCTACACCAGAACAGCACTCTGAGGGAGAGGAGCTGCTGACGTTTGGTAGCAAAATCTCCTATTCTGAAGAGAAACATTTCGCTGTAAGCGGGTTCCATCAGCCTTGCCATCTTTTCTCAGCTGGCTAGGATGGAGGGCAGGCAGTCAGTTGGCAGACTCACCT
Source organism: Balaenoptera borealis (assembly GCF_965194805.1). NCBI lineage: Eukaryota > Metazoa > Chordata > Mammalia > Artiodactyla > Balaenopteridae > Balaenoptera > Balaenoptera borealis. The sequence continues at coordinate 369,340 of NW_028123440.1, forward strand.
GAGGCCCTGCTTGCCAGACGGTGACACAGACCTCCCGCCTGCTTCAGCCCAAAGGGACGGCTTATGGTAAGGTACAAACCCTGTGTTGGAAAGTTCCTGCCTAACCCTCGCACCAGCACAAGCATATTGGTCATTGGTCAAAGACTCTCCCCACAAGTTTAACATGTTTGCTCCCATCTAGCCTCCGAAGCCGAGTTTACCTAGCTAGGAATCTCACTTCAGGAAAGGTACTCAGGCTGCTGGTGACTGCACGTTGTTTCACCAGGCAGCCCAAATCGAGTACACCCACTTGCATTTTCCAGGGGGCAGAGCAAATGGTGTCAACTTACAGGCCTCCAGCCTGGGAGGGGCAACGTACACTTTGTGAATGGGAAAGAAGCCCATGCCTTCAGTGTGAAAGGCCGCTAGGCCTCTTTGCTTTGGCAGCCCAGGGATAGCGTCAGCTGTGAAATGCTTCCAAAGGAGCAGAGTCAGAGAACCTTGGAACCACAGAGCAGGTGCAGCCCAGAACACGGACTGCTCTTGGCCTGAGAACACCCACTGCCCAGCGCCTCTTTGGGGTACACACGTGTAGAGGGAGGGTGTTGAATTCTGCTGCGTCATAACTTCTCCGGGCCACGTAGTGTGAGGGCAAGGAGAGTGGCCCTCCACCTCATCCCAGTTTCATGTGTCAGTTGTCTAAGGCAAACTCCCTGCTTGAATCCCTCCGTGGGCTACGTAGCCTCCAGAGAAAGGTGGATGATTGGGACCCAGGGCTGGTATCTAGGTTAATGTTCTGTGCATCAACTTCGCAGCTGTTCTCTCTAAGCGGGTCCCAAAGGCTTTCTGGAAGAGTTTCCTTAGAGGGTCAGAAACAGGAAATTAACCGACAAGCCCACGGGGACGCCAGTTCTCTCCAGCAACAACGCTACCAGCCTCAGACACTTGGGTTCTCTTTGGTAAATGGAAGAACACTATGCTTGGAAGTTTCTTCCATCCAGTTTGAGAGTCGCACTTCCACTGCATCTTGGGATACCAAGTGTTGCCATGCCGTCACAATATCCAATTCTTAGGCCTATGACGGCAGAGTGTCTGGCAGTTCTGAAAGAGAACTTAGGAATGCAGGCGTTTTGGCTCCTTCCACCGAGAAACCAGCTCCTCCAGCTCCTCTGTCGTTAGCTATTTCATGTTAGAATATCTCTAGGGGCCCTCTTTTCCTCCTCCACGAGGTAAGACACAAACGGAATTGCCCTAAAGGGAAGAAGCCTTCTGAGTCCGGCAGAGAGGCAGCCTCTCCCACTCAGCCTTCCCCCAACGCTGAGCCCCGGGTATGGGACAGAGAGAGGGAGAAAGGCAGCCGTAACCCCGAGCTCTTCCACAATGTAGTATAGGCCTCACCCTCAAGCTCACGTCAATTTCACAGAGAAAACACCAGGCCTCGGTGTGCTTTCCTGTGGCAAGGAAACTTTGCTTTCATTCCTTAGGTGGCACGTTGGCTCAGGACTGCCCTACCCGAAGGACTCACGGTGTGCAGCCCTACTGGTTGAGATCAGCCCCTCTGGCTCTTTCTCGGATGACACCAACTGGAAAAGAGCCGTTCATATGCTGGGGACCCAGGGAGCTTTCCCTAGTCTACACCAGAACAGCACTCTGAGGGAGAGGAGCTGCTGACGTTTGGTAGCAAAATCTCCTATTCTGAAGAGAAACATTTCGCTGTAAGCGGGTTCCATCAGCCTTGCCATCTTTTCTCAGCTGGCTAGGATGGAGGGCAGGCAGTCAGTTGGCAGACTCACCTGAGGCCCTGCTTGCCAGACTGTGACACAGACCTCCCGCCTGCTTCAGCCCAAAGGGACGGCTTATGGTAAGGTACAAACCCTGTGTTGGAAAGTTCCTGCCTAACCCTCGCACCAGCACAAGCAATTTGGTCATTGGTCAAAGACTCTCCCCACAAGTTTGACATGTTTGCTCCCATCTAGCCTCCGAAGCCGAGTTTACCTAGCTAGGAATCTCACTTCAGGAAAGGTACTCAGGCTGCTGGTGACTGCACGTTGTTTCACCAGGCAGCCCAAATCGAGTACACCCACTTGCATTTTCCAGGGGGCAGAGCAAATGGTGTCAACTTACAGGCCTCCAGCCTGGGAGGGGCAACGTACACTTTGTGAATGGGAAAGAAGCCCATGCCTTCAGTGTGAAAGGCCGCTAGGCCTCTTTGCTTTGGCAGCCCAGGGATAGCGTCAGCTCTGAAATGCTTCCAAAGGAGCAGAGTCAGAGAACCTTGGAACCACAGAGCAGGTGCAGCCCAGAACACGGACTGCTCTTGGCCTGAGAACACCCACTGCCCAGCGCCTCTTTGGGGTACACACGTGTAGAGGGAGGGTGTTGAATTCTGCTGCGTCATAACTTCTCCGGGCCACGTAGTGTGAGGGCAAGGAGAGTGGCCCTCCACCTCATCCCAGTTTCATGTGTCAGTTGTCTAAGGCAAACTCCCTGCTTGAATCCCTCCGTGGGCTACGTAACCTCCAGAGAAAGGTGGATGATTGGGACCCAGGGCTGGTATCTAGGTTAATGTTCTGTGCATCAACTTCGCAGCTGTTCTCTCTAAGCGGGTCCCAAAGGCTTTCTGGAAGAGTTTCCTTAGAGGGTCAGAAACAGGAAATTAACCGACAGGCCCACGGGGACGCCAGTTCTCTCCAGCAACAACGCTACCAGCCTCAGACACTTGGGTTCTCTTTGGTAAATGGAAGAACACTATGCTCGGAAGCTTCTTCCATCCAGTTTGAGAGTCGCGCTTCCACTGCATCTTAGGATACCAAGTGTTGCCATGCCGTCACAATTTCCAATTCTTAGGCCTATGACGGCAGAGTGTCTGGCAGTTCTGAAAGAGAACTTAGGAATGCAGGCGTTTTGGCTCCTTCCACCGAGAAACCAGCTCCTCCAGCTCCTCTGTCGTTAGCTATTTCATGTTAGAATATCTCTAGGGGCCCTCTTTTCCTCCTCCACGAGGTAAGACACAAACGGAATTGCCCTAAAGGGAAGAAGCCTTCTGAGTCCGGCAGAGAGGCAGCCTCTCCCACTCAGCCTTCCCCCAACGCTGAGCCCCGGGTATGGGACAGAGAGAGGGAGAAAGGCAGCCGTAACCCCGAGCTCTTCCACAATGTAGTATAGGCCTCACCCTCAAGCTCACGTCAATTTCACAGAGAAAACACCAGGCCTCGGTGTGCTTTCCTGTGGCAAGGAAACTTTGCTTTCATTCCTTAGGTGGCACGTTGGCTCAGGACTGCCCTACCCGAAGGACTCACGGTGTGCAGCCCTACTGGTTGAGATCAGCCCCTCTGGCTCTTTCTCGGATGACACCAACTGGAAAAGAGCCGTTCATATGCTGGGGACCCAGGGAGCTTTCCCTAGTCTACACCAGAACAGCACTCTGAGGGAGAGGAGCTGCTGACGTTTGGTAGCAAAATCTCCTATTCTGAAGAGAAACATTTCGCTGTAAGCGGGTTCCATCAGCCTTGCCATCTTTTCTCAGCTGGCTAGGATGGAGGGCAGGCAGTCAGTTGGCAGACTCACCTGAGGCCCTGCTTGCCAGACGGTGACACAGACCTCCCGCCTGCTTCAGCCCAAAGGGACGGCTTATGGTAAGGTACAAACCCTGTGTTGGAAAGTTCCTGCCTAACCCTCGCACCAGCACAAGCATATTGGTCATTGGTCAAAGACTCTCCCCACAAGTTTAACATGTTTGCTCCCATCTAGCCTCCGAAGCCGAGTTTACCTAGCTAGGAATCTCACTTCAGGAAAGGTACTCAGGCTGCTGGTGACTGCACGTTGTTTCACCAGGCAGCCCAAATCGAGTACACCCACTTGCATTTTCCAGGGGGCAGAGCAAATGGTGTCAACTTACAGGCCTCCAGCCTGGGAGGGGCAACGTACACTTTGTGAATGGGAAAGAAGCCCATGCCTTCAGTGTGAAAGGCCGCTAGGCCTCTTTGCTTTGGCAGCCCAGGGATAGCGTCAGCTGTGAAATGCTTCCAAAGGAGCAGAGTCAGAGAACCTTGGAACCACAGAGCAGGTGCAGCCCAGAACACGGACTGCTCTTGGCCTGAGAACACCCACTGCCCAGCGCCTCTTTGGGGTACACACGTGTAGAGGGAGGGTGTTGAATTCTGCTGCGTCATAACTTCTCCGGGCCACGTAGTGTGAGGGCAAGGAGAGTGGCCCTCCACCTCATCCCAGTTTCATGTGTCAGTTGTCTAAGGCAAACTCCCTGCTTGAATCCCTCCGTGGGCTACGTAGCCTCCAGAGAAAGGTGGATGATTGGGACCCAGGGCTGGTATCTAGGTTAATGTTCTGTGCATCAACTTCGCAGCTGTTCTCTCTAAGCGGGTCCCAAAGGCTTTCTGGAAGAGTTTCCTTAGAGGGTCAGAAACAGGAAATTAACCGACAAGCCCACGGGGACGCCAGTTCTCTCCAGCAACAACGCTACCAGCCTCAGACACTTGGGTTCTCTTTGGTAAATGGAAGAACACTATGCTTGGAAGTTTCTTCCATCCAGTTTGAGAGTCGCACTTCCACTGCATCTTGGGATACCAAGTGTTGCCATGCCGTCACAATATCCAATTCTTAGGCCTATGACGGCAGAGTGTCTGGCAGTTCTGAAAGAGAACTTAGGAATGCAGGCGTTTTGGCTCCTTCCACCGAGAAACCAGCTCCTCCAGCTCCTCTGTCGTTAGCTATTTCATGTTAGAATATCTCTAGGGGCCCTCTTTTCCTCCTCCACGAGGTAAGACACAAACGGAATTGCCCTAAAGGGAAGAAGCCTTCTGAGTCCGGCAGAGAGGCAGCCTCTCCCACTCAGCCTTCCCCCAACGCTGAGCCCCGGGTATGGGACAGAGAGAGGGAGAAAGGCAGCCGTAACCCCGAGCTCTTCCACAATGTAGTATAGGCCTCACCCTCAAGCTCACGTCAATTTCACAGAGAAAACACCAGGCCTCGGTGTGCTTTCCTGTGGCAAGGAAACTTTGCTTTCATTCCTTAGGTGGCACGTTGGCTCAGGACTGCCCTACCCGAAGGACTCACGGTGTGCAGCCCTACTGGTTGAGATCAGCCCCTCTGGCTCTTTCTCGGATGACACCAACTGGAAAAGAGCCGTTCATATGCTGGGGACCCAGGGAGCTTTCCCTAGTCTACACCAGAACAGCACTCTGAGGGAGAGGAGCTGCTGACGTTTGGTAGCAAAATCTCCTATTCTGAAGAGAAACATTTCGCTGTAAGCGGGTTCCATCAGCCTTGCCATCTTTTCTCAGCTGGCTAGGATGGAGGGCAGGCAGTCAGTTGGCAGACTCACCTGAGGCCCTGCTTGCCAGACTGTGACACAGACCTCCCGCCTGCTTCAGCCCAAAGGGACGGCTTATGGTAAGGTACAAACCCTGTGTTGGAAAGTTCCTGCCTAACCCTCGCACCAGCACAAGCATATTGGTCATTGGTCAAAGACTCTCCCCACAAGTTTGACATGTTTGCTCCCATCTAGCCTCCGAAGCCGAGTTTACCTAGCTAGGAATCTCACTTCAGGAAAGGTACTCAGGCTGCTGGTGACTGCACGTTGTTTCACCAGGCAGCCCAAATCGAGTACACCCACTTGCATTTTCCAGGGGGCAGAGCAAATGGTGTCAACTTACAGGCCTCCAGCCTGGGAGGGGCAACGTACACTTTGTGAATGGGAAAGAAGCCCATGCCTTCAGTGTGAAAGGCCGCTAGGCCTCTTTGCTTTGGCAGCCCAGGGATAGCGTCAGCTCTGAAATGCTTCCAAAGGAGCAGAGTCAGGGAACCTTGGAACCACAGAGCAGGTGCAGCCCAGAACACGGACTGCTCTTGGCCTGAGAACACCCACTGCCCAGCGCCTCTTTGGGGTACACACGTGTAGAGGGAGGGTGTTGAATTCTGCTGCGTCATAACTTCTCCGGGCCACGTAGTGTGAGGGCAAGGAGAGTGGCCCTCCACCTCATCCCAGTTTCATGTGTCAGTTGTCTAAGGCAAACTCCCTGCTTGAATCCCTCCGTGGGCTACGTAACCTCCAGAGAAAGGTGGATGATTGGGACCCAGGGCTGGTATCTAGGTTAATGTTCTGTGCATCAACTTCGCAGCTGTTCTCTCTAAGCGGGTCCCAAAGGCTTTCTGGAAGAGTTTCCTTAGAGGGTCAGAAACAGGAAATTAACCGACAGGCCCACGGGGACGCCAGTTCTCTCCAGCAACAACGCTACCAGCCTCAGACACTTGGGTTCTCTTTGGTAAATGGAAGAACACTATGCTCGGAAGCTTCTTCCATCCAGTTTGAGAGTCGCGCTTCCACTGCATCTTAGGATACCAAGTGTTGCCATGCCGTCACAATTTCCAATTCTTAGGCCTATGACGGCAGAGTGTCTGGCAGTTCTGAAAGAGAACTTAGGAATGCAGGCGTTTTGGCTCCTTCCACCGAGAAACCAGCTCCTCCAGCTCCTCTGTCGTTAGCTATTTCATGTTAGAATATCTCTAGGGGCCCTCTTTTCCTCCTCCACGAGGTAAGACACAAACGGAATTGCCCTAAAGGGAAGAAGCCTTCTGAGTCCGGCAGAGAGGCAGCCTCTCCCACTCAGCCTTCCCCCAACGCTGAGCCCCGGGTATGGGACAGAGAGAGGGAGAAAGGCAGCCGTAACCCCGAGCTCTTCCACAATGTAGTATAGGCCTCACCCTCAAGCTCACGTCAATTTCACAGAGAAAACACCAGGCCTCGGTGTGCTTTCCTGTGGCAAGGAAACTTTGCTTTCATTCCTTAGGTGGCACGTTGGCTCAGGACTGCCCTACCCGAAGGACTCACGGTGTGCAGCCCTACTGGTTGAGATCAGCCCCTCTGGCTCTTTCTCGGATGACACCAACTGGAAAAGAGCCGTTCATATGCTGGGGACCCAGGGAGCTTTCCCTAGTCTACACCAGAACAGCACTCTGAGGGAGAGGAGCTGCTGACGTTTGGTAGCAAAATCTCCTATTCTGAAGAGAAACATTTCGCTGTAAGCGGGTTCCATCAGCCTTGCCATCTTTTCTCAGCTGGCTAGGATGGAGGGCAGGCAGTCAGTTGGCAGACTCACCTGAGGCCCTGCTTGCCAGACGGTGACACAGACCTCCCGCCTGCTTCAGCCCAAAGGGACGGCTTATGGTAAGGTACAAACCCTGTGTTGGAAAGTTCCTGCCTAACCCTCGCACCAGCACAAGCATATTGGTCATTGGTCAAAGACTCTCCCCACAAGTTTAACATGTTTGCTCCCATCTAGCCTCCGAAGCCGAGTTTACCTAGCTAGGAATCTCACTTCAGGAAAGGTACTCAGGCTGCTGGTGACTGCACGTTGTTTCACCAGGCAGCCCAAATCGAGTACACCCACTTGCATTTTCCAGGGGGCAGAGCAAATGGTGTCAACTTACAGGCCTCCAGCCTGGGAGGGGCAACGTACACTTTGTGAATGGGAAAGAAGCCCATGCCTTCAGTGTGAAAGGCCGCTAGGCCTCTTTGCTTTGGCAGCCCAGGGATAGCGTCAGCTGTGAAATGCTTCCAAAGGAGCAGAGTCAGAGAACCTTGGAACCACAGAGCAGGTGCAGCCCAGAACACGGACTGCTCTTGGCCTGAGAACACCCACTGCCCAGCGCCTCTTTGGGGTACACACGTGTAGAGGGAGGGTGTTGAATTCTGCTGCGTCATAACTTCTCCGGGCCACGTAGTGTGAGGGCAAGGAGAGTGGCCCTCCACCTCATCCCAGTTTCATGTGTCAGTTGTCTAAGGCAAACTCCCTGCTTGAATCCCTCCGTGGGCTACGTAGCCTCCAGAGAAAGGTGGATGATTGGGACCCAGGGCTGGTATCTAGGTTAATGTTCTGTGCATCAACTTCGCAGCTGTTCTCTCTAAGCGGGTCCCAAAGGCTTTCTGGAAGAGTTTCCTTAGAGGGTCAGAAACAGGAAATTAACCGACAGGCCCACGGGGACGCCAGTTCTCTCCAGCAACAACGCTACCAGCCTCAGACACTTGGGTTCTCTTTGGTAAATGGAAGAACACTATGCTTGGAAGCTTCTTCCATCCAGTTTGAGAGTCGCGCTTCCACTGCATCTTGGGATACCAAGTGTTGCCATGCCGTCACAATTTCCAATTCTTAGGCCTATGACGGCAGAGTGTCTGGCAGTTCTGAAAGAGAACTTAGGAATGCAGGCGTTTTGGCTCCTTCCACCGAGAAACCAGCTCCTCCAGCTCCTCTGTCGTTAGCTATTTCATGTTAGAATATCTCTAGGGGCCCTCTTTTCCTCCTCCACGAGGTAAGACACAAACGGAATTGCCCTAAAGGGAAGAAGCCTTCTGAGTCCGGCAGAGAGGCAGCCTCTCCCACTCAGCCTTCCCCCAACGCTGAGCCCCGGGTATGGGACAGAGAGAGGGAGAAAGGCAGCCGTAACCCCGAGCTCTTCCACAATGTAGTATAGGCCTCACCCTCAAGCTCACGTCAATTTCACAGAGAAAACACCAGGCCTCGGTGTGCTTTCCTGTGGCAAGGAAACTTTGCTTTCATTCCTTAGGTGGCACGTTGGCTCAGGACTGCCCTACCCGAAGGACTCACGGTGTGCAGCCCTACTGGTTGAGATCAGCCCCTCTGGCTCTTTCTCGGATGACACCAACTGGAAAAGAGCCGTTCATATGCTGGGGACCCAGGGAGCTTTCCCTAGTCTACACCAGAACAGCACTCTGAGGGAGAGGAGCTGCTGACGTTTGGTAGCAAAATCTCCTATTCTGAAGAGAAACATTTCGCTGTAAGCGGGTTCCATCAGCCTTGCCATCTTTTCTCAGCTGGCTAGGATGGAGGGCAGGCAGTCAGTTGGCAGACTCACCTGAGGCCCTGCTTGCCAGACTGTGACACAGACCTCCCGCCTGCTTCAGCCCAAAGGGACGGCTTATGGTAAGGTACAAACCCTGTGTTGGAAAGTTCCTGCCTAACCCTCGCACCAGCACAAGCATATTGGTCATTGGTCAAAGACTCTCCCCACAAGTTTGACATGTTTGCTCCCATCTAGCCTCCGAAGCCGAGTTTACCTAGCTAGGAATCTCACTTCAGGAAAGGTACTCAGGCTGCTGGTGACTGCACGTTGTTTCACCAGGCAGCCCAAATCGAGTACACCCACTTGCATTTTCCAGGGGGCAGAGCAAATGGTGTCAACTTACAGGCCTCCAGCCTGGGAGGGGCAACGTACACTTTGTGAATGGGAAAGAAGCCCATGCCTTCAGTGTGAAAGGCCGCTAGGCCTCTTTGCTTTGGCAGCCCAGGGATAGCGTCAGCTCTGAAATGCTTCCAAAGGAGCAGAGTCAGGGAACCTTGGAACCACAGAGCAGGCGCAGCCCAGAACACGGACTGCTCTTGGCCTGAGAACACCCACTGCCCAGCGCCTCTTTGGGGTACACACGTGTAGAGGGAGGGTGTTGAATTCTGCTGCGTCATAACTTCTCCGGGCCACGTAGTGTGAGGGCAAGGAGAGTGGCCCTCCACCTCATCCCAGTTTCATGTGTCAGTTGTCTAAGGCAAACTCCCTGCTTTAATCCCTCCGTGGGCTACGTAACCTCCAGAGAAAGGTGGATGATTGGGACCCAGGGCTGGTATCTAGGTTAATGTTCTGTGCATCAACTTCGCAGCTGTTCTCTCTAAGCGGGTCCCAAAGGCTTTCTGGAAGAGTTTCCTTAGAGGGTCAGAAACAGGAAATTAACCGACAGGCCCACGGGGACGCCAGTTCTCTCCAGCAACAACGCTACCAGCCTCAGACACTTGGGTTCTCTTTGGTAAATGGAAGAACACTATGCTCGGAAGCTTCTTCCATCCAGTTTGAGAGTCGCGCTTCCACTGCATCTTAGGATACCAAGTGTTGCCATGCCGTCACAATTTCCAATTCTTAGGCCTATGACGGCAGAGTGTCTGGCAGTTCTGAAAGAGAACTTAGGAATGCAGGCGTTTTGGCTCCTTCCACCGAGAAACCAGCTCCTCCAGCTCCTCTGTCGTTAGCTATTTCATGTTAGAATATCTCTAGGGGCCCTCTTTTCCTCCTCCACGAGGTAAGACACAAACGGAATTGCCCTAAAGGGAAGAAGCCTTCTGAGTCCGGCAGAGAGGCAGCCTCTCCCACTCAGCCTTCCCCCAACGCTGAGCCCCGGGTATGGGACAGAGAGAGGGAGAAAGGCAGCCGTAACCCCGAGCTCTTCCACAATGTAGTATAGGCCTCACCCTCAAGCTCACGTCAATTTCACAGAGAAAACACCAGGCCTCGGTGTGCTTTCCTGTGGCAAGGAAACTTTGCTTTCATTCCTTAGGTGGCACGTTGGCTCAGGACTGCCCTACCCGAAGGACTCACGGTGTGCAGCCCTACTGGTTGAGATCAGCCCCTCTGGCTCTTTCTCGGATGACACCAACTGGAAAAGAGCCGTTCATATGCTGGGGACCCAGGGAGCTTTCCCTAGTCTACACCAGAAC